>NC_068949.1:33911755-34213630 GCF_026419915.1 Harpia harpyja | reverse complement strand
AGGACTGTCTCCTGTGGGAGGGACCCCACGCTGGAGCAGGGGATGAGTGAGGAGTCGTCCCCCTGAGGAGGAAGGAGCGGCAGAGATGTGTGACGAACTGACCCCAACCCCTATTCCCTGTCCCCCTGTGCCGCTGGGGGGGAAGGAGGTAGAGAAAATCAGGAGTGGAGTTGAGCCCGGGAAGAAGGGAGGGGTGGGGGGAAGGTGTTTTAAGATTTAGTTTTATTTCTCATTTACCCTACTCTAATTTGATTGGTAATAAATTAAATTAATTCCCCCAGTCAAATCTGTTTTGCCTGTGATGGGAATTGCTGAATGATCTCTCTGTCCTTAACTCGACCCACGAGCCTTTCATTGTATTTTCTCTCCCCTGTCCAGCTGAGGAGGGGAGTGATAGAGCAGCTTTGGTGGGCACCTGGTGTCCAGCCAGAGTCAACCCACCACAGTAACTTTGCTTTCAAAGTCAGATGTTAAATGAGGAAATGTTTGTCCGTCTTCTTGGATGATATATAGATTACTGCGAGTGTAAGTTTTTGTTGTGGTGAGTTTGATGAATATGCAGGTAGCACAGTTACCCTCTGGCTCTGGGGAGTACAGAGCTTGTTGGAACTGGGGAGGTATGAGGATTGCTCTCTTTAAGACAAGTTTGTGTTTACTAGCAACATCTGGTTGACGCCATGCTTTCTTACCCATCAGGTTCAACAGCCAAATAAACAATTCAGCTGCCTCATAAGAGCCAGATTTTTGGTTAGGAAAATCTCAGGGAAAATCCAGTGTTTGTAAGGGAAACAAGTGGTGCACAGTACAATTTTATTAAAGTGCGCGTCCAGGTACAATACTTTATGAAACTGTTAACAGCTCTTTTTTTTTGTCCTAAAGATGTGAGTTTATGTCAGAAGATCTCAACTTCATAACTCAGTCAAACCCAAATAGACAAGCAGAGTCCTGTAGGACATAATCTCATACCATGGGTGATTACATCAGAATGAATCAAATTTGTCTGATGTGTAGACAACATTAGGCCCTCAAAGCTCATATCTTAATTACTTGTTTTCGAGTTTTTAAAATGCATATAGACTAATAAAAAAAAAGACAAAGCCAAATAAGACTGCCAGTAAATTAGAGAGAGGTGAATCCTCAGTTACTGTCATTTGGTTTAGCTCCATAAAAGTGAGTGGAGGTCTGAAATTTTATAGCACTTGTGACTCCCACACAATCCCTTTAGGAGAGGTGTTTTAAGGATGGGTCTGTATATTACACATTCAAGTTTCTCTATAGTTTTTTTAGTGGAGATATGCAACCTTTGTCTCTAAAACAGTGAGAAGATTGTGTTCTTTACAGTAAGTATTTGTTTATTAGAGATATTGTTCACTAAGATATGTCCATTGGAAGAACTATTGAAGGACTTGGTTACCTTCTGAATCCCTTTTTGATAGTCCAGTTATATAAGCTATGTATAAGACATGTTTTATATATATAACATACAAGTTAATACCAACTTCATTGATATTAATGCTGGTGTTCAAATGTGATAGTATTTCAGTTCAGAGACTTATAAAACATAAGACATTGATGAACAATGAGAAGAATGGAATCAATGGTATCTAAATATTTTCTGAGTCCTGTGAATTATTGAAAGCTGTTTCTGAAGCCAGTGTAATATGGAAATCTTATGGCAGAACTGTTGTTTTTCTTATCCAACATTTCCAATAGTAGCCACCTTGTTCCAGAGGAAAGTACAGAACTCTTGGATTGCTGTGCTGCTTTGTGGATGAAAACAAAAGTATTAGAAAAAATATGGCATAATCATCTAATTTCCACCATTCTGAATAGTGGAACCTTTTACTGAAATATCTGTTATGGGGAACACTTGGCCTTACACTTATCTACACTTAAAATTTCCTTGTATTTATAAAAGCTACTGAGAGCCCCAGCAATCTTTATGTTGTGTAAACACATGCTGCAACAGGTGATATCTACTCTAAAAAGGTTAGAAATCTGAGTGAAGGGAAGATGTGTAGGAGGTACAATACATGGGCGAACCAGGGAAGAATAAAATAGATGTAGTCAAACGACGGAAGGGGCCAGAGCTCTTTTACAGCTACCTATAGCACATGGGTAGATTATAAAACAATACAAGCGTTCATTCTATGCAAGACAGGGCAGAAGGGCAAAGAAAGATGCGTGGCAGAATGTATCCAGAACCATCCAAAAAATAGAGGGGTTTATGAAGCTAAGCTCTTGAGAGCTTTTTGCTTTGGAGAGATTTTCCAGAGCTGAAGTAGAGAGAAGTGTAGAGTTCTTTTTCCTCTTCGCTAGTGCACACTTTCCCTTCCAGAAGTGATGTTGCAGTCTAGATCAGTTGAGTCAAATAAAAATCCAGTTATTCTTAGTGGAACATTTTAGAAAAATATCATTTTTTCTCCCTACATTTTCTGGAATTTTGGTTTTTTTTATAGTGCAAGCTGTTGAACTAAAGTAAATAGACCAATCAGGTTTGACTAATTTCTGTTAAATATTTGGCATTGGCATCTGAGAGATAAATTGACAGTAGCTTATTGTTATTATGGTTTTGGTTTTGCTGCAATTATAAAAGCAGGTCTAGAAATGGATTTTGAATGTGAAGGGGGAAGAATACCTCCTGTAATGGTAAAGTTCTTTCACTAAGAATTTATACGTACAGCTTCTTCCCCTTCATCAAATGCTTGGTTTTTTAACTACAAACATTTCTAAAATATTTTATTTTTCTTCTGCACTTTCACTGGATTATAGGAAAGTTATCCTTTGTTTACAAACAATATTTTTTGTTTTTAAAAATATCTATATATTAAAGAATGTTTTGAATGTCTTAAATTGGAAATGTTATCAAAGAATATAGCCCAAAATGCAAAAAAATTACACAAGTCTAAAATTAGTGCTGGAAAGATCAGGAAGTTAGAAGGGAAAGAGAAGGTTATGTGGCAACTGTATCCTGCTGTTACCCAGATTTCCCAGAGCATTTTAAGGTGAAGCTTACGCTATTGCTATGAAATACATGGGCAGCTCTTAGGCTTCTCACAGAGGCTGGGAAACAAATAACAGAGTGAGTAGTGTACAGATATTGTTTGGTGTAGATAAGGAAAGAAGTTTAGTTTTCAGATGTCAGCTTTCCCTACTCCAGAAGACAGTAGTGTCATGTTGCAAGAAGGCTGTTTCTATAGCTGGGGGATTGTCTTGCAGTTCAGGGGGTTTATGTGAATCCCTGCTCAGCCTCAGAAGGTATTTGTAACCTTGTAAGCCTTTCCTTTTCTGCTGCATTTCTGTTTTCCCATATAAAAGAGGTAGGTGGTAGGTTTCTACTTCACAGAATGTTAGGATTTAAAAAAGAAAAACAAAGCAAAACCAGACTGTTAATTATTCTTAAGTATTCGGGTATTACACAGAAAAATAAATATACAAGAGAAGTGGAAGCAAGAAGAGAATTATTCCCTGATGAACAAGAGTCAAATCTGAGAGATCAATACAAGGTTTGTACTTCATAACAGTTTCATCTCAGTATAAACAGAAGTGTCAGATCACTACTTGGCCCTCAGATGAAAACAAACATTGAAATTGTAATAGATTCCTTTTCTATTTGTGGTAGAAAAAGAAGTGTAGCAAAGAACATTACCTAATTTCAGTCTAATGATGAAAATTGTCATCAAGACAGCAGTGCTTGCCAAAGAAAATAAAATGTCATCTCTGAAAGAACTGCATGCATCAGTCTATTACAAGACGTCCCAGGAGAGAGAGGGCTTTTATAACAACAACAAAATATGATGCTGAGTTTAAAAAATATCCATACGAGCACTATAATTGCTAAATGGGGAAAAATAATCCCAGTAGTATCACAACTGATATTTGACAAAAAGCCTCCAAATGTTTCTTTTTTTTCTGGTCCAACTAAATAAACTCAGTCTAAAATGAATGATAATTAGAATAAAATACTGAAAAAGTCCTTACTGCAAAGGATTTTTTTTTTTTCTTTTTCTGGGGGCTGACACATAACGTGGGGAATTCCCTCTTTGCTAAAGATATATTAATGCTGCTTGTGCTGCTGTGAGTCAGTAAAGGCTGAGATTGGTGCTGAGATAATGGCAAAGGAGGAAAAACCTTCTAAAGCTTGGTTATTAAAGTGTCTCATCAAAGACAATGAGAGCTTTGGGCATGAGTTCCCAGACAGCTGATATTTCCCTTTGAGAGCTGTTGCCTTTTCTCACGCACTGTCTCCAGGTCACTGGGCACCGGCTTCTAAATTGAAAGGCCAACCCTGACAGTAGAATTGCTATCCCCATTTCCTCCCTTTGAAACAAACTTGTAAAGTCTTGCATTTCTCCACGTATTACCTGAATCACGTCTCACTCAGAGCACACACCTTACAAGAGTAAGCAGGGCTCCCTGGGTGCTGTGCAGCATCACAGCTTCTGTTCTGCTGGGGGAGTTGTCGGATGCACCAGGTGAAGAGCCCCTCTGAAGAGTTGTGGTGAAAGAGCCAGAGCAAAGCTGTGGCACTGGGGCCGTTCAACCACCTGGCACTGCAGTGGGACTGCAGGCATGGCAGGGGGGATGCTACACAAGCACAGAGAAAGCTTTTGCAGGCTGTACTTAATTCATTCTGGATACTGTTACTATCACCGTTAAATTCAGAGAGGGGATAACCTGCTGAAAGCTGTGCTCAGGGAAACCGGAGAGGGATTAGGGTGAGAAATACAAAAGGGGAAAACCAAGATTCACTGCGGTGATTTCCGCCATCTGAACATCAGTGTCCCTGGAAAGGTTACATGTGGTATATCCCTGGTCTGGAAACACAGAGGTGTTTGCAGAGTTGTTTGGATTGCTCCCTGTTCTTAATTAAAGGATGATCTGAACTTTATTAAAACTTCAATTACTGTATGTCAAAGACATATTACTTGGCACAAAAGAAACTACTTTGCCATGAAAGGGAAAACATTGGCATCTGAGAGATAAATTGACAGTAGCTTATTGTTATTATGGTTTTGGTTTTGCTGCAATTACAAAAGCAGGTCTAGAAATGGATTTTGAATGTGAAGGGGGAAAAATACCTCCTGTAATGGTAAAGTTCTTGATCAGGTGACCTCAAAGCACTTTACAAAAGTCATTGTTAAATGTTCCTAAAGATCATCTTTAATTTTCAAAAATGAAAGTTTTCCTTAGTTATAGTTAGGGTCTTCTAAAGTTTCAAATAAAAATGTTACTAGAATCTTCTACTTAAGGAAGAATAACGGACTCACCAATGAAGTTTTAAAAGGGGATGCATTTCTATCCACAAAGCTAAAGTGTTTTTCCTTTTCTTACCCTTGTTATCTTCCATCCCGTCTACCTTCTTCCCTCTCTGTTCTTTGACAGTGTTCAGAGAAAAAGAGGTGAATTTTTAGCTTTCATATTTTAAAGGAGATTTCAACATATGCCAGTCTACTGTTTACTAAAAAGCTGTTGTAATTAATTTCTCCATGTCCTTTGAAGGTTTTACAGTAAGGAAGCTGAGGGATATAGGAGTTTGCATTGGGAATGTAAATAAGAAGTAGATCTCAAGGTTTCTTACATCCCAGTCCCATAATTCTTAAAATACATTCAAACCATCTTTCTGATCAACACAAAGCTTTAAAATCATCTTCTTTCCTTCTCAGTCATTCTCACAGGCATCCATCTTTCTCTTTCCTGCCAATCCACTGCCACTACTCATTCAAAAAAAAATTTGTCAAAGTTTACACATAAAGATTCAGATTGTTTGCATTTTGTGCAAGATCCCTAAAGTGGTGTCGTGAAAAGGCAGCTCACAGTTCAAAAAAGGGGTCCAATATCTTCCTTGCCGGAAAAGGGGACAGACCAAGTCTATCAAGCAAGGGAAAGAGGGGAAATAGGATGAATCTGCAAAAAAAAAAATATAGGGCTGACTGCCTCTTAGTACTTCCATATGAGAAATTTGAAGTTAAATAAAGCATAAGAAAGACAGAACCCAAGTGATCCTTCCCTCTACTATCCTTCCGAGAATTACCTGATGGCAGCATTTACGGAGAACAGCTGTTTGTAAGTGCTTTGTAACAGTAACATTTGTATATCATTCTACAGAAGTGCATCAAAGTATTTATAATACTTGTAATATGCCTTTTTGCTGACCTTTCTTAGTCTGGTTTGGTATTTATCATGGAAAGATTTTCTGAAATGATTGATGTATTTGGATATTGTTTGTGTAACCAGACTAGGAGAAGGTGTCACATCATTTGCAGAAGGACAGGAGCAAAGGGAGAATTGCAAGTTTCCATGGTACAAGTAACTTGTGCTATTTAAACTCATTCAGTCCTGCAAGAGAAGTCTGGACATGTTTGAGCACTTTTTTGGTGCCAGATTGAACAAGCTCTCTAGGGATGGCTGCTGGTAACTGGAAAAAGAATGACCTTCTAACATAGTATCAAGGAAGGCAACTGTGTATATCTGTTGTCAGAGCTAGGCTAGGTTATCAAACTGCTGTGTGATGCTGTACATTTGGTATCCACCACAAGTTCAAAAAAGGAAAAGGCAGCATTCCCACACTGCATGATTTTATTACCTGAGAGTGCCACGAAGAGCTAGATGATGAGTTTGCAGTCATGGCAGGTTGTTGGGTGTACCCATACAGTGATGTCTCAGGTAATACCGCTTGTGTCCCATGTCACACAGCACAGTATTGCCTCTGCCTATAAAAGTCACTGCAGGCACTTTTCAGCTGCCTCAGGTGTGTGCCTTTGAGACTGGAAGAAGTGTAAGTCCAAGCCACTATCTCAGAAGTGATAGAGGCTTCTTCAGATTAATTTCTCTATTATCTTTGTGTTTTACTGTGATTCATGACTGTTTGTTTTTGTCCCCAGTTATTCAGTTCAGTGGAGTTTGGCAGAAGATGGCTGCTTCTTCATGAGGGAGTTGCACCAAACAGGTTCTACTGGTAAGAGCAAAAACCTCTTCCTCATTTCCTAGACACAACTTCCCAATATGTACAGAGATGTTGAAATGGGGGCTTGAAGGCAACATGGCTGAATGCAATCTGCACTGCTCATTTGTTGAAATTAATTTAGAACTGGTATGAAAGGGGCATTATTCCTCCTGTTACTGTGTTTATACAGCACTTGGAAATGGAGTCTTTGATCTAAGGATGATGTACAACTGAAATATACTGAATAATATTCTGAAGAAAGCATTGATTTGGGAGGGGAGAGTTCTGCAATTTCCTGTGAACATTTCGAGTTCGAACACAACTCTGTTCAGCATAAGCTTGTTTGCTTTTGCACCAAATACAAAGAGATCAATCTGGTCCTACTACCAGTGAGGGCCAAAGACTGAAGTCTTGGAGTCTTTGAGGATACTAGCATTTCTGCCACAGGTAACAGTGGACATCCTCCAGTGGCTGGTGTTATGCTTTTAACTGCTGTTAAACTTGCTTTGGTCCTTGAAAGCGAGCAAGTTAATGACCATTCAACTAGGCACACACAGTTCTTCATTATGAGCTTAAATCACTCTGCAATACTGCTTCTAAACAGCAGTGCAAGATTTCCAGTCAGATTTCAGGCTGTATGAATCAGTCACGTGTAAGTTCCTCTTGCTGAATCTTTGAATGTCAGTCAGTTACAGTGTTGGCAAAACGTTTGCGTGTTTGATGCCAAAGTTACCTTAAAGAAGTATCATAGCTCTTTGTCACTGATGCAAGCTTAACTCTTTGCTGCATTAACTTATGCTATACACTTTGTATCTAAATTCACTTAGAGCCATAGCCTACATGGTTATGATTAAATCTGAGCATCTCACAATTTTTAATATATGGTGTGTCTGTAATGGATGATTTGACTTCAGATTCAAACACTTGTAGTAGCCACCACCACTGAAAAATAACCCCGGATGTAGGTCCAAACTTTATTCTGCAGTTCTTCACTACTAGCACATTTCTTTACTTTGAGTCTCATCTCCTTCAGTTTTAGTCATCACAGATTTACCCAGTGATTCTGGTGTACTGATTCTCTTCTCATGTTCTGATTGCAGGCAAATCTCTTTGCATTTGCTTTCCATACCAATGATTTGCGTACGCAGTGTAAAGCTCTGTAACCATGCTTGCAGTAAAATACTTATCTGAAACACCTCCATGCTGTCACGCAATAGCAATTAGTGTAACTTCGACTTATGTGGAAAAGAAAGCTGAGGAACGAAGGAGACGCTGGACTGTTTTCCTGCAAATGTGGTTGTCATAGTCTAAATCAAAGATAAGTTTAATTTTTTTATATTTTGGCTTACTCCTCTTTTTGCTTACACTGGTGTAAATCTGCGAGACTTCTCATCAGCTCTTTATGGAAGCAGTAGTCCACCTGTGAGCAGAAGTTGGCCCATGTCCTGTGAATCTGGCCTTTAAAAGAGAAGCTTTTGATAAAATAGTCATCTTGAAATCAGGATGAGCTGAACCAGGTGATTAAAATGAGACCTCCATGGTAGCTTCTAAACTATAAGTTTGTGCCAAAACCACAGGGTTTGAACATATCAAGATTCAGGAGTGGTTCAGTCAAATATTTTCTTTTAATTTATGGAAGAAGTAAGAGCTCTAGGTCAAATTTACTTCCAAAGTTGAATTTATATTTGGTCTGCAAAGGATATACCAGAGATTTTGTTTGCTGCTCCTGCTTTTTAATCCTTTCTCAGAACCTGTGTTAGCTGAAGCGTTTGCAAACTAAATTCCATTTTTAACTTAAACTTGGTTTTGTGCGAGTGTCTGTATAGATAGGTGCATATATATTTATGTCACTCCTATTTCTTTCCTCCAGGACTCCTAACAGTGTTTCAAAATGTCAGATGCAAACACACAGCCCCACATATCTCTTGTTTTTTTTCTGGGCTAATAAAAGCAGAAAGTCCTAGAAATCTGGGAACCCAGTGTTTGAGACATCCGACAAAATTGTACTCACTGAAGAGGTTAGAAAACTGGAAAGAATGTCCCTGTTCCTGGATCCCTGTGTCCTGTACTGCACTCCAAACCTCTTGAAGTTTCCCATCATTACTTACAGTAGTGGTTTATTGTGAATTGAGTTGATGGATGCCTGCAATTAGAATAATGATGAAAATGTTCATTTTCCCTTTCCATGGAGCTCACACTTTGAAGGCCTCTTAGAACCTAACAAATAAGAGAACTCAGGCATGGAGCTTCAAAGGCAGAGAGAAAGATGAAAAGATGTTCCAACCACCCATCTAATTCCCTACAGCCATAAACAAAACATGAAACTGCAAGCCTGTATTTTCACCTTGAACAAAATGTCCCTTGCATAACACACCTCAGTGTAAGCTAGACTGTACTTCTGCTATCAAAAGTAAAAATAATACAACTTGTGGAGACAGTGTTGCATCTCATTCTGGCTTATTTATTATGATCGTCACCACCTTGGAAAAAAATACTGTTAGCTGCAATTATATGGACACTGTCTGTCCTCAAAACCATCCATAGTAGAAAACAGAGCTGTGCATGTGTAATTGAGAACATGTACACCACAGAGAGCAACACTGGGCTTTTCTATGCATTTCCATTTCTGTGCAGCCAAGTACCTGAGGACAAAATAGGCACTGTAGTGCTGAATCAGGTCGGCCCTTTGCTCTCAGAGTGTGGCCACTGCTGACTCCCCATGCAAGAAAAGCAAAAGAGAACTGGGACATAAGAGGGTGCAGATGTACAGTTGAAATCCAAACTTCTACAGCAACACCTCTATAGCCAGTGCTGATGTGCAAGTTGGGTAGAGCCTTGCTCAGTGCCCTGTGGTTGTTTTTTTTTAATTAATTATTATACATTTTGGCTTAGAAATATGCAGAGTCTAATCAACCTGAAAAGTCAGATGACTGACTTCCAGTTATTCTTAAGAACAGAAAGGAATAGTGAAGGAAAATGTCCTGAAGTCACAACTTTTCAAGGAAAGAAGACTGTTGGGATACTCTCTCCTGTTCCTGGTGCTTTCTCTAAATGAAATGGTTTTGAAGAGATCAACCAGGACACAGCTGTATTGTGCAGAGAATGAGGGCTATATTCCGATATCTAAGGAAAGCTGAGGAGTTGCTTTAATACAGACTGCTTCTAGGACTATCTAAACTGGGACTTTTCAGGAAGATGCTGGGACAGATCAGGAAGACACAGAGCAAAGCTTTTGGCATCAGGCCTTCTTGAGGCTGTGTTTGCTTAACGCTGCTTCTTTTGGCAGGGAAGGAACATCTGGAAGACTTTAAAGACACTTAAACAGATTCAAATGGTTGATGAAAGCAAAGGTGCATTTTCCTGATTGCTCACAGATATTTTAATTGCCATTTTACTCCGTTATGTGGTCTTGTAAATAGTTTGTGGGTCACTCTAAGTCTTATGAATAAACACCACTGAGCTTGCTAGTTTTAGTCTGGAGAAGGCTCTGCCTGTAAATGATGTCAGAGAAACTGTAGTGTCTTTTACAGCTGCATTTCTTATATCTGTTTCCAAGAGAATTTTCTTTTTTATTCACTTATTTTTGGCTGCTCTGTGAAACACCCCCTCCTACTACCATCCCAGAGAAATTTAATCCCCTGAAGAACAACATCAAAGCAATCTACTGATGCCTACTGCATAACTCTGAGAAAACACTGTGTAGAGACAACTCAGCTCCTTGTAGCTCGTATGTATTTTGTGTTCTTGTATCCTCTGTTTCATTAAGAGGAGTCATTAACATGAAAATAGAATCTTTGTTCAGAGCTCCTCTGTTCCCCCTTTTCATTCTTCCACCTACAGCTCTAAGTGATGCCCTGACATCCACACTTGTGATGAAAGAGATTGTTATGTCACTCTGTGGAGGAAGATATCAGATGGGGGATGGCTGGGGTTAAACCACGACAGCAGATAAACTTAATCCTTTAGAAGGAGGGGTGACTGGAATTTTCTTATCTTAAAAAAAAAAAAGCAAGGAGGAAAAAGGGATCTGTAATTCTCTACCTCATTAAAAGGTTGTGAGGACACATTTGTGCTGGGCAGGCTTTAGCGATGGGCTACTGTAAAACTGACACCTCTAATAATTGCTATAATTCAGGTATCTTATCACATATCTGCATAATCTAGGTATGTGAAAGTGGTAAACTGAGGAAAGCATAATCCACTCAGAGAGTCAACTGTATGTTATGTGTCTAACGGAAACATAAAAGAATCCACACTGCATACAACCCCAAGGCACTGCAGTTCTACATTGTATCAACAGTTTTCATGGTTTTTATTATTTCTCTGGCAGGTTCTTGAGATTTTGCTGTTAAATGTACTGTGACAGAAGAATGCATGAAAGTTATCAAGGTGCTTAGCAATTCTGGAACTGTGCTCTATGAAAATACCCTGATTACTAGGAAGGAGTATTCTAAGCAGTATTAGTTCAGCAGGGTAATACAGAAACAGCAAGTTAATATACATGGATTATTGCTGATAGCACAGTGTTTACTGATGTAGTTGGCATTAGGGGAATAGAATGCAGTAGATGTTAGTTAAAAGAGTTGGATAAATGCTTTATTTAAATACTTCTGAGTTTATTTTTCTGATACTTGGTGATTTTCAGCATACATTGCTATGGTGGAATTTTGCTGGCAAAGGCGCTGGTTTATAGCGAATACAAATGTGAACACAATCGGTCAGTCAGTCATATTGGGAATTACTTTACTTTTTTTCTTGCTTTTTTAAAGTGGTCCAGTCATCTAGTCAAAGTTCAACAGTGATACCTTGTGACTTGCAAATCCAAATATTTGTGACCAGTAGTTGCAAAAACAGTAGTCAAAGTGCATATAGTTCAGTATGGCCAAAATACATATGCATAAATTGCTCATTAAAGGCTAGATTTTTATTCTGGTCCTCAGATCAAGTCATGCCTTCAACCAGAAATTATTTTCTAAAAGTCAGTAAGTCAAGGTATCACAATTAGAGCTGGCCATGAAAAAATAGAAATAAGAGGTTAAAAAGCTCATTAAAATGTCTGCAAAATGTAATATTTTTTAATCAAAATGAGACACTTTTTGAAAAGATTCTCAGCTAATTCTAATAATAATGCAACCTTGAAAAACTTAAGTTCGGGGGGGGGGGAGTAATAAAGCCAAATAACAGCAGTGTCTTAAAAACTAGCATAAAATGAACAATAGAAAAGCCCAGCTAGTAAATTATATTATCAAGTTATAATCATTAACTGTATCAGTGCTATTGAATTTTATTTTTTTTTTTTTTTTTTTTTACTTCTTTGGGTATTGCACCCAGGCAAGCAAGTAGGAGAAATACAGAATACATACTTCGAGAAGATCAGAGCGCTTTAATGATGAGAGGGCTGGAACACATCTCCTATGAAGAAAGGCTGGGAGAGCTGGGGTTGTTCAGCCTCAAGAAGAGAAGGCTCCAGGGGGACCATATTCTGGCTGTTCAGTACTTAAAGGGGGCCTACAATAAAAATGGAGAGACTTTACTGGTACAGGGACTGTAGTCATAGCACAAGAGGTAACAGTTTTAAACTTAAAGAGGGTGGATTTGTATTAGATATAAGGAAGAAATTCTGTACTATGAGGGTGGTGAGACATTTGCCCAGATAAGCTGTGAATGCCCCATCCCTGGAAGCGTTCAAGATCAGGATGGATGGGGCTTTGAACAACCAGATGTAGTGAAAGATGTCGCTGCCCATGACAGGGGGTCGGACTAGATTGTCTTTAAAAGTCCATTTCAACCCAAACCATTCTATGATTCTGAGGTAACTGTCTTGATTAGACAAAAAATATAGCTCAGGGCTTTCATGCACTTCATAGGTGTAGCAGGCTGATTGGAAGTAAAAACATATCATAGCATATCTCATTTCCGCTAGGGTCATGTGTCCATGATGTTAATGATTCCCTGAAGAAATTACAGGAGTTATGTCAGTTTGGTAAGAGGTGTTGCTATGTCTCCACTCTGTCTTGTTTTTTCTGAGTACGAGGAGGAGAAGAAAATGGATGCAAACATTGTAAAAAAGCAGCCAACCAACCTTTCCCCTCAAACAATACAAAGATATGCACACACACTGAAAGGGAGAAAAAGATAAATTGGTAAGCAGCTGGGAGGACAGATGAGTAGATAGGGCTATATTTGTGTTTCTTTTATGAGCAATGGCAAAGAAAGTTAATCTTCAGAGTAGAATTATAGAGTATATATCTTTTCTTTTCCAGAGGAGGCTAGAGACTGTATTTTAAAAGCTCTGACTGTGTTCATCAGAGCAGCTGAAAGAGCTGAAAATCAAGGGAAAGAAGTGTCAAAGCCCTCTTAAAAACTTCATTATATTCAAGCAGTTGGAGCAAGCTGGGAGAACTGTCCCAGTGTTCTTGTCAGATCTTGGCTCGGTGAGATTTGCACGCCCACCCAGGTGGGCTGAGGCAATTTAAATGGCATGGTATCTGGGCTGTTTACAAATGATGCTGTGTATTGCTGAACAAGACCTTTTAATCACTGCAGGGCAACTGCTGGAGGCTGACAGGGAAGATGCCAATCAAAGGGCATTGTAACAGCCTGTCCAGAAAATCAACCGCTAGATCTAACACACAAGCCATACCCAATGAGTTGAAGTGTACTAGAAATTTAATTTAAAATATATGTATTTCATAGCTTAAATATGGTGGAGAGGGGCACATTGCAGAGGAACCCATGACAGTTTTCAGGAGGCCTGAATTAAGCAACTGACTGATTGAATCCTTTTTTTTTTTTCAGACTTGAACACCACACGTTTGCTTCCAGTTTGACTTTGGGAGAAAGTCAGACTGAAGGTCTGAGCCTCTATAACACAGGCTGCTATTACCTTGCTAATATTTTTAGGCAGCTTCATGGCTGCCAGCCTAAAGATACAGGTGAGCTACAGGCAAGCAATGCTGCCAGGGACCCGAGTGACAAGCAAGTCTGAAACTGTGCCTTTCCTTGGCCCTTACCATGCTGCTGCTGCTAACTTTACTGATGGCGAGTGACACACATTAGAGCACTTTGTCACCATTCAGTGCCCCTGACATTTACCATTTTCTCACCAGAAAGGTCAGTGTTACATCCTGCCCAGCCAGGGTGCAAGGAAGTATACTCTCAGTTGGCAGTGTTCACTAAAGATCTCACTGGCTTTTCTATGGATTTAGTGAAAACCTCTGCTTACAGTTCTCAGACAGCTGGACCCTGATGTAGCTCTATGTTTTTGGAACAAATGAAGGCTGAAATCTCTCAGGTGTATCTTGGGAATTAGGATTTTATTCCTGTCTGGCTTCCAGAGATACAAACTTGCCAGCCCCATGTGGGTCAACAAGGACAGAAAAAAGACATGCAGCATCGTCTTTCTGTTGCTGTGAAAAGCTCATTTAGACTCTTTGGATTTATAATAAGTTTTAGTTCTTAAGAAACTGATATCCAAAATACATATCTTTCTTCCCTAGATGAGGCTGAGAAAAATGCCCAAAGTCACACAGCAGAGGTTGATAGCCCTCTCTGGTCCTCTGAGTCTATAATAACCAGATCCTCTGGTCCCAGTAGTCTCCTGAGAGAACTTGTTACTCATAAACAAATCAAGATTTGTCAGAGCAAAATCTAACTCCTCAGTCCCAAATCCTTAGTTTGGCAGAGTTCCCCTATGTGAGAGAAAAAGTGTTCTCAACACTGTTTGATTGTCATGGGGACTCTAAAGATGGGAGTTAAATAGTAACTTGAATGTTCTCCTAAAAGTCATAACTGAATAGCATCTTGACCATTTACCTGATTCTGACCTCTTCCTCCCCTTAGAATCTTGTCCTCTAGTTGTGAATAGGGAGAAGAAGTATATTCACCTGAATAAGCCTTTTGGGACTGAGAGGCCCCAGTCTGATTGATGCGTAGGTTGGTGTATTTTGGTTTTCCCAATTCAGCTGATTTATCTTAAAAAATTACCCAGAGATACTTTATAAATGAGTACAGACTCCCACAAGCTTCAGCTTGTCTCCCATTATCCACTTCCCCCCATTAAAGATCTGCAGAAGTAGGCAGGCATCCATATACCAGGTTCAAAATCTTGATTTGGGTGTTATTCAGTAGCAGAAGCCTGCAGTGCTACGCAGGACCCTGGAACATGTCAGTCTTCAACGGGCATTGGACTAAGAAACTGATTTCCCCGTATGCACCTATAAAGGGCAGCCCTTGAGAAGGTGAGGCAGTTGCATAGTAGTTAGCTGTGGATTTGTCTAGATCTATGTCAGGAAGGTTTCACTGCCATTTTCTGTTGTATGTTTAATGAGCAGCATACTGTGTTACCAGAGTTGACTTTTCACTCTTGCTGTAAATTACTTCCTGGCGTCCTCCAGCGCATACTGACTGGGCCACAGCACTATAAGAAGCCAGAAACACGCGTCTTAACACAGTGGGAAACTGTGATCCTATTAGATGGTACCAGCAGAGAAGCAGTAAATCAGGTAGGTTTGGTCCATTATATCAGGGAGCTGAGTTTGGAGGCTATAACTAGAGGGTACCTTCCTCATTTTCTCCCTTCAAGCCAGTACAATGTCTTAAGTTTCCTGCAATATATGAAAAAGAGATGTAGAACAGGAGGACTATCTTAAAATCAGGATCTAGTCCTGGTAATTGAATTTTATCCACTTAGTTTAGATCCTCATTTTAAGACATTCCTCCCGTGCAGCATTACCGGCAATAGATACCTACGTCCCTGAGAATTCACATCCATCTATTTCAGAGTTTTAGCCAAGTTTCCTCTGTGGAGCTTCCCACAGAGCTGTGGTGTTACTGCAGCGGGGGAGAAGGCTTGGTTTGCTACTGTCCTCGAAGCTGTGGGGTATGTGGACATCATGGGGTGGAAGGCTGTGGATAATCCTGCCTAGGGTTGTAAAAAATGGTGGTGAGAGTAGAAGTGACTCCCCATGGCCTGGAAATCACACTACTACCCCCATTTACCTACTCATCTATTTTAGTGTTAGCAGCAACAGCCACCTGTTTTTCTGGGTCAGTGTTGTGAGGTGCTTTACTCACTGCACTGCTATTTTCCATCAGTTCTAGAGAAAAGGTGACAAACCGAGTAAAGCATACCATAGGATGGATTTGGCCCAGTGGCTGCCAGTTGAATTGCACAAAATTATATAATTTCATCTAATTCGACAATGTGGGAAAGAACAATGCAGAGATGTAGCAGGGAAAATCTGATTAGATTATTGTCAGGGGAGATTTATTGGCCAGATACAAAGAAATGAAGTGCTGATTTATGCCTGTATGGAATCTGGCCCTTTGCTTCTAAAACGTGTCAGGAGAATATGGTTAAGAGATGTTAAAGCTAGAAACAATCTTTAAAGTATGTTCCAGGAATAGTAAAATCTGTAAAATTTCACTTAATAGGGACTGAACTAAAGAAACCACGAGAATTTCCTCCCACACTAAGCTCCCTGGGGCAGATTCACTGACCTCTGCAAGCAAAAAAAGGAACAGAGAGTAGCTGCAAAGTCCTCATGGAGTCAGTATAGTAGTAAAAGAAAAAGGAGCCTGGAGGACTCTCAGGCTCTATTTTTGTCTATGCCACATAACAACTATGTGATCTTTGTCAAATCAATGAGGTTCCTGTGCTCTTGACTAATCATTGGAGTTTATCTATAAAGCTGAGAACAAAAATTTTCCTCAACCCCTATTTCTAACTTGGTCTGCTGGTCCTGTACTTTTCCATAGGTCTTGAACAAATCAGTAGCATGCAGGGAAGGTTCTTAAAGGTTGATTGTCAAGTACTTTTGTATCTTGGACAAAAAGCTCCCTGTTCAGTGCTACATGTTACTATTTTTATGAATGGCGATTAGGATTTAGAGTGTTACAGAGGCATCAGTGGAACCAAAAAAATGATGCTACTGAGGACTCCATGAACGTCACCCACTGTTGTTTTCCTTCTGTCCTTTAAAACAAAACCAAAACCCTGCCATTCACTAAGTTGGAATAAGCTGTCAGGTTTTTAACGTGAAGTGGCAGGATGTGTCCCAGAGGCAGTGGGGGAGCTGGTTTTGCATTGGCAAGATTTACGATAAGGGATTTGCATGAGTGCTGAGGCTAAAGGAAGATAAATCCCCAAAGGCAAATTCTACCAATAATTGAATTACAAAGCCATTATCATGTGCTGAACAGAGCAACTTTATAGCTCTATTGTGACAGGATAAAGCTTTTTAGAATATTTATGTTCATAGGACAACTTTGGCATAAGGATCTCTGAGAGTATGTTCTCTCTTCCACCTGTCTGTTGCAGCTAATTAGTCTTTCTATGTAATGCAGTATATGTGGAGATGGAGGTGTGCTCAAATTGGGACTGGGAAGAAGGAATGCTGAAGGTCAGGAGAAATCTCAAAATAAATAGCACATTAAGCACAAAGTCATCTGCAGAATGCAACTAGAGTCTATTGTCCAGAAAGAGAATCAGGACAGGTTGTGGAAAGGGGAAGAGAGGGCATAGAGGCAAATGAGCATTTTTAGTGATGAGGGATCTAACTAGATTTTCCAAGCGATGTGTCACTTTTCTGTTTGGTATTGCATTGCAGCCACTTCTAACCTACTCTGAGTCAGTGTCGATAAGCTCAAAATGGCCAGAACTGTGTGGATTCTCATTCCACCCACCTTAGTAGAGTCATGCTGTTATCTGTCATCTATCTGCCATCCTTCACTGCATGAAGAAATCAGACCTGTTTCCCCCAAAAGAAGGTGAGGGATGGTCGTAGGAGTCCCGATTCTGCACTTGTTAATTTCCTCAGAGATGTGGGAAAGCTGCATAACATCTCTGTCCCCATATAAAGAATGAACAACATTCGCACTAGTTCTGTCTGTGAAAAGGGCATGGTAGCATTCTGTTCTTCCAGCCTTTCATTCTGGGCTATTTGCATTGAAAATTCTGTAACATAATGTTGTCTTTTATTGCTTAGGTTAAAAGACCTTTGATCTTGGCTGCTGTGAGCATGTATGATACAAGGAATACATATGAAAAGTTTGCCATCAAGTTTCTTGTGCATGTAGTCCCAGATATGGTGTGACTGTGTCTGAAGTCAAGCATCCAAACCCAAAGGCACCCAAAGCTACTTTCCAGAATGCATAAACCCTTGAGATGGAGCCCTTATTGTCTGGTTCTTTGTTTATGAAAAATGGTAGTTTTAAATTAAGTATACCAAGTGGAAGCTTTTGCTGTCTTCACAATGATGCCTTTTTGCAGTTCTGAGTGGTCTGACTGCCTTGCAAGCCTCATCAGTTCCCAGCATCCATAAACAATTGCTTTTGTCCCTAGAAGTGAAAAAAGATAGAAGAGGTGGAAACCTCAGGATAACAGGGTCTCTATTGAATTTCCTTGGCTCAGAAGAGCTGACAGGCCAAGGAAGCCAAGGTTTTTGAAATGTTTCAGAGGGAGAGAGATGGCAAGGGGTTGGTCACTACAGAAATATGCCAACTAGCATTTGCTGTGCAATGGGCAGTGCCAGGCTGCTTTTGTTTAGTTCAGCCTAGTTCTAAAACAGAGGATGATTTGGGGTCTTTTCCCTGTGCTGCTTCTCACGGTGGATGTAGAATCTGCATTCAGAGCAATTACTGCGCTGCAGCCAGTGATATCGATTTGTGAAGCTCTCAAGTGCAAATGACTACTTAGCAGGCTTGATGTGATTAAAATTTTAGGAAGCAACTTTGTAATAGGACTGTGGGGGTCCTACATTTTTCATAATGTGAGCATCTTCTACATAAAGGCAGTGGGATCACTGCCTTGCACTCCCCTTGGCTTTTTAAAATCCTTTATTTGTTGCCCTAGTTTATTTTTGGAGAAAATTCTGAGAGAAATCAGTTGTTCCTCCATACCCCGGTTCTTTGCAGGGTGCTTGGTTTATAAGCTATCAAATGCACAGCACTTTTCCTTGATTAGCTTCTGAAGTGTACATTGACCAGGTTGCATTGACCATGTGCATAAAAGATAATGAAGTAGAGCGGGCAGTTGTATCAAGTTAGAAACACTGAGTTTGAGGCTTTGGTGTTATCTATGGCGAATCCAGCATGCGTGTGGCAAATCCTTCTTCCATGTGTGAAGCTTGTATTTATTGAGGGCTCTAGTTTTGGCATAAGAACCTTCAAATCTCCAGTCAGGACTGGAATTTATTTGTAATTAGTTGGGTTTATTCATTTTGTTTCATACAGATGCCATGGGCTTTAAAAATTAAAAAAAATTCTAGTCAGTAAGCTCTCAGCAGAATCCAGATGGGAGTGATATGTTTCTAGATGTCAGCTGTGTACAGCTAATATTGATTTGAGCGGATACATATTTGTATTTTGCCTGTCCTTTGCAACTGATTGTTCATGTTATGATTTAATATTATGGGCCTGACTGTGACCTTGTGCTGTCACAAGTGAATTAAGCCTATTATATATCAAAGTAATGGAATGTGTATTTTCTAAGGTAGGAAGAAAGATCTAGCAGATAGGAAGACCTGGATATGGTTCTTGTCTCTACCTCAGATGTCCTGTTTGACTTTAGGAACTCCCTTAGATTCCCTGCGCCTTAGTTTTTTTCTTCGTTTGTCATCACATTTCTAATTTGCAGGGGTTAGGAGATACCAAAAGAAAGGAAGCCCTTGAGCAGATGAATAATGTTTATCACCAGTCATGTTTCAGCCATCCTTGTTCCGTACATCCTTGGGACAATTGATGGCTTAATTCTACTTTGAGTTGAAGCTTCTGCAGTCCCACTACTGGCTTTTGTAGTGTAAGACTAAGTAATATGCAGGTCACTACAGCTGTAGCCTTCTAACTTTCAGGGCTTGGTGGGTCCAGATATTTATATGCTTCTTGTAAGACATTTAAGAGTTTGAGGTAAATTATGGCTCATACCACAAGTGAAAACAACAGCGACAATCACGTCCCATCCATCAGCGAGATATCTCATTCTGAATTAGCTATCTTTGTCTGAGAAGATGCAATAGAGGTGTTTCTTGGGGTCAGAATAGCCCTGTGAGGAGCAAACTCACAAAGCACCTGGCTGTAGACTCACAGGCTTTAACTAGGGCAACAAGTTCTTTGCTGGATGAATGCCATTGTTGTGTGCCTCTGAAGAGACAAAGTGTTCAAATCCATGGAATATAATCCTTGTTTCTTTGGAGAGTTCACATCCCCATGGGGCTGTGTGAGGTCAGGAGGAGGAATGCATTGACAAAGCTGTACTGTGTCTTCTGCAATTACTCAGTTCCAGGTGTGCTTAAAGCCCGCTTGAATAAACAAGAATAAAAAGGAGATATGCCAAATTACAAGCTTAGTCCTTCTGCAGTTTTTTAGAGCTGTTTGTCACTGGCATCTATCTATCTCAAACTGAATTGTAACTATCAGGCCCAGTATTTTGGCCCTAAATCTGCTGATGATAGCAGGTAAAGGAAAAATGCCCTAGGAAGGTACTCCCTTCCCACCCACTTGGTGTCCGTTATCAGGAAGAAGAGACTTTAAATGGAAGTTGAATGTTTAGGAGAAAAAGACCTTGCCATAAATGTTATTAAAAATTGAGGAGAGGTGAAAGCAATGCTGGCTCAGAGTCTTTTCTGAAACTTCCAGTCCACAGCAAAGGAGAACAAAAAATTCAAACCTTTTCTAGCTAGAGAATTGTTACAGATTTTGTCAAGCAAAGCTAAGGTTTAATCAGAACACAAATAGTCTTGTTATTGTTAACATTTTTATAATGGTTATTAGTTAATGCGCATGATGATTAAAGGCTGGGGCTGCCTCTGATTGCAGTCAGTGGGAACTGAATTAAGGTCTAAATCACTGTTTGAACCTCACTTTTGATTTCCTGAAAAATAATGAGGCTTTGAACAGAACAGCATCTAATTTGTCTATCGCTGGAAATGAATGTTTCTCTTCCCTCATGCATCTATTAACGTGGAGGTCGGGCATCTAACAAGAAACTGGTTGTTTAACCTTTAGCCTTAATCTAGGATTATGAATTGGATGATGGGACCAAGACCAGAAACAAGGTGTTGATTGTCAGAGATGCTGCCGAGGCTGCTGTACAACGGGATTGGCACATACTTGCAGTCAGTACTGCCATAATTCAGACTGTCCATCAAACTACTGTCCGTTTGAACTGTCCAAGGGAGTTGTCGAGGCCAGCAGTGCCAGTCCAGGGGAACCTCAACAATGGAAGCAAAGCTTGAATCCATAAACCCCTGATATGCAGCGCTCAATGTCTTTATGTTCTTGCTTGTTAATTCAGAGTGAACAAACAGTCATTTTCTGAGTCAATCTGATATTTCTTTTATTAATGGAACACTGTTTTTATTAGATTAGAAGTGATAAAATGTCTCAGGATGAAATGGGTTTTTAAAATTTCTTAATTAATGAGGTAATATTGATCATTAAGAGTGTCAATTAAGCAATGTGCATAAAATGTCCAATATAAAGGAACAGCTATAATTAGTATGCTGGCAAACACTATTATCACATCAATTAAAGTCTTCTGTATCCCACCCAGAACTGCAATGCATCCTTCTGACCAAACCAGGAGACACATCAAAATGTCAGGCACCAACGAGAACAGAAACAAGTCTCCAGGTGGGAAGAAGTGAAGGAGTCAGAAATAAAGAATTCATAAGTACAATGGCATCGATTTGATAAAATGGTAGAATTTCTTTCCAAGTTTCTTTTCAAGTTTATTTTAGGGAAAGCTCAAAAATGCTTTCAAAATTACCAGCTCTTGTATGAGTTTAGGTCCAGCTAAACAGGATCTCCTGTGGAATTAAAATCTCAGACATTCATGGTATCTGTTGTTTTTAACGCCTTTGTATCATCTGTCTTTTACAGGTCTATGATGGGATCTGGTAGAGAGCCTGATCTCGTCCACCTGGAGGCAAAGACAGTGGATGGTCGTAAGTACATCAGCTTCCAAATATTGTGGTATTCTGGACTGCCCTCATATTCTTGTAATCACAGAATATCATGATGGAAATCTGACTTCTTTTTGGTATGAGGGGTTTGACTGTTCCAAGGCAGGTCTGTTAGAAGAGAAGTCTTCCCAGCAAGGCAAAAAGTTGGGATTAACAGGCTGTGAAAGGAGCCGAGAACATGGTAAGGAAGAATAGGTGATAAGCAGTAATTGGAGTTAGTATATACAGCATTTTTCTTTCTTCCTATGTGATTTTTGTTCATGGGAACAAGGCGTTGGAGGGAAGTTCCTGGGTCACAGAGCCTAGCTGCTGTTGTTTCATGCAGTACATAATATCACCTTGTTTGTAGCTTTACAGTTTTAACAGACCAGGGATACTCTGCCTTAGGTATTACTTTTGAAAATACCTCATTTCTCTTGTATTAGAAACCTTTTAATGACCAGCCTAAGTGTATACTCCACTGTTATTGCTTGTCCTGTCATTGTCCTTCGCTTTCATCAGCTCGTCTCCCTCCCTGCTTTGCCACTTGAGTTGCTTTTCTCCATTCCAGGAGCCTTCTTTACCTGCAACTCCAAAATATTCTCCTAATTGTCCGTAAATTCTCTCAGGCACCCTAAGCCACCCGCTGGCCTTTTCTCCTCCCACCCATGCTTCCTCAAGGTTTATCTTTGAGCTCCACTACCTTTGCAGATCTTCCTCCATGGATTTCTTTTCCACAACACTGGATTGCCTCAGGCAGGCATCACACCGAACACCTGGTTGCCATAGATCTCGTCATTGTAATTTCATATTTTCTTCTGTAAATAGCAGCTTTGCTGCAACATAACAAGCAGATTTTTACCAATCAATTAATTCCTTTAAAAATGGATAAAATTCTCCCCTGAATTGTACCCCCAAATGCGGTGGTGTTACTTAAAATGTGTATTTTGTCATCAGAAATTTAAAAACTGTCTGAAAAGGTAACTGTAAGGTAATCAGTTTTTTAACTCGCTGAAATTCAGCATGAAAGAGAATTTTTTGGAAGATGAATTTTGAAAAGAAGCAGTTGCGATAGAAACCATAAAGTTTTAAAGGTCTTTCCATTTCAAGATATGCAAGATTAGTAAAAGTGAAAGAATGTATTTCTTATCATTTGTGATCTCTGATTATTATTTTTCCTCTCAATTCCACTTACATGAACATGGCAGCAGGGCTGGGAACATGAGGCATTTTATTTCTTGGGACATGGTAAATGAGAATGAAATATTCTAACAGGACAGTGTCTATTTCAGCACAAAATATTACTGTTATAAGGCATTAAGAATTTGAGGTCGTTGAGATGAAACACTACGATTGATGTTTAAGGAGCTATATTCTGGTGATGCTTTTGAGGGATGTTCAGCTCACAGTGGGCAGAGAAAGTGCCATGCTCCAAATGCCTTGAATGGTCTTGTTTGAGTTCTTAGGCTGTAACAAGAACATTTTGCACAGTTATAGCACATTTCTGCAAAAGACTTCTTGAGTGCTTAACAAATTAGTAAGCTTTATTACAGCTTTTAAGGTGGAAACCAAAAAACAGGTAGATGAAACTGGCCTTACTGAGGAATGAGGCATATTAGTAAAGAATTGTGGAATAACAAATTATTGCTTATCAGCTGAGCTCTAGTAACTGTTTCTGCGCATTTGTATTGGCTTAGTTGTGAGGCAGCACAACTTAAATTTTTCTGTTTAGGTGGTGACAGAACTACTAATGTAAATATAGCAGTGGTGTCAAACCTTCAACCAGTGGTGACCCCTCTTGCAAACTGGTCATTCAGATGGAACTTCTGCTCGTGACTCAGGACATACCCAGCTCAGCTCATTGGCAATATAAGAAAATGTGTTGGATTTTCAGTAAGTGCATGCTCTGTTTTGCCCGTTGTTCCAGGCAGTGTTGGTCTCTGGCAGAGGACTATCGTGGGTAGCTGGAAGCAGAAACCTTGGAACATATCACAGCATTTTTTGCCAGAAGACATTTGGTAGCACTGCAGGTCACAGGATTTTGAGACTGAGACAGGCTAAGAGTGTGCACATGGTCCATTACTATAGTTACCATGACCAACTTGGTATATTCAGGTCTCTTGGCTACTAGAGATGCCTTCTAAGTAGTAAATCAGTCTCCTTTTCCTGGATGAAGTAACCATGACTCTCCAATGGATGAACAAACCTTTCTCCTCTGGAATGAAGCAGGTGTGTCACTGCCAGTGGGGTGATGGGGTGAAGTGTGTTGAAGTGAGAAAGACACCTTTTTTTCAAGCTGAGGGTAATTTGCAAATAATTTTTCTTGGGGTTTTTTTGTGTTTTTTTAAAATGTTCTTGCATTTACTTATTTATACTTTGTTTGGAATATCTCTTTTGAGAGTTAACCAAGTGTAAAAATTCAATAAAGGGATTAAATTTGAGAAAGTATACTTGCCAAAACAATAAAATAAAAGATCCTGAAGTGGAAATACAAGGGGTAAGCAAAAACCTGCTGAACTCAGTACAAATAAGAAAACCCGCTTCACTCTGGTGCTGGTATCTTTTCCAGCAGAAGCTGAGTAGTACATCTGCAGCTTTAGGTGAGAAGAAGTAGAAATGTCAGCAGAGTGTGGTGTTAGCCCATCTCCCTGGCAGGGATGTTTGAGAACATCTATCAGCAACAACCTTAGTACTGGGATTTCCCTGCTAGAACACCAATAATTCTCTATCTCTGCTCCCTGATTATGGTCTGACTGTGCATTTTATTTATTGTGTTTATATACATAATGTAAAAGGTTTACAAGGACCAAAATAGGAGTCTCTTAGCAGGCATAAATCAGTATAACTTCAGTGGCATGGTGATTTACACCTGCTGAGGATCTGGCTAGCAATGCTGTACCTGAGCACACATTCTCCCTACCTTTTTTTTTTCCTTGGGATCCAGAAAAATCTGGACTTTTTCTGAACACGCTGTGTCTCATCAAACTAGAGTGCAGGTAATGATGAACAAAGTGAGTACAGACTGTGCAATGTAGTTGTACTGATGGAGGCAGATTTGCAGGGCTAATCATTGCCATTTATATTTTTAATCCTGTTGTGTAAATTTTGGAGAGTACCAGGCAAATTTTCATCTTGTCAAATGTGATGGTTTTGTTTATTTTTTAAAGCCTTCAGGCCCAATCCAAGTCAAGCTGGGACTGAGAGCACAGTGGTAAAACTGATTTTTCTGGTTGGAAGAAGTTCATATGAACCTTATCTCACATTTCCATTTGTATGCTTGAGTGTCCCTGGTGTTCCACTTTGATTTTGGAAGAGGATCAAAGGCAAGCCGGCAAAGTCAGCAGGAATTGTGAATTTTTTTTGCCTGGTTTCAGGTCAACACCCCAGTAAGACAATTAATCCCCTACAGTTCTTAACCACACGACAAGCTTCTCTTTGTTACATTCACCACCATAGTCAGCAGGCAGAGTGACTAGTGGAGTTAAACCTAGGTTTGCTCAAATGCAGCCTGAAGTGCTTTCAGAAGGTGTATAAACTTAATGACATGTGGGTTTTAGGTTTGTAAAGAATACACAAGGCCTGAAAGTTCCTTAATTAATGGGCTTATCTGATTTGAGCTAGGGAGGGTTATACCAGTAAGGCCTGATCCAAGCTAATTGACATGGGAGGTAATTTTTATTCAGGTGATGCCTAGTGAGGAATCCAAACTGTTGGTGAGAATTAGAAAGATGGATTCCTACAAGGCATTTGGAGACTAACTGGGTACCCACTGGCCCTCCAGAGAATGGCAAAGCTGACTCAGAGAATGTCTAAGTGACAGTTTCTATAGATAGAAGTCAAGAAAACCAACTGTTACATTTATGAGATACGCATTCGCTTATGTACATAGATGCCAATTGATTTTGAGTAGAGTTTTTAATTTATGGGGGTTTTTTTGTGTGTGTGTATGAAAGAAGCTAAGGGGTTTTCTAATGTGCTGGCAAAAATTTAGAGAGCTTCTGATATTTAAAAAGTACTTTTGTTTTTCTTCTGCTGTCCTGATTTACAGAGCAACTTTTCTTATTGAAAGGTAATTTAGGTGCTGCTGTGATTGCAGGTAAGACCAAAGCCTCACCTGGGGTCAGCAGGCATGCTCTGCCTGCTGATCAAGAGGGACTGAGCATCTGGCCAACAGTGTTTGAATCAGAAAGTTGTGCTAGGACTTTGATTTCTGTTTTCACAGACCATTGCTAGGAAGAAAAAAATAATCACTGCTGTTGAAAAAATGAGTAGGCAACCTAGCCTGACAGTCTTTTGCTAACATAGCTAGAGTGGTGAATTAATTCCCATAGTGCTCTAAACCTGTGAAGTGGTTTTTTTCCTGATCGTTTTTAGTATTTTTTCCTGATCATGATTAGTACTTGTCCTGGAGAATGACATCTGTTAATTTCTCTAATTATATCCTTATGCCAGAAATGGCAGAGGATATACTTCCCCATGTAAAGAAAGATTCCTGACTCTGACATGCAATGAAGAAAGATTAGCAGCAGGATAAAAACAGATTTGTGAGTAGTTAGTAAATGGGATGGCTTCATTTCACTGATCTTCATTACTGGTTAATTGCTTTGCAGTTGCTGAGTCCTGGAGAGTTGTGAATATAGTCCTGTATCATAAACATTTCACAAATCAACATTCAGACCAGATGGAAATAGATAAAAAACAGTCATTTTGTGTGTTTCTCAAAAAAAGAGTAGACAGATTAAAGTATGGGAGAACATTTAATTAAATTATGGAACTCATTGCCATGGGAGGTTGTGGATGCTGAAGGTGTACCTGGACTACCAAGATACCGGGACAAATTCTTATAATCTTTCCTAGGCTTCTGTTATTAGTCACTGTTGGAGAGGGGTTACAGGCCTGGGTCTTTCCATGAGATATGTTTCTACCATGTTCTTATGGTTCATTAGTTACAGGATGCCAGTCATCCTTCAAAAGCAGAAGCTATCCCTAATGTCTAAGCTGCTCAGTAATGAGCTGGGATACTTCATAGTAAATCTGGAAGACAAACAACTCATAGATTATGTGGATGCTCTTTGCATAAACTCCTGATTTTTCCTTAGTGGATTTATTTGTAGAAAGAAGGACACATTCCTCAATGAGTTAAAGACAAGAAGAATAAAAATTATACATTTGCAATGAGTACAGTGAATATTTTCTCTGACTCTCCTTCTGATCAAATAAGGTTTTTGAAAGATATACATGCAAACTTAGACTAGAAAGCAGTGGGTATTAGATTTTGATATGTCATCCAAAAAACCACTTGGCAACAAAGTATCCTGAAAAAAGTCCTACTCTGCTTAAGGAAGGGATTTGAAACTGTCCTGTGTACTTTTGCAGAGGCTCGCCAACCTCCAGTAGCCACCAATGACCTTCCATCTCCACCAGCTGAGCCAAGAAATGTCTCTGGGACAGTCTGGATGCATTTCCCTTGAGAACATATTAGCATGGAGCTCAAGCTGAACAGAAGAGACTAAAATATTTCATGGCACAGGGTCCCCCTGGCTCTTAACTTTTGCTGTGTGTTAGCATTTGCAATTCTCTTTTGCCACTGAAAACAGATTTTGTCAGAGGTTTCCCTTACAAGATGTCTCCTCCAGTCTTGTGTTCTGTGACTTTTCTTGCTTCCTCTTCAGAAATAGCTGCCATCCCCCGAGAAGAATCCTACTCTAGGTGTCTAAACCTGTCAAAGTCAAAGTGTCTGGGGGTGTAAGAGCTGCATGTTGCTATGTTCTTCTCTCCAGGCACAGCATGACTTTGTTGTTGTATATTAAAAACAGCAGCTGTTGTTGGAGGTGAGGGTTCTGGAAATGAAAAGCATAATGTCCTAATTACCTATGGCAGGGAAAACATCTGTGCGGGAAAACTAATGAAATTAATTCCAGGGCTTAGCAACTGAATACATTAATTGACATTAATTAATGCTAAATTACAAAGCTCTGCCAATGGAATCACATAAAATGTCCATGAGAATCAAATGCTGAAACAAAATCCTTGACTCAACGTGAGCACAGCAAAACTTCCCTTAGAAAAAACAGGGATCCAGGCACTGCAAGAAGCCTGTTTTTCCTTCTTTCTGTCTCCCATAGCAGAGGGAGCTTTTCTTGGTGTGCACATCTCAGGGTTTGGCTGTTTGGGAGATTAGCTTAAGCAATTTCAGTGCCCTGCCCTTTAGTAGTTATTACTGGCATTTTAGAATTGAAGCCATGGAGAATTGCACTGTAAAAGTTCACAGGAATTGCCTTAGTAAATCTTCATCAATGATACAATCACTGTTGCACAGACTCCTGCGATCACAGCAGAAATAGACGTAGTCCCCATTCCTCCATTAAAACAGGATAGAAAAAACTTCAGTGACCTCTAATGGATGTCAACCTGACCTGCTCTTTAAAATCTCTTGTGGAGGAGATTCCTTAATCTTCTTTTCTGGCTGGCCCCAGCAGCACCCGTCCTGTTACCTCCCGGTGCTCTCAGCATAGGTAACCCATTTGCATGGGCAGTAAGACAGCCCTGCAGTCTCCTCTTAGTGTCTCCCAGACAGCCGGTGTGCCTGTGGAAGTAAAAGGAAACAAGATGGGAAACAGGTCTGATCCTACATAGCTCTATGCTGGGTGATTCGATCCCATGTATGAAGAGCCACCTAGTCTTGCCAACAGCTCAGGGGGCGGTGGGGCCAGCCATTTCAACTGATGCTGCTTTGATTGAGCTTGGGATTGCCAGGCTTTTCACTCAGGAACCTCACTGAGACAGAATGAGACCCCACCTGGAGTAATGTGTCCAGCTCCAGAGCCCTCAGGACATGAAAAACATGGACCTGTTGGAGTGGGTCCAGAGGAGGCCTGCAAAAATGATCAGAGGGATGGAACACCTCTCCTATGAAGACAGGCTGAGAGAGTTGGGGTTGTTCAGCCTGGAGAAGAGAAGGCTCCGGGGACACCTTATTGTGGCCTTTCAGTACTTAAAGGGGGCTTATAAGAAAGATCGGGACAAACGTTTAGCAGGGCCTGTTGCGATAGGAGAAGGGGTAATGGTTTTAAACTAAAAGAGGGTAGATTTAGACTAGACATAAGGAAGAAATTTTTTGCAATGAGGGTGGTGAAACACTAGAACAGGTTGCCCAGAGAGGTGGTAGATGCCCCATCCCTGGGAACATTCAAGGTCAGGTTGGACGGAGCTCTGAGCAACCTGATCTAGTTGAAGATGTCCCTCCTCATTGCAGGGGCGGTTGGACTAGATGACCTTTAAAGGTCCTTTCCAACCCAAACCACTCTATGATTCTATGAATGTGGGGGCTGCCGTTCATGATACAATGGATTGAATTAAACAGGAGTGGGAATTGGTTGTGTTGCAGGTGAAAAGATGCATGCTCATTCTCCATCTTATGAGAAGGAGGGGACATGCTGCACCACACAGTACTATTGGGTGGTGGAAGAGGCTCTGGCCCCCTTGTCCCCCACCTTCCTGGGAGCAGAGGGACAGAGGGCTGAACAGCTCTGAAAGGGAACTTTCCTGAACTCACTGGAATGAGCAGGCTGGGAGTTACGTTGTTCCCTGCCCTCTCGTGGCTAATGTGGAAAAAATCATGTCCCTCTGAAGGGAAATGCATTTCGATCATGCTGTCTGGGCTGTATTAATTAATGTTTTGCAGTGAGCTGTGAAAGCATAAAATGTTATAAACTGCAGTGACTAATAATACTTAGCACTTTATATATTCCAAGAACTCTGCAAATGCCGGGGTAAAATCATCCCTCATCAAACTTTCCTGAAGGTTCGTTACCCTGCATGTCTGTTTCAAGCAGAAGTCAACAGCCCTTAGAAGCAAGGAAAGAAATGTCAAATGATAGATTTTAATTAAAACCAAGATTAAATATGAGATGGTAAAAATCCAGCCATTTCTGTTTCAGTGTAAAATGCTACTTCTCTGATCAGAAGGTGGTAATTATATCAAATAAGGGCCTGCGCTTCTCCAACAAGGAAGAAGATTAGAAGTAGTTCTAACATTAAATGCCATGTAGTGTTTCTGTCATATAAGTGCTAATGCTAAAATGCCAAAATCCTTCTTCCTATAAATCAGCTTCGTCACTAAACAAAGTGCAACTTCTTAATTGATCTGAAAGAGCCCAAATTGAATACTGAGAATCTGGTTGTGTATTGTAGGATAAACTACCACCATGAAGAAATTCAAATTGTTTTTCTTCAGGTGATGGATTATGAGGTAAGCACCCTGCAGTGCTCAGAATAGGAGATGAGGACATCCCATACAGTGACAGTGGATGAGATGGCTTTAGGGCTGCATTTAGGCCACTTACTTTGAACCATATGACTGATTGAAACTGCTAAGGCCTCTAGTTTCAAGAGAGGGTGGAATGATTGCCCAGGTCTGCCAGAGTGCATCTACCCACACTGTCAACAGAGAAGTAGGTAAAACCCCTGAGCAGGAGGTGGTCTGAATTACTTTCCAAGGTGATCTGAATTACTCTGCAGAGTGCAAGGGCTGTCGGAAATACAGAGGTGTGCTGTAGAAGGGCTTCTCAGTGGTGACACTATGGGGCAGACGTCCTCTGGTGTCCTCATACTTGTGTATGCTCTGGACCTTGGCCATGTTCTAAATAAACTCAGCATGTGACCATGGAGAAGCTGTCATGCTCTACAGCAAATCCCACACCGTGGGGGTGACAGGGAAACTGTAGGGGCTCAGCACAGAGAGTATCTGCCCTGCAGCATAGACACAACTCTTCAGACCCATAGTTACTTTGAGAGTCACAGGACTTAGGCTGTTTGTTGCCTCTCTAAAGGGTCCTTCACAGCTCTGTTCCCTCGCTCAGTTCCTTGCTTTAAGCTTAAGCCTGAGTATCATCCGAGTAAACTCAGCAGGACAGGTAACAGTGCTGAATGATATGCCCTTGACTAGGTTTCTGTCAGACCTGAGCCACAAACATTACATTGTGCCACCTTCAAATGTTGCCTCTGGTCTACTTCCAGCATGGAACCACAAGAGTGGCATGCAGTAATCAGATCAGCTATGCTGAGCTCTCTCTTGGTATAAAGGAGCAATGTATAGCTCTGATGTATGATATAGGGTGGAATGAAAGGATTAATGGGAGGCTGAGGCAGGTGAAGAAGGAAGAAACTTAAAGGAAGAAAGTAATCAAGAGTGGATTTATGAGGCGTGTAAAGGAAAGAAGTGTTGTGTTGCGTTGAATGGATGGTGTCGCTTTATGTCACGTGAGGCTGGGAAGCAGAAATGCTGCCTCAGCAGATAGGTTTGTGACAGTAAGAAGAATCTGTGCTCAGGATCTCAAGTGTCTTGGTTTTGTTCTTTTCCTTTCAGATGCCCAATACATCACCTGCAAGATGCAGAATTGCAGTGAAGCTACTCGCAGCAAACCCTTTCCGGGCTATATTGACCATAACTCCCTGATCGTCCAGGATGATTATGTCTTCGTTCAGGTACAGGACACCCTCTTCTCTTATTAATTCTATTATTTTGTATTATATTATTCTGTATTACATTATTTTCTCTTCCGTTCCTTTGCATGTATGTGCATGTGTATTAGCTCCCAACTAATCAGACAATACTGGATCCAAATAATAAAGACACTGAGTGTATTGTTGCAGTTCCTTAAAATGCTAATAGTGTTCCTTTTACCTCTAGTATCTTGTCACTGCAGGGTCATAGAGTTCCTGCCTGGAGCATCCACCATATGTACTGGAGTGCTCTGTGCCACTCCCTGCAATCTCATCAGCACTCTAGGATTACTGCTGTAACCCCCCAGCTTGAAGTGATGTGTCAGTCATCTGCTATTACAAGGGAGTAGACCAAAGTGTTTTTGAGCATGAGAGGGAAATAGAAAAGGAGGGAGGGAGTCAGGGGAAGAACCAAAGAAGGAGTAATCAGGCTTTACTGTTATGCCTCAGTTGTGATTATAGTGAAAAGGCTGAAGATGAGATGTACTCAGCCAAGCTGTGTTCCAGATGAGAGCTGGTGAATAGATCTGAACTACCGTGGGTTTCATTAGGCTGCCACCAGTGTCCATTTAATAACAGCTGAAGAGGACGAAAATAACAACAGAATTGCAGGGAACATGGAGGTGAACTGGAAATCATTAGGACTAAACTGGTCTTCCATTTATGTTCTGCCATGCTTGGGGATGGAGGGAAGAGAGAGGACTGATATTTTAAACTGGGTGAGTTGACTGCTAATTACCTTCAGTTAATGAACTCAGTCATAAACACCAGTCTAAATCACCCACAAATAAATCTGGGATGCACATTCCAGAATGGCTTTTGTGCCTAGTGTGTCTGAGGCATAAATGAAATGTTTATGTGGTAAGGAAAGCAGGGGCATGCATCACTGTTCAGCCATGCTCTCTCTTTCAGAATGACTGTGTGTTTGTCGCTTGAGTGACACAGGAGCTGGGGTATTTCTCTACATACATGAATTGATTTGTTACTTCGTCACTGATGCCGTGGTGTTGTGCTCTTCAAGATTGTTAGTCTTCTCTGTTCTGACCTGATGTTATTACACGCTGGAGAGAAGCCAACCCCTTTGTGTCATCTGAAGTCACTGCTGGGGAGATTGTCTACCTTTCTGAACAGCCCTTGTATTTTGATGCATTTCTCCTTCTGTCTATAAACTGTTGTATAGTGTTCCCAGTGCTGTCAAATTTTGGCTTTGTTCTACCTCCATGCTAGCTGCATGGTGTAAGGAGGAGCATGTGAGGAGAGGCAGCCTCTTACGATGTTCCCCTTAATGCCCAATGGGACTTTGTACAACTTCATATATTCATGTTCGTAGTGCAGTTTGAGAAGGTATCATGTAATATTTGGATTTGGAAAGCTCCCATTTTAATCCTTAAACTTCTTAGGATTCTTAAACAGAAATAAATATAACAGGTCAAAGAGATAGTACTTGCCTATCATTAATAATTAACACTTACAGGTATGAAATAATAATATTGTAATCCCTGGAAACAACCTCTGCTTTGTTCGAAGTAGTCGAATTCACTGTTGGCTGGTAATTTAAAATGAGATTCTTCAAGTGGTTATGTATGTATCTGGATCTATCTGGTTGGCAAGGAAGAGCTAAGTAACACGCTGTGGCTGATGCTGGACCCTGCCTTATCCCAGGCACTGTTCTGCAGACGAAGAATAGCCCTATACCAGACAGTAAAGGCTTGGAAGAATAGATGAACACTGAGCATTCTACCCTAGCCTCCCCTATCTTCCTTGATCTCCGTCTAGCTCTTCTGCAACTAAGGCATTTGGAATGAGAATTAGTAGGCTCAAAAGCAGGAGGATAAGGGAATGTGGGTTTATTTCTCCCACTACATTGTGTTTTATTTACAAGCTCACACTCTCTCATAAACAATGCTTCTGGCCTCTCTTCCCCTAACTTTTGCCCAATTCCCTTAAAAAAAAAATTGTTGAAGAGCTTTAGAATAAGAAATAGTTCTTATTTTACTTAATCTGGTATGAACCTAGCCTCTGTGTATCTTGCATTTTAAACTACTACAGTGCATTTTAAAACACTACTAAAGAAAAGTCTTGATAAGCCCGGATATCAGGCAATGAAAGCAAAGTTCTGCATGGAGAATCCCTTGGAATATGTGTTCTTCAGTATCTTTCATCCAAGGTTTTCAAAGTACTTTACAAACATTGATTATACTTCAGCAGCACTGGAAGCCAGATAACATTGACAGCTTTTTTTCTTTCTGTTTTTCCCCCCTGTTAATAAGTGGTAGGAAATGAAACCTCACATTGCTCTAACGCAGCATTTTCAAGGTCTTGCCATCGGTATTTAGGCACTTAAATAAATGGCCAGATCCACAGAAATACCAAATTGACTAAGCTTCTCCTGCCTTCAGGAGCTGTGAATGCTTAGCTGATCTTGTAACAGATACATATGATGGCTCGTACAGGGCCATGCAGGAACCAAAGGTAGAGGCAGAAATAGAAATCAAGCGTCATGTCTGCCAACCTGCTGATCTAACCAATGGCCTACACAGCAGCTTTGCAGATAGTGAAGAACAGACTGTTTTATGGGAAGGCAGAGGAAAGCTGTGGTATCAGCAGGTGACATAATGGCCCAAGTGAAGCCAGGACTCCGCTTTCCCCAGACTTTCACCTGAAATTCTGGCCTTTATCTCTCTTTGCACAAAATGGGATTCCTCTTGCTTTCTTTTCCAGCTACTTTCAGTTGGATCAATGTTTATTCATCAACTGTAAGAGTGCTGCAGTTTTAAGCCATTGCTGCTAATACTGTGGTATTTCCCTTGACAGTTTTGCTTGATATTTTCGCTGATAATAAAAAAAAAATTTAAAAAATCCTGATGATAACTTTCCTGCTTCTCTCATAGTTGACATCAGGAGGAAGACCACATTATTACGTTTCTTACAGGAGGAATGCATTTGCACAGATGAAGCTGCCAAAGTACTCCTTGCCCAAGGTAGGTTGTTGTTGCTGGAATGCCCGTATGAACCTACAGATATTTTGATTGTACAGAAATTCTTGAATCCAACAAAAGTAACTGCAAGATGACATGCAATGAGTGGAAACGTCATTCTTTAACAGACTATTTGCAAGCAAGAAAGGACTGAAAACAAAGTCAGCACTTTGGCTAGTCAAGGACATCAGCATGAAATGTAGACAAATACCACAGTCCTTGTCAATTACCATTTCTTTATGGTTAGTTAATTAAGTTTTGGAGAGGACTCTATTTTTTTTTTTTCTTTTTTTTGGTCTTAAAATGCCCTTCTCCTGTCCCTATCCTGTGTGGGTTGCTTTTTGTGCTGTGCCTCATTAGCAGATTTTAATGGGAACCAACCAAAGAGATGTCTTTGTGTGTCTGCTCCATATCTTCCCTAATTAAGAACAATGGTGAATTAGCATTGGAGCTTGAAAGGCTACTGCTGCCTTCTGGAGCTGATTTTTTTTTTTAAAAGACCTATATAGAATGTTGGCTCCATTTTGAAGAAATCACCATTTTGCAGCTGGGCTCGTAATAGCTTCTTAACAAAGACAGAGGAATTTTTTTTTTTTCTCTTTTTTGTGGCCTTTTCATTCTTGATATAGTCTGGCTTAAATGAAATTTAAGCTCAAAGGTAGCAAATGATCTTGTGGATTCTGTGTAAGGCCTAACATCTGGAGACAAATGCATTCCCAGAAATTAAGCAAGGATTGTCAAAAGGAAAAAAAGAAAGTGCAAGGTCAACCTGTTCCTAGAAGTTGAAAGTGCACCAGATTTTGTAGGTGGAAATATTAAAAGGGACAATTTGGCTACTATCACAACTGGCTGCTGTGGTCTACCCCAAAATCTTCAGTCATGTTTAAAGATAGGTTGGTTTGAAACTTCCTGTCCAAGCAGGAGGGAATTACTCTGTCAATTCAGATGAATTTAAACGGGCATTATTTAAAGTAGCCCGTAGCAGAGGAGTTGTATTTTATAGCATGGTTATTGTAACACCCAAATCAAAATTGTCATTTACAACTGATTCTGACCATCTGTAGAGAAACTGCTTGCTTTGAACAGGTTGTCTCCTTTAGCCCACGCTTACTTTTCCAGCTGTCCACCTTCTCAAAGAGATCTCTGGAGAGCCAGGGAAAATGCACTACAATTAAATTGCAATGTGTTCTCAGAGAAGAGGAATTGGAGCAATACATTCATGTTATTTGACCTAAAGAAAAAGGCAGATATTTAAGGAGATAAGATGCTTTGTCACAATCTTGGAGTATCTTCAAAGACCGAAGAGCTACATTTGTCTTGGAAGGAGCTACAGTGGAGCTGTGGCTGTCTAGGAGGCTGCTAGCAAAGCAGGATAGCTGTTTTTATTAAAAATGCACAAAGCCTTATACTGTTCAAAGAATTGAAACAAACAAATTCTTTCATGCCTAAATTCTGTTTTATCTCCTTCAGCTAAGAAAGAGGGGCCAAATATGGTAAACAGTACTACACGACTTCTGAAATTGAAGACGGAAATACCGAGCTTTTTGTTGCTGCATATCACTCTTCCTAAACTGGAGGGGTGTGAAGGCAGGCAGCTTTGGCAGGTGATACTGCTGCTCAGGCAGAAATGGCCTGCAGCAAATCAAAACTAAAGTATTATTCTTGTTGGCATTGATAGCCTGGTAGCCAGTTTGATTAAAAGCCTAAATGAACTTGAAACTCTCTCCCATACAAGAAGATGCCTGCATATGTGCATACAGGTTGTGTTAACCCTGTAAATAGTCTTTACTGAGACCTGTTAATTTCTGCAGTGATGTTGACCAGTGGGTTGGTACTGCCTATTCTGTACCACAGCACCACAATGTGGGCTCTGTCACAGACTCCGTAATGTCATTCATGATGATCACCTCAAATGTACACACAGGGTACATTCACTCCATTTTAGACCAATGCACTGGGCAGAAATCTGTGATACTGAAGCAAGCCAAGCAATTTCTCTTTTAAAAAGACCTGTCCTTAACTGGTGCTGGGCTGAATACTGATGGGATGGGTGCATGTGGTACCTCTGTTTTAAATTCATCACCTTCTTTCAACCTCAGGATACACGTCCTGATGGAAGAAGCAATAACCACAAAAAATTCTTAAATACAGACCTTAAAAAGAGCTGACAGTCCCAGTAATTGACAGGATAAAACAGGCATTACACATCCCTGCTATTTATCTTGCCAGGAAGAAAAGTTCCCTGACCAAGTGCAAAAAGGGCAATTGAAGCATGTTTAGTAATTCAGAAAGCCTTGGCCTTTAGTCATTTGAGTAGATGCCTGATCAAACCCATGCACAGCATCATGCTCTTACTTTTGTCTTTGGAAGGGCAAGAGGGACAGATAGTAGAACTGCATATTAATGTACTTCCAGTATGCGCTGGATTAGAGAAAGGAAAGCTCAGGCTCTCAGTAGGCAGATGCATGGGGAGCCACTGAAGATGACGACGACTGTTTGAGAAAGATGCCTGGCTTCACTTTCCTGTCCTCTTCCCTTTCTGTAGGAAGGTGAAACAAACATCTGTTGTGGTAGTGGAAGATGCAGTGAAGCTCTTGCTCCATATCAAGATGAAGGCTGTCTTTTTGTATTATTGCTTCCCCCCAAAAAGCAACCCTGACTCTGAAAAAAATAAAATAGAAGTGAATATGATATGCTGATTAATTTTAATTTTCCCAATGAGGAAACTAAAATTTCCTGATGTTGGTCAAAGACCCGTTTGATACCCATATACTTACTGATCCCTTTCTATCAAGGCTTTGCATTGTTACTGCGTCTATTGGACAAGGCCATATTCAAAGGAAAAGTTAATTGATCCCCAAAGGCAAACAGTTGGAACGCTATCATTTTTTACTTTCTGCAGTATGTATATTATGCCAATTCTGTCTCAATCTCCACTTCTCCAGGCTTAAATTCCTTCAGCCTTACTGGGGTCTTCTTTAGACTTGCATCTAACAGCATGATCTGATCAAAACTCAGGATGCATCTAGTGAATAAATTATTTGCTTCTTAAGCATTCATGAAATTGCCTTTAGTTTTCCCTGGTATAGTCTTACTTATTATAGAGAGGTCTACCCATGTGTATATGCACATATGCAAAAGTTTAAACTTGAGATTCGAGCTGTGCTAGCCAACGTTGCCTGAAGCACATTGGAAACACCTACTCATATAGATCTACCAGCAGATTGACTAGGGTGACAGTCTGAAATAAGGAGCCTCTGACAAACAGCTGCAGCATTAACTTCTACTAGCACAGCTGGAGCTAAGAGAGGATATCTATACACAACCACAATTAGTAGAAGGCAGTGGGACTTATATTGCCTTTCCTGTTGCCTCAGGATTTAAGCCAATGTGTTCCTCCACAAAACCAGCCCATCTTCTGGGATACATTTTTCTCCAGCGCAAAGCAGCAAGTAAATCAAGTGAATATTTATCCACTCCATACTCAGATCTGGATCTGGATGAACAAACAACTGTTCTGAATCTTAACTTCATGATGAATCCACTTTCAAATTTATAGATTGGATTTCTTCATTACATTATTTTTCATCTTTACATTACAAGGCTCCATCTGGAAGTGTTAATTCCCCCTACAAAACCATGAGAAAGTGAATTGTTAAAGGCTATTATTAACAGAAGGAAGAAGTAGCATCAGCTTCCAAAGAGTATATTTTCTGATAAAGTTCCCAGTTTTGCATATAGAAAGCCCTGGCTGAGATTCATGGAAGCAGAATAACTTTGGGATATCTGCCCAAAACAGACAGAACAGCTGAATCTTCTGGGAATCACCTGGTGCTAAGAAATCTGCATTTCTTTTCCTACCTCCACAGATTTTTATGGCACCAAAGAACTCGGGATGCCTGTGCTGGGCAGATAGAGCCTGGGAATTTCATTATAACAATCGCTCTCGGTGGCTTTTTTCCACTGGGTAATAATTTCTCCAGGCATTGAAAGAGGGAATCATGTTTAATAGTTTCTGTTTTTTCTTTAATTATGAAATCTTTTCATTCCTTCCTGCCTGCTGTAACACACAGAACAAACAGACTAAAACAAAACCTCACTCATAACATTAGTGATCTAACTACAATTCTGCTCTTTACATCTAGTGAGGATTAGGGTTGTCTTTCTGTTACATTTCTTGGGGGAGCATTCAGCACAGTGGTCCAGGCCCTTGGCTTCTAGTCAACACTGTCATTAGAAATAATAAATAACAGCAGTACTGGCTGCAGATGTTAACCCATCAGATTCTCCTTGTATCAGTTCAGAAACTTGGTTTCTGAATGCTAGGCAAGAAGCAGGTGTTTCAGATGCTGCGTTTTTCTTCTTTAAAAAAAAACCCCACATTTTTAATATCTGTGATTCCACAATCACAAGTAGAATCACTCAGATGAGAAAAAAAACGCAAACCAAATAAACACCACCCCCACCACCCCCAACAAAGTACTCATTAAAATGACAGTGTTGGTGCAAGGGGGGGAAAGTGCTGCTGTATAACACTGTACTGCCAATGTAAATGTTCAATTAACACCTCTTGAGTTAATTACCGCTTTGAAAATTGGCAGAAGATAGCTAGGGTAAAATATTCCTGGATGGGATTATCGGTTTACAGGAGTGTTGTCTACAGTTTCTGATTAAACTCCAGCCTAAATATATCCCTTGCTCCACCACAATTGCTTTGGTGCCCTTGGAAATGATGGAGCAGAGGTCCCTCTAGTAACCTTCCTCTCTTTTCTTTCCCCAGGACATGCATGTTATCAGCACCGATGAGAATCAGGTGTTTGCAGCTGTACAAGAGTGGAACCAGAACGACACATACAATCTGTATATCTCTGACACCCGAGGGGTGTACTTCACCCTGGCCTTGGAAAACGTCAAGAGTAGTCAAGGGCTGGAGGGGAATGTGATGATTGACCTCTATGAGGTATGTCATGACTCCAAACATCTCATTGCTATCTCAGGAGCTCACGTGATGCCAGTACCATTTCCTTCTTGCACCTCAGTCTCATAATATGCATGTGAACAGCAGAGCCAAAAAGTGGCTAAACACATGGGTTTACCCTCCTTTTACTTAAGGGCCTCAGTGCAGTCCGCTGAGTTTCAAGGCCAGGTTTTACACAGGTGTTGAATTTAGGCCCAGCCTAATACTATGAACAGGTTCACTGCTGTACTTTCCTGTAGGTTCTCAGGTGAGCTCATAGCTCTTTCATGCACAGGAAGATAGGCATCGGAAGATGCAGTGGAATAGTTCATTCAATCCCTAAGAGGAACTCTTTAAGTTTCTCAGCCAAAATCCTCCTGACCCACATTGGTCCAGCCTATGGCTCTAAAAGCTCCCAACACTCTGAATAGCATCATTCTCTAATTTTTGTTGTATTTCTGACAGCCTAATGTCTTGTTTTAGAAGTAAGGAGAGACAACAGTTTTCAGCTATCTTTGTGACCTTTCTCAGCTTGGACTATTCTGGGACCTGAAGTGATTTTGGATATGCCATCTTGGGCTATCTCATGAGCATGGGCACTCTCCTACCTCATTTCAATGTCCCTTTTACCCCTGCGCCTTTTTCTGACAAGTACGTTCTGCCTAAGGTACCTGTAAAAAGGCCAATTTACATTGTCTTTTATGACAACTGATCCTAAGAATAGGACTTTTAATGTGCCCTTGTACTTCTCTTGCTCTGCTGCCTGTTTTACTCTTGGAGACAGCACTCAGCTAAGTAGAAATTCAGTCCTCAGCTGCTGTTTTGAGGGTCAGCTTCTCTTTTCAGGTCTCCTTCATGGGATTTTCTTACCATTTAGAATAAAGACGATGAACTAGATCTGAGTTCCTTTGAAAATGAAGATGCTTCCCATATTTCCCCATCACCATCTGAATATTAGCTCTGCTATGTAGTTTGCCTTCAGCTGCCCTTTACTTGGAAACCACCTTGAATTGCCCAAACAGAGAGCCCAAGCGTTGTACATAAATGCAGATGAACTGTAGGAGGATGGGCACTGGCATTTCAGTCATTTGGAGATTTTTACCATTAATCTCTCTGCAGCACTGGCAGCCCATGGAAAAACTATTGCCTCTTATTACTGTCAGCTTGAGAAGCAGTTTCACTGCATTATGTAAAGGTGTCCTACATCCCAGGGCGGAAGAAAAGCCTTTGTTTTGTTTTATTAGGCTGACACCACACAGTAACCTGGATTGAAATTGATGGAATCAGACTTGTAGCGTCATATCTGCTGATTATCTAGATAGAAAGAATATTGGCTGACACTGAACCTGGCACAAACCTTCCTTTCAATTTGATGTTCTAGCTGGAAGGGAACAGAAAGCCATCCAGCGTGATTCTCCCAGTAGGGTTGTTGCAAATGATGAATGCTTTAGGGGTAAATGGAAATGAAGACGAGAGAAGAAAAAAATGCATAGATAAATTAAAAGGAAGTGGAGAGATTGCAAAATGAGTCCTTCTGTGGTGACAGCGGAATATTTAGAAAAGCAAGATTATTTGAGGAGATGCCAGAGAAAGACCTGTTTAATGTGCACGTGTCTGTATGTATGTTTGTCAGGTGTTAGAATTAAGTTCTTCTGGTTGCATTGTAGTGAATGTGTTTGTGTGCGTAGATTCCTAAACTGTTTTTACATCAAGGATAAATCTGCTCAGTGCTGCTCAACGGGGAATTGCATTGGACATGAAGAGAAAATAGAAGTTCTTTCATGGTGCCTCGTCATGTTCTCCCTTCTCTTCTCCTGTAAGTCATCAGGAACCTTTCACTCAGAGATTGTTATTTCAGTGTGTGGACTCTTCTGCTGCTGGACCTTGTAGAGGATGAGGAGACCACTCCTAGAGGGACACTATTCCCCCTCTGCATGTTGGACAGAGCAGGGTATGAGAATAGCTCTCATCTCCACCACCTTCCAGTGCCACTTCATCAGTAGCATACTGGACTCAGCGTTCAGTGGGTTTGCAGTCACAAAACGACTGTCCTAGAGACCATCTTCTAGAGCAAGGGAAGAGCAAGAATCACTGGCCATTGGGTCTGAGTGCCCTTTCTAGTTTCTGCACCTCTCCAGTCATGTGGTATGGATCTGCTTGGCTCCGTAGTTGGACTGGTCCGCAGCAAGACAATCCTGCCTGTGGGAATCCATGCCTGAAGTGATAACAGACTGTAAGGAGATGTGTCTATAGCTATGGTATATATGCCTGTCACTCTGGGACTTATTTTTTTTTAGCAGTATGCGTCTTGGATGGGAAGTATGTTTGACGTATGAAGTTGGTGATGGGGAATGAAGAATGTGTTTTGAGTTGTGTGAGTGTTTTGTATGAATCTTTCTAAAACTGTAGATAGCGTTTGTAACTGCACACAATGCATTCAGGGCAGTGAGGATTGTCTACAATGCCTGTGTGGGAGCTGATGGAATGCTTTTCTCTCTGACCACTGGTGGTCATACACTTACTTGCATATGTCTTTCTCACTTATGACTGCATGAACAGCAGGGATGAACAGATCATTGTGTGTGTCATGATTGTGTATATGCAATAGGTGTATCTCTTCCTACTGGCAGCACACAAACATGTTTAGCGTGTGTGGTCTTTTTTTTAAGATAAAGCTGTCTGAGACTGACAGTATAACTTACACTTTGCTTTCTCAGGAAAGGATTCTGAGTCCCAGACCATGACTAGAATCATAAAAAGAAAAATTCACAGGATTTCAGAACACATTTATCACCTGATATATAAAATGTTCTTTAATCATTTATGGCCAGCATTTCACAGGGACTATATAATACAACTATTTCAGGACAACAAAGAAAAGTACAAATGGAGCTATAGGCTCTGGCCTCTGGTAGTAAAGGCAGAACTATGTTATTTTTCCAGCCCTCCCTATTCATGCAGTGTCACTGGGAAACAGAGTACCCTTGTCTTTTCAGGGTGCCTTTCTACTACAACAAAGAAATCCTGAATATTTAGTTGGGTGGGACCAAACAATCCAGCTAAGAAATTGAAAAGATTATATTTTTATGCTTATATCAACAATAAATTAGTTAACTACTTAATTTGAAGACTATTGCCCATTATAGCAAGTCATGTTTAAGTCTTTACATAACTTCAAATGAAATTCAGTGCCATTGCTCAAGCAGGGAAGTGCTATTTGGAATGACTAAGTACACCAATGTACTGTACCAGTGCACTGTACACTAGTAGTCCCACAGCATGTGACTAAAAGTGCAGTAAGGTCCTACTCACTGGGAGCTGTAGCATCCAAATCCAGCCACATAATTAAATCAGTTGAGCTGGAACAAACTCTGAATCTGCTGTGTAACCATTTGCCACATGATGCCATTTAAGTAATTTTTACGAATAAAAAGTTTTGATGAATGATTCTGTGTACTAGTTCTACATCATAAGAAGAGATGGGGTGGCTGACTGAACAGACTTGCTGTAAACCAAAAAGTTTCTCACTTTCCCCCTCCTTCTCCCGATTTCACTTCACTTTTTATTGCAGCACTCACATTGCAGAATGACAGCCTAACAAATTCATTCGCAAGCTGCAGCAGCTATTGGGCTATTGATTTTCAGTGTGCTGAGAAGATGGGAACATACTGCAGTGTGAGTTGTGGTTTGAGGTTGACTTGTTTTTCTCCCCACTAAGACACTTTTGGGCTTGGTTCCAATGTGAGTCTGTTAGCATCACATCTTTACAAAATCCTCCTGCAGGTCTATGGAGGAAAGCTGTTGGGTAAAACACCAGGAAAAATAAAAGAATGAGAATCTCATTGCTAGCTCTATAACTAGCATTCTGGGTGGCCTTGTTTGAGTCACCAGTGCTTTGGTTTCCTCAAAACACGAAACTGTAATAAAAATACCTCTATGGCCCAAGTTATCCTGTTGAAACACTGATGATTATGAAACATATTGGGATCCTTAGATGAAATGTCTTAAGCAGGCTGTATGAGAATACAAGCACTGAACTGCAAGTTTATGTGTGTGTTGTGATTTTCTTTGCAAGGCCATAATTTCTGCTGTTTCCTGCTACTGGAGTGCAAGAGGCAAATAATTGCCCTGTGCATATTTTGTCTTTCAAGGGGAAGGATGCCTACACAGTTGAGAGGTTGTCACTTTACGGATAATGCCATTGATATCTTACCATGTTCCCGTGCTTATTCTGAAACATAAGCTTGCTTTTCCATTTGTCACCTTTCTACCTGTGATGGTCTTATCTTGTCCCCAGCACCTCAATTTCCCTTCCTTTCATGCTTCTTGGCAATTCTTGCCCTGACATCTACCACACTGACACAGTCACCAGATCCCTGTTGGGTTTGACAGGGCAAGAGAGACACATGCACAGAACCTGTATTGGCTTGATCTATTTTTCAGCCATGTCAATTTTTCCTAGGTAGCAGGGATAAAGGGAATGTTCTTGGCTAATAAGAAGATTGACAACCGAGTGAAAACTTTCATCACCTACAATAAAGGGAGAGACTGGAGTTTGTTGCAGGCTCCGGACACTGATCTGAGAGGAAACCCCGTTCACTGTCTCCTAGTAAGTACCTGGGGGGGAATTTGGGGGGTGGTAACATCCCAGAACAATCTTTTTCTACCAGGTAACACAAGAAGGAGAACGTAGCTCCTCTCTCCATGCGGTGTATCTCTTGGAGGGAATACTGCATATTAAAAGTGCAGTACATCAGGCTTGGGCTGCCAGGTGGTATTGCAAGAGCTGGCATTGTAATTTAGCTTAATTTAATTTAATTTCTGGAACAAAAGGAAGCATCGTAGATCAGCTTCTTTCTGCACAAATAATGGTCTCCCCTTAAACAGCAGGTGAAGCTGGACGCCGTTTCTGCGCAGTTGATTCTCTGGACACTAGATGGGAGGAGTGAGCTATTGTAGCTCAGAAACTTTCAGGGACCTAATAACTTGAGACAGGCTCAAAGGGAAGGAGAGCTCTGATTTCTTTCAGGCTGCTCTGTTGGCAGTATTAATATTTATCATTTTCTCTTTGAGCTTAGAAGTGAGAATCGACACGTTCATCCAAATATATGTGTAGCTATGTGTTGGGTGTATATTGTATCTATCTCTGTACTTAGTGATATAGTTCAACATATAGATAAGTCTTTAATCATCATTATATGCAAACAGTTTCCAAGGGTGAAAGTGAAATACAAGCAGTGTGAATAGAATTGGAGATCTCTGTCAAATTAGAAAGCTTAGACTGATCTCAACATATTTTTCAACCAATATAATCCATACACGGTAGTGGGATAATACTCAGAACCCCAGCCTTTGGGATTCTCAATAGCTTTTATATTATGCAAATTCTAACATAGTTACAGGCAGAATCAGGGGCATTATTTAGACTGCTCTTCCTCCTGATGTCTGGTACCTGCATGTTGTTTCCCATGAGAAAAAAAAATGTTGTTTCCCATTTTGAGGCTGTAAGTTTTTTAGAATCTTAATCAGTATTATATTTTGTGCGTTGTGGTAAGTATCTGAATGCTGCACTAATCTCTTAACTGAACGCCGTGTGTTATTGCAAGAGCAAAGAATAAATAACTTGATATTGAATTCAAATAATTGATTTTTTGATTAAGCCAATATGCAAGCCTTTCATTTTCTGTCCAGTTTGGAAAAAAAAAAAAATTAGGGAGGACTGGGGTCCAAACAGAAGAGTTATTTCAGAGCGTGACTAAATTTGTTTGGGTTTGTTTTCTTCTTCCAAGTTTTTAAAAATTGTAACTAAGGGCATTTTTAAATTAAATCTTTCTATGTGATGAAAACCAAAAAGATGGTATTCAGAAAACTTTGCAGACATAAAACAGTTGAATTTTTTGGAAGGAGCTATGTGTAGAAGCCTTTGTGTTTCAAATAGATTGTAATCTAGTTTTAACTCAAGTGAACATATTTGGTAAAAACCCCACACCTTGACTTTTTCAAATTATGTCTAATTTTATCAGAAACCCAAGATTTTTATTATATGATAAAATAGTGTAATAGTTTAGGGGGCTGGCAAGGCAGAAGAAATAAAAACCATGCGGACAAGTAAAATAAAGTAAACTTTATTATTTTTCCATAACTTTTGAGTTCTGAGAAAAGGTCTGTCTTGGTATTGTTGTGCACTGATCAAGAGAGATCTGACTTGCTGTTGTGGTTATAAATGAGCCAGAGGTACTGCTCTGTGGGGTCCTTATGGAACAGTCGTTTGCAGGAACTGTGTATTTTATATACAAGGGTATGCTGCTACTGTAGTTATCCACGATATAGTGGAAGTGGTCATATGACTGTGTATAAACCAGGACTGGATGGTTCTTATGGAGAGAGGGGATTATGGCTCCCTTAAGCCTTCCCATCCATACTGTATCTACTACTATACTCATGGGCACCTGAGAACACAATTCATTTCATTTAAAATTAGACCAGATATGCCTGGACAAGCTGGAATTCCCTTGAGGGTGGTAAACTTGAACAAGTCAGGCAAGGGGTCATAAGCAGGGGCAGAAGTGTGGGCACTTGTAGGGACACGGCGATAACTGACCCAGAGAAGTTCTTGCTTCTCTGTGGTTTGCATTTACATCCTTGTAGCTCCACTGTGCACAAACCACTATTTAAATACTGGTTCATTTTTATTTTGCTCTCTATGCAACCATGTACTTGCTCTGAGAATTGCTTCCACCTGTGCAAGCTCGATGTAGGCTTGTCATCCTGTTCGCACTGAAAGGCAACCTCTTCTTAAATGCACTGTGAATTGGGCTGGGGTGGGCATCTCAGATCTGTGGGCATCCGTAGAAATTGGTCCATGATTTCAGGGTGGTAAGGGACAAATGCTCAATGAACTTAAACTGTGTAGCTCAGTCTTTGCCCTTCTAGAAGGAGAACGGAAAGGAACTTAGTCAGCCCTTCCCTGTGATAAGACCAGAGGAATGTTTAGCCATGTTTATTTTTCCTCTTCCCTTTTACATCAGGTAAAACAGGCAAGAGGTTTATTTCATTGTCTGAGCTGTCTGAGTACTCCTTCATGCTTAGGTTGTCACAAGCTACAGGAATGGCAGCAGAGCACAGATCATCAGCCGAGCATACAGGGTCTCAGGTGGTAAACTTGCAAATTTGCAAGAAAGCAAATAGATGAAATCTGAACTAAACTGACTTGTTAAGTCTTCTACAGGAACAGGCAGTCTGCCTGCAAGAGAAAGGGAGGATAGCGGTACAGAAAATGCACCAAACCAACAAAGTAAAATAACAATCCTGCAAGAGAGGGACAAGCTATTTAAAAATCTGATTTGAGCTTCACACTTAATGGTGGGGGAAGATGAAGGCAGAATATGGAATGCAAGAATTCAAGAAATGATAGAAAAGAGACCACAGAAGTTGGGAGTGGTAGGCAAATTTTCAAAGCAAAAGCACTGGAAATGTACACGTCTGGAAATACGTCAGGGATTCATAAGGGCATTCTGCTGAGGGAAAACGTGGAGAAAATGAATTGTCCCCTGCTCTGAGGCAATTCTGTTCCTTGCCAATGTGACATAGCTGTAGTATTTAAACTGTTCACAAACTTCACTCGCCTCTTTAGCCACACTCTGTGTACCCCTGCATCACCAGAAGTTTTACCTCCTTAGGTCAGTTGCTCCTTTTCCGTCTACATATTACTGTTCCTGGCATGATCCTGCTTTTCCTTGGCATAGCTAAATGAATTCTTAATAGTCCATTGTACATCTAGCTTAGCTCCCATCCTTACTCCATGGCAGATACTAATGCTTTCACTCTGCTGGTTTTCAGCATAATTGTCTCTAGCAATAGCTTGGGGCACAGCAATGACGTATGTTCCAGCTTGTTGGCAGAATGGGATCTACCCTTTCCCAGAGTGACAGGATGGTCCCTGGCCTGCACGTGCAATGCTGTGTCCTCTGCGCATCTGGTCTTTCAACCTAAGCTAAGGGAGAGTTAATGCAGAAATGGGTACATAGCAGCTAAGTTGGCAGCTAAGAAGGTTAAGAGGGAATCTGCTTGAAACACGAGGCGAGCCAGACGGAACCATCTCTCTACTGACAGTACGCTTGACGTGTTTTTTTCTCAAAGCAACTCAAAGAATTTCTTTGCATTTTTTGTGAGATGGCACTGAATAATGAACATGGAGGAAAGCAATGAAATTCCATCTAATCCCAAGGTTTTATTTTTCTTGTTTATACCACTTGTTTTCTAAGCTGAATACACTTAATCTTCATAAAATAGCTGCCAAGGTATTATATCCCAAAGATGCTGGTTTTGTTTGATACTTATCTTGTGCTGTGAAGTGGTTAACTGAGGAGTAATTCTATCTTGCAAGTTATGGGCATCTGTCTAGGAGAGTTAATCAATTAGCTTTCAAGGGTGGTCTGGTGGTTAAAACACAGGGCTGAATCTCAGGAGAATCTTGATTCAATTTTTAAGCCTATCTCCCATTTCCTTGGGCAAGTTATTTATTTTCTCTATGCCTCCCTTCCCCAGACATCTGTTTATTCCCTCCCACATTTTGTTTGTCTTGTCTATGTGGATTATAGGGATTTCAGGACAAAGACCCTTTTCTCGTAAGGGGGGACATTCATGCCATCTGCTACAGAATAATTTAAGCATCTAAGTGAGGTGTTTTGAGTACCTCTCCTGGAAGTGTTTATCTCTCTTCATTGCTCCTTGCTATTGCAGGTGAACAAATACGGTGATTACCCCTAGGTTTGTGAATGGTGTCTAGCATCATCCTTGTGTTACAATACTTTGCCCCACTCCTGATCGGGGCAGCCACTAAGAGCTGTTTTGTATGTGTCATGCCATTGGAGGCAGTTCAGGTGGGCTTTGCAGAACAGCCAAGAAGTGGGTTTGTGGGTATTTATGAGAAATTTTACGAAGGACTGATGAGCCTCCTGAGAGGGAAGCATGAAAGTGCTGCCTTGAAAATATTAGGAAGCAAGTAATGAACTCCAGCATGATTGTAAGAACTATGGCAGTGAACAGAGCAATGGACTATGTCACTCATGCTTTATCTTCTACCTAGGTTGTAAACGCTCCATGGCAATGGTTGTCTTTCCCTTGGTGTCTGTGCAGCAGCTAGCACAGCTGGGTACTAGGCAATGACAGGGAAACCCAAATTTGGTGATTCTGATGGCGATAATGATTTCAGTATCCTGTTGGTAACAACAAGAAGGATAGAGGCAATTGACGGAAATTCTAAAAAAACAAAGCTGAGATGTCTGCATACGAGTTAAGCTGTGGGAGATAGAGGAGGAACACAAACCAGTCTGGAAAAATACTTGTCGATGAACTATATAAGGATACAGATGGAGAAAGTGTACATCAGGGATGGAGAAGAGAATGCTGCCATGGTAAGGATGTGAGATGGCCGGGGCAGTAACTTTAGGTGTTTGGCTAGAGTGGAGAGGTTGGTTTTTACACTATACGCAGTTGTCACTAGAGACATTACTGCACTCCAACCAATATGAAGTCACTTAAGTACCATTTAGACAGGTGACCTGGCTTTTAATATTTCAGATATTTATTCCATTTCTGTGTACTCTATCTGTGAAATGAGACAAATTTGAAAGAAAACCTCTGGTAGCACAAAGATTTGAGTCTAACGAGGTCTAATCTGTGTCAGAGTGGGGAATTGGCTGAGTTGCTGCCATTAGCTACCGTCTTCAAAATGCTGAAGTGGGTTTGGATTATGTTAGTTTAAAAAAATATGTTCTGTATTTAGTCTTTTCACAACATGTAAAAATGTAAAAGGAAAGAATTCATGCTCTTGCAGTGCTTTTCCACTTCCTGCATGCATGTCAACTCGATTTGGTTTCCACTCCCTCCTTGTGCCCCCAGGCTCCTCCAGCGGCTGCCCTCGCAAGCCTGTCAGTTAGAGTTAGGCTGCTCAGTACATTCCCCTTGGCAGGTTGTGTTCCCTTCTGCACAGCCCGTGTCCCCTTTTCCTGTCTCACATAAGTGAGAGCTCCCATCCCTCCTCACCACCCTTATTTGCCTTTGCCAAAACCCCCTGCCATTCTCCACAGGGGGATTTTCGTTTCAGAGTCATAGACACCTACTTTGAGATGGGATGGATAAGTGATCTTCCTCCAGTGACCTGTGGGGCTAGGTCTTCTGCAGAGGAAGCCTACAAAACTTTTGGGGCTGCAGACCTAGCCTTTAGGCAGCTGATATTAGACAGAAAGACCTGCCACCTTAGAGCCTGAAGGTCCTTCTGTATAGCTTCTCTTGCTCATCTTACAGAGCCATGCAAGCTGAAGCATGGGCTTTGCTGTATTTGTGTTCCTGTGTGATGTCCCCCTTGATTGGGTCAGTTTGCTTCAGGTTTTCCTGCCAGTCTTTTTCCACCTCCCTTCCCTTAGCATGTTTCATGAAGGGCTTTTCATGAGGTTTGGAATAAAAAATACTGAAAATAAAGCCCAAGAGAAGGCAAAAATTATCAGAAATTTTCAGAAATTATCACACTACAGTTTTGGAGGGAATTGTAATGGCAACTTTGGAAATCTGCCTCTCTGTCTTACCTTCTTGCTCAGCTGATTTGTTCTGTACCACTCCTGTCTTATCTGAGTACCTGACATACAAAATCAATAACAAACAGGTGAGGTTTCTGTGGATGTGTTTGTATTGAAACCTCAGAGGTCACATCCAGATGGGGCAATGAAGCATTGTTTTAAACAACTTTTAAACTAACACTTTCCAGTCCTGGTATTTCTTCTTAGTGCAGTGCAGAACAGAGTCATGTGTCAAAAATACTCAGAGTCAAGAAGTAGTATGGCACTGTCTGAATTAAGTTGTTTCTCATGGCTAATTAGTGGTGACTCAGCACCACTTTGATAGGGTAATATTGCTTCTTGTTGCAGAGGTAGCTTGGGCACTGCTGCTCTGAGAGTCACTTCATCATCTCTGCAGCCTTTCTTGCTTCTTAAGAGAGCTAGGAGGCAGGGGAGCTAGGTAGTCCCTACCATTACCTGCCCTTGCAAGCCTGGTTGCCTCCTTTGTGGGTACAGCCCTAAAGATCTTGTCCTTGTGAGAGGGTTTCAGCCTAGTGTATCAGTTTCCCGGCGAGAATGGGTTGTGTCAGAAAATGATCCCTCTCTCGCAACAGAACCAGGACAGTGGCCCTGTGTTTTTAAGGGTGGCTGAATGCAGCGATTAGGAAGTAATACAGAAAGACACTGTATATTTCTAACCCTGTAGAAATACGAGCATGCATTTCATGTTGTGTCTGCTTTTCACTTTTATTTCCCCTTTCTCCATAGCCCTATTGCTCCCTTCATCTTCACCTGAAGGTCTCAGAGAATCCCTATACCTCAGGAAACATCGCCAGCCGAGACACTGCCCCCAGTATTATTGTAGCTTCAGGTATGAAACATTTAAAGATTGCCTGTGTATGCTTTGCAAACACTGACAAAATCTTGAGTTTTTGATGGGTGTGGAGGGTGTTGAGTGGCTTGTGGGGTGTCACACCACCAGTATTAGGAAGGAAGGCAGGCTTTCAATCAGAAGTCCTTATGGACCTTTAACTTGTCATATATTTTTTAAGGAAACTGGCCTTCAAGACCAAGGAGATCACTTCTAGTCCTCTACTCCCGTGAACATAAGATTCAAATCAGGGCATTTCCTTTGCATATGGAAGTGTGTAGAGCTGTATGGATTGGATCTTTTATATATATTTTCTTCAAACTGAAAGTCTTTCCTTTCCCTTCCCCCTCTTTCTCTTCCCAAAACTAGAAGTTCTATAATTGCAAAAGGTAAATAAATACATTTACTCCCCTGATTTGCTAATTCTACTGTTTCTTAGAGTGTTGCATCACTAATCAATGCTCATCTTACAGGTAATATAGGCGCTGAACTATCAGACAATGACATCAGCATGTTTGTTTCTTCTGATGCTGGGAACACTTGGAGAAAGGTAAATGACAGGATCACAGGTTTCAATACTATTCATAGGAAATTGTCATAAAAGTAGATTCAAACTGTCACTTGGTTTTTGTTTCTTTTGGTTCAGAGTAGCTTTTTGCAAATATTTACAAAAGGGTGAATTTCTCTTCCCTTCTGAGAGGTAGAGAGATGCTCAAAGAAAAAGACTGAATATGTAGTTAGACTTCATATAACCGAAAATTATTTTTATAATTCTACTCAAAGTTTTTCAGTTAACCCCGTAGCAAGGAGAACAGATTAAAATATGAATACTAAGAAGAGAGAATGTGTTCCCTTTTACTTTTGTACATCTCTTGTACCAATCAAACCATTTTTCTCTTCATCCACGATTATACTTTCCCAAGAAAGAGCAGTTGCACTGGCCTACTTTCCCTCACTCCGTTTGGGACTCATTTCACCTAAGTTCAGTTGTCCAAAGTTCAGTGTTCATATAATTGAATTATTTTGCCTTGCTCTTAACCTAATGGAGAAAAAGACAGAATTCAGTTCATCTTGTTCCAAAGCTACCTATCTCTCCATTAATTGTGGAAAAAGACTGGATGATGAAGTTAAATCAAGTTCCTAATATTTAGTGGAATCCCATCTGTTTACAAAGCATTGCTACCCTTTAATGTGTTTATCCTCAGAATGGGAAGTTCTATTATTCCTCTTTTCTGGATGGGATATCAAGTCGTGGAGAGAAAGAGTAACTTTCCCAGACTGACAAATGCTGCTATATAAACTAGAGAGCAGATGTTTGCAGAGACCCAATACAAAAAAGACACAGGAAAAGAAAATCTTTTTTGATATTCCAAGAATCTAATTATTTTACAGTGTTTGACCAGCCCTCATTTTTCCGTCTACATCACTTATGTGAGATAGGGCCAGATACATGCAAACACGTGAAGTTCTTCTTTAAGCAAAAATCTGTCATCAAAAGGAGGGAACTTGTTAATCCTTGTAAAAATTCATGTTTCTAACTTTCTGTCAAGCAGAGGCAGAATGCATTTTCCAAGGACCTGGAAAAACTAAAAAACCCCCAAACCTGCCAAACAAGAAAAAAAAACCAACCAGGAACTGTCTTGATGCAGAATGTCTTCCTCTACTCTGTAACTTCCTTAAAACATACCTATCCTCTGTCATGATCATACTTAAAGAACTATGATGTTTTCTTGATACTAAGGAAAATAGATTTAAATATATGCTTTTGTTATTCCAGATCTTTGAGGAAGAGCACAGTGTTCTGTACCTGGATCAAGGTGGAGTACTGGTTGCCATGAAACACACGTCTCTGCCTATCAGACATCTCTGGTAATGACTCTGTCTGTGCTAAATGTCTGCTGTCCCTCTTTTCAGATGCCAGGAAGTAGGCAGTTAGGCTGCATCCAGAGTCTTCTGTAGCTACAATCTAGAAAATATCAGTTAAGACACTGGCAAACATTCACTCAGATAAAGCTAAAAAATCCCGGCAATGCCAGTTTACGTAGTTTCAGCTTGGCCAGATCTGAGATATCATCAATGTAATTCCACAGCTTTCCTGGTTTACCACAACTTGGCTTCTTGAGTTTGGTTATTTATGTAATACATATCTGGATTATGACTTTATTTCTTAATAAGTTACCAAAGTACTCTTTATTTTCAAAATTATTGATGAACTTGTCTTCTATGTGTCAGGCAGCACTTATGAATGAGAATTTTGTTGAATAGATTCAGGGTTATATAGCCAATAAGACAAAGGTGTCCCTGCTAGTTAGCACTCTTGAGTTTGTGTGGTAGGTAGAATATAGTTTTGTGCTGTTTTGCATGATTTACTTCCACTACAGTCAGTGTCATATCAATATCTGAAACACACAGATGCAAGTCTTAAGAAGTGATGAGTGGTTCCAAGCTTTCACTTAGACCCACCACAGGGAAGACTGCTGGTCAGAAGAGGCAAAGCTCTTGTGCTCTAGAAATCTAACCTCCTTAAAATGTCTTATGTTGGGAACCCAAAAATAAGATGCTCAAAATCACTTGTTTATTTTTAAAAAATCCTAGCCCTAGGCTACATTTTGCCCTTAAAACATCAATCTCTAACATAACTTTATTAGTTTCTACCACTCAAGTACTGGCCATGGGTTAGTGGTATTATGCCAAACAAGCTTGACCAATGCTCTGATTTATGATGCTTCCGCCAAAAATAGTTATTTAAAGGACTAAACATGCAATATCCAATAACAGGAGCTGCTTCCCACTTCTCCATAGCAATTGTAGTGGACTAGAGAGTCTCCTCAAGTATAGTAGGAGGAGAGTAAGGAAAGAAGACACTAATTCTGCTTTCTCCACTAGGTTAAGTTTTGATGAAGGGAGGTCTTGGAGCAAGTACAGTTTCACATCCCTCCCACTGTTTGTAGATGGAGTTTTAGGGGAACCTGGAGAGGAAACTCTCATCATGACGTAAGTGAGCATGCCATCATGCTACTGTTGATGGAAACTGCACCATAAATATCTTGTGAGGGTTGTTCGTTACATAATAGCATTTCTGGTTCCGGACCAAACCAAGTACTATCTGAAGGCAGGAGTATGCAGTCTTCTGTTGCTAAATCATCAGTGTTTATTTGTGACATGATTGAGGGAATGACAACATGGTTCCTTGCAAGCTGCAAAAACATTATCACTTAGCTTATAAGCATGAAAACTGACTCCTCAAACTGAATGTGGTTTAAAGCAGAGTGACTCTTGACAGATGAATATTTGAAAGAAAAATGGTGGGGTATTTTTATAACTGTGTTTTTGCTGCTACTTTCTTTTTTTTAAATTGAAACACAGAAAAATGAAGACATTCTTTTGTAAAAATGAATGACAAAATGTTGCCTGGAGGCTGACTCATGAAAAATTATGATTAGTTTCAATGTGGTATGCCCAGTTCTGCATAGTGCATAAATCTGAATTCACCCTGCCAGAAACTGTGACATTTTACATGAGATCAGATTTGCAAAAACAGGAGGAAAATTCAGTTTCGGTCTGTAAAAAACAGACTGACTTGTAATAAACAGAGCATATGGCTTGGAAACTAACCTGAGTTAATAGAGATGTATGAAGAATGTTCCCTTCAGGTTCTGATTTTAATTTGTGTGGAAGGGATTCCTAAAGCTTATAATTGAGATATCAAACTCCTATAGGTATAACTGTCTCCAGCCCCACGTCAAGTCTTCTCTGTATAGTCATTTTGGGGATTGACATAAGCGGGAGGATCTTGATCCACAGAATAAAAGCTACATGCAGTTTTTAAGAGGGTTGTAGATACTTAGCAGCCTAAGTTTCACTTTCAGTATGTCAGTCAAGTGAAAATCAGTAGGACCGGCACTCCTAAAACAATTAATCTCTGTTGGAAATTCGTAGGTGACTGTACCTCTGTAACTACCAGACTCCATCTGGTGCTACCTTTTACTGTATACTCTTTCTGCTGTATTCTATAGAGTGTTTGGACATTTCAGCCACCGCTCAGAGTGGCAGCTGGTGAAAGTAGACTACAAGTCCATTTTTGATCGGAGGTGTGCGGAAGAGGACTACAGGCCTTGGCAACTCCATAGCCAGGTGAGAAGCAAGGAGGCTGGGATCTGACCTGAAGTAGCTAATGATCCTACAGTTAAAGATCAGCATGATCCAATGTCTTTTCCTGTTAGTTTGGTGTATCAGATTGTCCCTTACTGGATGGGTCTGTTTTGTAACATAGGTGTTAGCCTCAGATTGCGCACTGTGAACCCCAGAGGATGAACAGCCGCCTTTTGGGTTTCATCCTCCATGAAGGCAATTAGCTCAGACTTATCCAGAATTGAAGAATGCAACAACAGCAGAAGCACTGTCACTGAGAGAGGCCTGAACTCCTTCACTCTTACATCTCCCATCCAATTTCCCCGTCATTACCTCCTTTCTCTTCCTTCATCTTTCTGTGTCCTCAGAGCTAGTGTCTTAAGACCCTTCTAGTTACTTTCACACTTGTTTCTCCAAACTCCTGCCCTCTTAGCCTTATTTCTTACTCACTTGGTTTCATCCTTGTTCTATCTCTCTCAGCAATGGTACTTCTGCTGTGGATGTTGGGTGCTTTATTCCCCAGTTTGCTGCGCTCCCATGCCCTGTCCCTTGCATCCTGGATGCAGCTGCTGCATCACTCCCAGAACCATTGCTTAAGTGCCCAGCAAGGTAACATGCTCCGCACAGTGCCTGCGCCTGCTTGGGGCACCTTCCCAGCTCTGCCAAGTTTGACACAACAGCCTGTGTTATATCAGGTTAGAATAAAATATGGCCCAAATTCTGTGGTTATATAAACACCACAGGCTCCACTGAAGTCTAAAGCGAAGCACCCATTTATATCATCAAAGGTTGTCTTTCTGTATATATCTTGCTGGGCAAGAATTTAATAATGAATATGAAATGAAAGTAGCTTGACTCAGACTAGCTGCTCACACAAGGCAGAACTCTACACTAAAAATACCAGTTATGACTTAGATCTTTAGATGTTGAAAATCAGTACAGCTTCCTTGAAATTCAAGAAGGCACAGCATTTTACACCAGTTGCCATTTGGGCCCTTCTGTTTCATGGGCAAATCAAAGCTATGAAAAGTTTCTCTTTCCTACAGCGATTTTAACAGCATAAAAGGTAACAAGTGAGACCCCACTGTATTTTGTTCTTTACTTTCTTGTGCTTGCATAAGCAAAAATGCCAAGGATTTTGCAGTATATCTTTGAGGATGTTGGCTTTGGAGCTTGCAGAACTATTTTTAGTTCTTCCAGCAAATTTGATTTGCTTTCCATTGAGATTACAAGGCTGAACCTTGTTCCCTAGACAGAAATATTTAGCAGGGTGCTGAAGATAGGAGTGAAAAAACAAAGACGTTTTAGCATCCACATAACAAGCCAAACCCTGTAAAACCAGAACTCGTAGTCCATGGAAAGTATTTACATATACACAGATTACTAGTTTCTACTTAACAAAATATTGCCAAAGAGATCAGACCAAAGAAATAGACCTGCTCTGTGTCTCAGATTGCAGAGGGATCAGACTGTGTTTTCAGTTGCTGTGAAACCTAATCTATAAATGAGAAATGGGCCTGGATCAATTGCTTATTGGCTTTGGAACAAATTCAGAGCTGAATCGGATACATAAGTAACCTCAGATCATTTCTTAGGGTGTATTGGAAAAGCTGGTTTAGTTTCAGTTAAAGCTTCAGTAGCTTTAATTAGCTCCAGTGTACTGACAGGGCATTTGACTTCTCATCCTCTTCCCTTGAGTCACAGCTCCCATTGCACAGGCTTGGAAAAACTGGGTGATACAAATAGCCTGGTGGGTGTCAGAGAAAGATATTTTTGGTTTTGTTTCCAGGGAGAAGCTTGCATCATGGGAGCAAAAAGGATCTACAGGAAGCGCAAGTCAGAGAAGAAATGCATGCAAGGAAAATACGCTGGGGCTATGACCTCGGAGCCATGCGTGTGCACAGAGGCAGACTTTGATTGGTGAGCAATGGGCACAAGAACTGTATGCTCTCTACCACACCAATGCAGAGCTCACTAGAGAGGCTATAGGCTTGCAGAGAGTATAAATTAATAAACATAGAAGTAGTCAAATAGGTTGCTCCCTGATAGCGCAGGTATGTCAAAAGAAGGAGAGGTGGAATAGATATCTGTAGTCTGCTAAGTCTCCCACAAAACTGATGCTGAACAGACCATTTTCCAGGTCACATCTGAGCTTTGTGCAGCATTAAGATGAAAGGTCCATTTAGTACATCTAACCTCAGCAATGACCAGGGGTGGCTGTGAAAGTAGTATGTAAGGCATATGTAATGTGTGTAAAAAATAAAGTAAGTTCTTCATACATACACACACACACACACACAGATGTATATATGTGTAAAAGTAAATATAGGCATATGCAAAGTAGGCCTTCAGCTTCTGGAAATCAAGTATCAAGGGAATTCCTGGGTCATTTGTTATATCTTGGACCATCATGTTTGATAGTATCCAACAGGCATTGCCTTCATTTTCTCCTCTGCTGTATGCTATGGGAAATAGTGTCCATTGATGAGTTATGAATGGCATGATAAAATGTTCAGCTTCTAGTTTCATTTCAAGATTCCTGCTGAGTCACAGCAATTTGCACAAAAAAGTCAGGGAACCACATTATTGAAATCTCTCTATCACCTGTTTTCTCCAAGTCTGAGACAGTCCTGAGTATCTCAGAAGAGAGAAATGGTGGCTCTTTGGCAGTGCCAGTAAAAACCCCCTTTGTGCCTCACCCAGCTAGATCTATGCCATGTTATGAATTAAACCCAAAGTCTGTAGCATGCACCCTGAAGAGGTTCATCTCATAAATATTTTGTTTCTTGCTATGCAAGTTCACTCCAGGACCATGGAAATTTACAATGTTTCCCTTCTCACCCTCACATAACTGTAGTTATATCGATTTTTCTATATAAAATCACAGAATCACAGGAGGCTTTTCCATGTGTCAAAAAAAGTAAAACCTCTTGCACCAAACAATAACAATTATGAGCATACTTGGCCACTGATTCTCTGAATATGGTTTCCTGATGATTTCCCAATTTTCCAGTGACTCTTTGTTAGGGAGAAGATACCTCAGTTCTGTGTGTAGTTCATCATTTAGGTGCCCCAAGGTCCTGGATTTCAACCATTTAACGTATCTCTAGTAATGTAAAAAAGATAGCAGCCAACCAGAAAAAAACATGAATAGGAAGGAAATTCCCTGAGGATTTTGACCCTCTTGTAGAGCATGCAGTTACAAAGCTGTGCCAAGCTCATGCCCAGGCTCAAGAAAATAACTGATGGGATTGACTCGCGGTCAGTCCATTAGTTGTTAAATCCCTTACACTCATAAGGGACACACACTCGTGAAACACTTCTGATAAAAATACGCTTTCCTTCCAGAACTTCTCTCTCTCTGAGAATGTATGTTTTTATTTCATTAAAATTGACTGTGTGGTTTGCTACTACAAAACTTTGTTGCTAGGTACAGAACAAAAGTACCACAGTGACATTTGCTGGGGAAACATGCTTTTATGTCTTTTGTGTTCACTTCGAGGAAACTTTCTCCAAAAGGTCTGCTGAGTTGTGAGAGAATCTCTAAAAGAAAGCTTGGATGGTTGGGGATGTACAACAGATGCTCACAGTTTACATGTACCAACAAGACCCCCTCAAATCTGTTGGAAGAGGCAGAATTAGGACTTGGCGAAAGTCATCTTGTTAAAAGTAGCCTGAGAAAAATACCCTTAAAAATACTGCAGGTCTCTGTGCTGAGCTGACTGATAGAAAGCCCTCCTGACCTAGGAGGGCCTTCCTCCTTCTGATGGAATCAGTTTTGGGTTAGAGAAGACTGTCGTGATCCCCTCCAGTTCTCTCTGCACCCTGCAGAAGTTGGTCCAAAGAGACATTTGGAGGAAAATTGGTGAGTGAATTCTTCCTGTGGAAGGATGTCCTCTGTGAGGTCCTTCCTGCAAAAGGAAGAAGCACTTTCATCATCCTCATTCATGACATTTCAGCAGTGCTTTTGAATTCTCTGTTTCTCTTTTTTGCTGGGCAGGGCTCTTAATTGAAGGAGATTAAAGGGGACATGTATTCCCAAGGCAGGGAGAAGCCCCTTAGCTGACTGCACTTGATTTTGCAATTGTGAAATAAACTGGGCAGCTTTTTATATTAACATCTACGGTTACAGGACCCAGTCTTGTATACAGAATTAAAAAAGACAACAATCCCTGCCCCAATCAAAGCAGGACTTTCTTTGCTGTTCAAACGCTGAATTTTTTATGGGGAAAATTTTATTATCTAAGCTTGTCAGAGCTTGGAGTAAAAAAATGTATCTGTGTGGTCAGGTAAAGTGAAAAAAAAAAAAGTATTATTGCTGTTAATCCTGCAAGTGCTTCTTTATCAGTTCAGGGGAAAAAAATGCCAGTTATAAAAGACATAAAGATTTTATAATGTTTTTTCTCCTGGTCATAGAACTCCAGGTTCCTTTCCAATCTGTATTCAGCCCATGGTAGTTCTTTCTCAGAGAAAAGGGCACATTTGTTTATTGTTTTACACAGCAACAAAACTGAGTGACATTAGAAATGACTGTAGTTTCTCTAGCCGCGGGAACCTGAACTCTTCTGACAGTAGACATCTTTTATCATGGGCTAGAACCAAAACTAGTGGGGACAGAGGGCTGAAGCAGCAAGCATTTGTTCTCCGTGCAGGGGCTGAGGCTCACAGCCAGAGGGCAATAGTGCTTCAGGAATAGGGGGGAGTGGAAATGTGCAGAAGCCCTAGGCAAATCTGTCCTAGCAACGGCCTAGAAACGAGAATGTCCTTCTTCATTTAATTGATTTGGGTAAATGGATGACACCGTTATACTTGTGTGTTATTAAAGCATTAATTTACCTGGTTTCCTTACATTGTGTTCCTTCCTGCCGTTTGAGCATTATTACGGCAATATCTCTTCAGTAGAAACACCTCCTAGACACAGATGGAAATCTTTGGTGGTGTTCATCCTTCAGCTACCTGTCTCCCAGGTCCTTTAATAGAAACTTTGAGTTAAGTGTCTCACTGTCAGTCCTCCCTCTGAACCCACTGTCATTAATACTGAGGGCTTCTTCTATCAGTATTCCCATACCTCACACCTTCATGGGAAGTATGAGCCTGTTGATACTGGTGCTAGTGACTTTGGGTAGCCAGAGAGGCACAAAGGAGCCTTAGTGCAATTGAGACTCAGGTCTATTTATTTCGCTGATGATATCAGCAAGGGTCTGCCTAGCTCTTTTTTTATTGTCTGGCACTTAAATTACAGACCTGCCTGATAGCTGTAGTACTTATGCTAAAACATCAGAGTCCTGCGTTATGAGAAACTGTCCTGACAAACTGCAGGGAGGCAGAAGGCAGATTCTGAATGTGATTAGACTCTGTTGGCTTCTTGTGTTACCACTCATTGGTTCAGGCAATCATGCAGGTGCCAGTTCTGAAATACACATACATTTGCACCCTTGGGTTAACTAACTTTGCTTTGTCATTGAGGTAGGCTTGGTTGGCTAACAATTAGTAATTTTGAATGAATTTTTAGTTCATTTTGAATGCTTGTGGAAAATGCAGACTCACTATGCAAAGTCCACGGTGCATCTCTGCGTCTTTAGGGGCCTAGATATCTACCAGGCATGGATTTACTGGAAAGATTCTGGGGATTTTAGGTTCCCTATTAACATAAGCTGGTATAGCTTGACTCCAAATACTGTGATGCAATTATAATCATATGCCTTCATAGAGCCATAATTCAAACTGCAGCCGAATCCATCCTTCTCTGAGATAAATCCCATGTCAGATCCTGTAGAACTGGGAAGCAAGCGCAGCTCCCCTTTAACACAAATCTACCCTTGCATCATAGTTCAATATTAGACAATGGTATTAAGTGAATAAAAAGGTGGTGAGACTTTTCCACAGCTGTGGCCACAGTTGTTTTTTTTCCACAAGGGCTTTTGGAAACTGCAGAACAAAGGTGACTATAATCACAGATACCTCAATTCTACCCTATTTAATGTCTGAAAAGTTTGCAAAGCACAGCATACAAAACCACAAGTAGCATTTTCAGTTGCTGGCATAGTTGACCTTAAGGTGAAGCTGTTAGTGTTAAGGAAGTCCTGTGGTTACATGTTAAGTCATCTCTTCATTTTTAGAAGGTATAAGCGTGGCTATCACTCATCTGACTTTACTGGTTTTTTTCTATATCTTAAAACAATGGGATTTTAATAATTTCACATGCATTTACAGTTCTTCCCTGACAGTATGTTTGTCAGGTCTGTATTCAAACTACAAACTTCCTTAAGGGATTTCTTTTCTTTTGATTATCACCTGTGCTGCAAATAATCTTAGATTTACCATGAGCTTTGAGCAGGGATACAGAACTTCTGGAATGAATTCATATCTGTCTCTAATACAGAGAAGGACTTGAAATCCTATTGACTAAGACAAATAGGATTCTGGTTTAAACCAGTAAAAGTGGCCAGGGTAAAACCATCATCAGTTAGAGCCACAAGATAGGCTGCTGATAAAACAATCCCTGCTGGTAAATGCTCCACTCTTTTTTGATAGGTATATTATCTATTTCACCTGAGTTCTTTTCAGGCAGGCACAAAATATCATCAATATATGCAAATTCCAGTTCCCAGTTACCAGGCAATGACTCGGCTAGCTGATTGCAGTCTAAAGCTGATGCCTTCCCTCTGTCCAGATTTTGCTATACTGGCTCACGCTATGGCAATCCTATTGATGCTAATGCTTGTTGATTGCTACAAAGCCTGTTGTGCCAAATTGTAGGCAGCAATTTGTTGTCAGCATCAGTGTTCTGCATGCACCAGCCTGTAGCCAAGGAATTCATTAGATTCCAAGACTGTGGAGGTGAACGAGTGGCTGGTGCATCTGTAGAGAGATGCGGAACAGCAATTCATGTCATTTACTGGGATGATATTTCTGTAGGGCCTTAATGAGCCAGGCAATTTGCAAGCCTGAAAACAACACTGTGAAACTTCTGTGCTTAGAACTATTTCTGCTGTGGAAAATACTATGGTTTCATTCTCCTGACTTTGAGAAATATGGTCCAAGTATAGTCAAACCTAGTTAAGTCAAGCTTGGCTTGTCCAGATGTGCAGGTACTAATAGGAACCAAAATTATGGCATGAGTCTAGACACGTGTATAGTAGGAAATCTCAGACTGATACTACTGCATCAAATTGGACTGTGGGTACTAATCCCCTCTGAGGCAGATTTCACTATTATTTTGCTTTGTTTTCACCTAACTGATTACAGGACATTGCGTGTGTACAGTGTTACAGCTTTTTAATTAGTGACACACGATAACTTAGGAATACAGTGCTGCAGAGTGTTGACAAATGAATTACAAAAATATAGGAGTCCCACTTGTATGTAAATATTTGTTTTCTCTAAGCAAATCAGAATAATGTTATTCTTCATTATAAAGTGTATTCTGCAGCTATAGTGTTCTTATTCCAACAAGGATGATTAGAGAAGCACATGGCAGGGTGAGAATAGGCTGGCTGTTGCTTCCAAAGCAATTAAGCAACATTCAGTCACTAGCATCTGAGTAAATAGATTGATGAAAATTCAATCAAAAAACTGAGGAAAAGACCATTTAGGTCATCTACTTCATTGCTGTTTCCTAGAGTATGTTCTCAATTACTTGTAGATATCCCAAGTACCACAGCTGCCAAAATGTTCCTTTGGAACAGTCATGCAGTCTAATAGATGTTTAGGAGTTTTCCCAAGTGATATGCAGCTTTAATTTTCTTTTGCTTAATGTCATCTTTTTAATTTCTCCTTTTTTAGATTACCTCAAAACATTTTATTTTCTTGATTCAGAAGGAAAAGTTGCAGGCAGGAGTAAAAAGTGGTGATAAAGTTCTTCTCAATGTCCTGCTTTTGATAACAAGTTTAAGAAATATAAAAATAAATTGAAAAATATGCTCTCCTTTTTTTTCTTTGTCTCATATTTTACATCAGTACCAGACTTCTTAAAATTGTTTAATAGTGATTCATTAAATTTTTGTTTTAAGCCATCATGCTTTGGTCCAGAAAGAATAAAACATTTGAAAAAAGTCTTCATTATGTTAAACATTCTTGTTGTTGTTAATATTATTCTACAAATATCATTGATTGCACTGCTGCCTATTAGAACGTGCTGAATCCAGTAGCCTGATAGAGGTGAGGCTGCTGCAGCTCCGTGTCCCCTGAGCATTTTTTCCTGGTAGACACACATGTGCATTGTACGCACAGTACATATATGCATATGTACACGTCTGGTGACACAGATTAGCACAAACAGAAAACACAGCACTAGCACAAACACCAGTTGCCTCATCCTGTTCCCCTCTCTGGTTAATCAAGATGAAATCCCATTTGTGGAAAATATGTGCACTACAAACATACAATATTGATCCCACCAGTACCTGGTCTTAGAAACCCAGGTCTGTCCAGTATCTGGCCCCTGGATGCCTTGTCTCCCCAGTTGCCTCATGCACACACATGCTCACGTGTAATAGGTCTCACGAGCAGGTCCAGACCTATATGGCTTTACACCAGTAGTCATTCCCCCAGACCTCTTGGTGTTTCCAATAACCAATTCATGGACCCAATGTCCAGCCCAGACTTATGACCACCTCAGCACCTAGCTCCCAAGTCTTTTATCTTACTCACTGGCTTGTCTGGCTCGGTGCTTACCTGCACAGTATGCACACACCCTGGTCAGTGCAGTTCCTGGCGGTGCGGGCACATGAACCCCTGTGACTCATGGTCTGAGTCCAGTTGCTGAGACTTAGACCACCACACGCACACACACGCAGAACAGATAGCCCCTCACCCAGGAAAATAGAAATGGAGGTGCCAGATGCTCTTTCTTGGCATGTCATAATGAGCCCTGTACCCCTGTGTGCAGTAACCCCTCGCAGTGATCTGCAAAGTGATCTGGGGAGTGCCTCTCCTGTTGATGACCTGGTAGGTCTCACCCTGGCCGTGGGCTGATGGCTGTTCTGCGACAGCCCTGCGAGGAGCTGGGGCAGGGGCTCCACTGGCTCCAATCAGGTTATTGGGGTTCCTCCGCCTCCTGTTTTTTCTCTCTGCTTCTTTACGTATACAGAGATAAGTCTTTAAGCACATAATCTCATGCTGCCCTAATCCTCTTTTCTTAGAGTATCAGGCTACCTGATTCCAAGACACTAAAGATAATAAGCAAAAAAAGTGCTTTGCAAAGAAGTGCCGTTTTAAGATCACGGATCATGTTGGAATGGAGGTGGTGGACTCGTATAGCAGTTCTCAGAAATGACATCCCATTAGCATCTCCATTGTGGGCTAGGGAGAAAACTTAGTAAAAGGAATAGTAAGGATTTTCCAACCAAACAGTCCTCATAATGGCTGGAGAGTAAAACCACATGTGAATGGAATACTGATCAAAGAGGTTTTTTGTTTGTTTATTTGTTCCACAATAACAATTTTTATAAAGTCTTTGTTTACCTGGAATCAAAACCAGTTTGAACTGTTGTTTAGTGGAACCAAAGCAAATTTAGTCATAACTAAACCCAAATTGGGACAAAAGATTACAGTTTGACTCATTGTTTCTAACACATGATTTTTCGTAGCATTTCCTCTTGCAAACAAAAATAGAATTGAAGATCTCGGCGTTCTTTTCCATTACCAAATATGCTGTTAATGCCTTCAGCTGAGAGCTCTCTCAGGGCTTTAAATTTTCTTCTACAGCTCATATGATATAGTTTCCAAATACAATTAACTGTTTAGCACTTCAGTTTTCTAAGATACGATTGAGGCAGCAGTGATTGAACTTAGCTTAGATCTCTAGCTTTTATTATATTTGAGTCTAGAGTTGAACCTGAGAAGCGCTGTTAGACTGTGGACAGAGAACACTTAATGCAATAGCTCATAAACTACCTGGTCTGGTTCTGCTTGTTTATACTGGGATATATGCAAGGTAACTCTACCTGCCAAAAAAAAGCTGAAGTGGGATGAAGAATCTGTTTATCAATAAAAAATCAGAAATCCTAGTAAACAGCTTGAGGAAAATCAAAACTTGTATCAATAGTAGAGAGCATAAGCTAATACCTGTATTTGTTCTTTTGGTTTTTTATGTGACGGTTTCTTTTAATGCTAAAACAGTGATTATGGATATGAACGTCACAGCAACGGGCAGTGTTTGCCAGCATTTTGGTATAACCCATCTTCCTTATCGAAAGACTGTAGCCTTGGACAAAGTTATCTCAACAGCACTGGGTAAGTGGCACACCAGACTTTATTTAGCTAGAGCACCCATATGGACTTTAACCCAATGACAACTACAGATTGCATTACTATAGGTGTCTCAAAGCTGGCTGAAGCCTTTGGGACCTCTTATTCGCTGACTTTGTTAGGGTGCACAGTCTGGCACTCCAGATCTCCACCATGTATGGTCTAGACCTTTCTCTGAAAAATGATGCCTTAAAGAAACTTGGGGGGGAAACTATAAGGCAAAGGCCAAATCATTAAAGTCTCTGAAAAGACTCCTCTTAAAATAAAGTAGGATCAGGTGAGGCAGAAATGGTGGGAAAAAAATTAAAGGAAAGAGGTGAAACTAATGTATATGTGAACTGAAGTAATAGATGGGTAGCTAGCCCGAATGCCGATTATTCTTTGGCTCTCTTGGAAGTCAATGAAGGACATAGTTTAAGTTAAGATACTGACCTCAAACTTTATTTCTGATGCAAGCGATTAAAACAAACAAAGGAACCCAAGCTGTGTTTTGGCATTTTGTACACTCAAAGGTAGACAGAATTTGCTTTTTTCTTCAACTCTCTTATTTTTGTAGCTCTCAAGGGTTGCATCTTTAGAGAGTTGCCTCACAACTGATGAGAAGTGGAGAGCATGTGAGAAAAGCTGTTAAACTATGCCTAACAGTATAATAATTGAATACAATTCCATACTGTATGTGTACATCATTTATTTATAACTTTATAGTTATTTAACATGTAACATAGATCATCATATAATTTTATGTTTTAGGCAATTTATTAATATATGGTATATAGGTGTGCTATGCAGGAAAACATTACATGCCATTAACAACAGTATTAACTACTTATGCACTAGGCACATGAAGAATGCTTGGCTGAGACAAATGCTAAAATATATTTGGGAATCTGTTTCCTTCCAATCTACTTAGTCTAAAGAAATCTCAAAAATGCCTCCTTGTTCCCAGTTAACGCTGTTATGCTCCCTGTCAGCATCTCCCGCAGATATCTCTTTTCCTTTTCAGATACCGGAAAGTTGTTTCTAATAACTGCACGGATGGTGTGAGAGAACGGTACACAGCAAAACCACAGCAGTGTCCTGGCAAAGCCCCCCAGGGCCTTCGTATAATCACATCTGATGGCAAACTGACAGCCGAGCAAGGACACAATGTCACTTTCCTGGTGCAGCTGGAAGAGGTAGGCTCTATTTTTATGTTGCATCCCAGGCCCCATGGGTGTATTTGAGTCTGATTCATGCCAGACAAAGATTGCAAAGTGGTGAAGGAGTGAACCAAGAGGGTGTGGGATAGTCAGTCAGCTCCATGATGTAGCTGGGTAGAGTTTGCTCTAAAATGTAATGGATGATGTGTGGAGACGATGAGACTGTAAGAGTATTGTGGTGCATAGAGTAATAGCTGGGAGAAGTTGATAAAAACTGGGAACTGGTTTGGTTTGCATATTTCACAGTGGAACTGGAGAGTGCAGGTTTGAATCCTGATCCCCACCCTTAACTGTGCTTTTGACGTCTTGCTGTGTTTGAAACTGAATTTCCATTTCTACTTGCCACTGACTTTCAACCAAACATGGCTAAAAGTACATGTGCAGATCTGTCCCCATCGCACAAGTTAGTACATATTGTTTAGGCATTTGTGGATGAAATCTCAAGATGTGATCAGCAGCATTAAGTCTGAAATTGATTGCAAACGTGAAGCTGATTCAGACTCTGATCAGAGCCTGTGGTTTTGTTACATCTGTAACTTAACTTGGTATTTCATTGTTCTGCTCCTCTATTTCTGAATCCTTAGGAAAAAATGTTTAAAATCTTTTTACCTGTTTTTTTTCCTCAGCACTTCTTTATCTATGTTTAATTGTAGGGTCCCAAATAATAACATTCACAAAGTAACTATTTTATCTTTTTCCCTAATCCAGTTTGATTTATTTAAACTTCTACCCTTTTTCCTGTGTAGCTGGCCAATAAATCCTAAAACAACTACGCTTTTACACTAGGGGACAATGTACATCTCTTTACAGCTTAGAGCATTCATGGAAATTACCTCTGGCTCTCTCCATAGTAAATGTCATCTGTAGTGAGGAAAGAGAAATGAGGATGACCTCTGGAGCTGAGTTTTGTAGGGGTGTGTTGGGGTTTTTGCCTCTCTATTATTGATGCTTTCCCCAGCAAACAGGTGTCCTGATTTGTAAAGGCAATAACATGTAATAAATCATGTCTAACCTGAAGCAGTTGTTTGACCTGAATGTTCATTTTCTCCAAAATGTGGTCACTTTATTTCAGTAGTGACAGTCATACAACATTGCTACTGTAGATGCTGTCATAACAGTATAAACATATAATTTCATCTGGATAAATTATTGATTTCTGTGTTTAAAGATGAAGAATAAAAAGTCCAAAACAAGATTCAAAGTCTTCAGGCTTTTATAAAAACAAAAAAAAAAATCAAAAATTGTTCATTGCATTGCCTTTCTATTCTCAGCAAAATTTTGAAACAGATTGAGAGAAGGAGGTGGGTAATCTGAGAAGTCAGTCACAAAACTATCAAAGAGTTATGCCAATAGTCAGAGGGAGAGACAATCACCCACAGTGTTGGAAACTCAAGACAAATGTCCTGCTCTTCCTTCTATGAGTGTTTCAACTCTCATATCCTGTAACAATACCCTGACCACTCAGTCCTACAGGGATCTGCTATGAATTGTTCTTTTCTGTTGATTCTGATCTTTTTTCATAGCCCTGCTTCAGTATTCACCGGAGTGTGGAAGCAACACCTTCTCCATTAGGAGATGGTGTCTTTCTCATGCTGTGTATCAAGTACGTAAAGTATGTTTTGATGAGCGAGTCAGCTTCTGAGGAGATCTAAAGTGGGCCCTTCTTTCAGTATACCTGATAAGGAAGAGGTTAGGAGTTGGTCTGAGGGCTGAAACAGTATTGATCAACCTCCAGCCTTTCTGATTACTCTCCCTGCTAGATGAATCTTGACCTCCCACTCCTGGATTTGTCAATATAAAGAGCTTACAGAGCAACCAACAAAACTTTTGGGTGAATTTGACCTAATCTGACAATGACTTTGGGCTGATGTTGCAGCAAAAGAAATACACAACAAAGAAAAAAATTTGCCCAGCTATACGCAAGGAGTATAAACTGTGGTTATAGCAGCATAATTGTATATACACTAAAGCATTTACCAAATTAACTCTTTCACTAACAAAAATCACACCACTCACTAGAGAAGTTAAACAACCCAGCAAAAGAACAACCACCCTTTTATAAAATAGATATTCATTTCACAGAATCACAGGATAATTGAGGTTGGAAGGGATCTCTGGAGATAGTTTAGTCCGACCCCACTTCTCAAAGGGAAACCTTGCAAACAAGGCAGAGGTATCAGAAAACAAGAACTTGCCATTTTCTGTGTAGTTCTGCCTTGCACAGGTATACAGCATAGTACAAACCAGGATGTTCAGCATCCACAGAATCTGTGCCACTCCATTTTTGCTGAAGAGAAGGCATCAGGCAAGTTAAAAAAGGCTGGATATGTCTGTATATGCATGCATGGTTTTTCCCAATGACATATGAAGAAAATGTGTCCTATTTAACCTTTGCCCCCTGGAGTGGTGGTCAATATTTTCAAGTGCTACACCCTGGTGAGGACTCTACCTTTAGCCTGTGTCACAGTTTATATCTTTTAGGATGTAAAAAAACTAGCAGCCTTTGCTTATGTTGTAGTCCCTTTGCATCTTAACATCATCTCTTGTATCCCTCTGAGACAGTTTGTTTGAAGCCTTCAGATCTGCAGAGCTGTTCCATACATTACAGTCTTCCAGCAATCTTTTTTCATGCCTATATTCCACTTGACCTGCAGGAAAAAAAAAAAGATAAGAAGCTGGTGAGCCAAAGTACAAGAGTTCGTTTAAGATTTATACTTCTATTATCTTTCTAGGGCTTTCTGCTCCATCTAAGGAGCCACCTGGGTCTGAAAAGAAGAACAAACTGCAGAGGCAGGCTGACTGGAGGACCTGAAAAGTCACTGCGTCTCTGTAGTGGAGGGGATTATTAAGAGGGTAGCGAGAGGCAAATGGCAGCAGTAAAAAACTGATGTTTTCACTCAGGTGTGGGATTCAGGGGCAGGAACCACAGCACAGGGGTTTCTTGTACTGCCTGCTTGTGCCTGTGGTGATGCTCATGGCTGGGACTCTGTCATTCTGACAATAACACAATGTCAGTAAAAGATGTCTGAAGAGAAACAAGGACAAGGCATTCAGAAGTGTTCTGCTATTGAAGACGACACAAAAGGAAAATTATCACTGAAGTCTGTGCAAGTGGAGAGAGGGCAGGCACCAAAACCAGCAGTGTGTGGAGCATTGCTGATTTCTGAGAGCTGGGATTCTGGCCCAGTTTCTCTAACCCTGACTCACATAAAATTTTCCTGTAAAGCATTTATATCTGGCAGCATATAAATATCATTAAAAGCAAAACCAACCAACAGCTCACACTTAAATGATCTGAATGTAAGAATGCTTTCCAAAGCAGTCTAACTTTCCTGTCACCTTTTAGGATATCTGTATGGCTTCTTAAAAACTGTTTGCAAAGTCACCTTGCACTTAATATCTTTGGTCCCGTTATTGGAAAGGTTTGTCCAGGTTAGTTCTCCTATTAAGCTGGGTATAATCATCATGAAATTCTTATTGGGTTAAAACAGCCAGGAAGCATCAATATTTCCTTTTATAATTAGCATATGTCCTATTGTGTGAAGCATTATGGAAATGTTTAATAAGCAGAGCACCATACTTAAGCTGGTAATTTTACTCTTAAATTTCCATTGAGCTAAGCAGAATAGCAACAGCATCTTTGTCACTAAGTGGCAGCACAGGAGAAAACTAGTTATGCTTAAAAGCAAATTTTCTCATTGCCTCAAAATGCTGCCAGTTTAAAGGTTAATCCTTTGCCCTGGCCTGGGCTGTATGCACAGACCCAAGGCTTGTACCTCTCACACTGCAGCATTCAACAACAGAGTTGTTTCTCAGCCTAAACAACGTGAATCCTTACTTTATTTTTGCACAGCAACAGAAGAAACTGAAAAACAAAAATTACAAAGCCATTTTTCCTACTGAAGTTCTTCAACCCAATGTCCTTGACATATTTTGCTGCTCTGTTGTAGAAAATAGAGGAATTTTATTAAGTGGGTGTTGTTTCTGTGTGCCTTGCTCATCACATGGTCGTGTAGTTCTCTTGCCTGTCACAAACCCAATTGTTACTTATGTGTTTGAGTTATTTGTATCAACATCAGACACTTGTGCCTGCTGTACTGCTTCAGCAGAGACACTGAAAGCTGCAGCCTCCAGAACGTTATTCAACACAATGGCTTTCAAACTTGTTTCATCTGATTGATCATACATCTTTGCCGAGGAAATGGACGGTAAAGACGTTCAGGGCAGAAACATTGAGGGCTTTGGCTGTTTCATTACAGATAATTCACAGAGAAACTGTCTCCTCTAATTTATTTTTTTTCTTGATAAAATGACAGCCAAAAGTCTTTGACATTCCAGGTCTCCCTCAGTTCTCACTTGACAAAGTCACTCCACTGGGAGTAGATTTGGGCTTGCTTTTGACTACTTGCTGCTGCTATATGATATTTGGATTAGACTAATGTGTAGGGAAGGCTCATTTGTTTCTACAGTTCAGGCCATGGGCTAGAATTCAGGCAATCTGAACTCATTCCTGAACTGCACTCAGCTCCTTCTGCATGACCTTGAGTAAGAAACTTAACCTTTCTGCTTTGTTATTCCCTCATATGAAAATAGAGCTTTGCTTTCTCCCTCATGCCCTCCATGCCTTTCCTTTATGTGCTGAATGCTCATAAGGCTGGAGAACTCTCTCTTACCATGTGAATATACAAATGGAGCTCTATGAATTTCCTAAAGACCACTCTGGTTTTCTGTAATGACAATGTTAATAAATGGCTGTACAAGGTACATTGTCTCTCAGGTGCATGTAATGAGCTTGGAGACCCTGCTGGGGGGACAATACCATTAGCATTTCCTACCTCAGCACTGTCATTTGGTGCAATTCAGAATTCAACTCAGCTGAAGCCTCTGGAGATGAACTTAGCATTAGGATTGTTTTGATTGTTGATGTGCTCAAATTAAAGATGCAAAGCTAGTAGTACTTAAAAGCACAGTCTGTATTTTTTCTTGGTATCCTACTGTGTTCCCTCTTTTGATATCACAAGTTAGTAATGATTAAAGAAATATGAAATCTTCATCCTAACTTTCAATGGACATGCCGAATCATGGCTCTTTATCTTACTAACACCACCACATTCCTGTTAATAACATACAGATGAAAGATCAGTACATCCCCTCCCCCATGCCACTGTCATTTGAATTATAATTGCATTTTCGGTGTTACTAGTGATGCCAAGGTGGTGGGGAGAAATCAGAGCCTTTCATGCATTTTTAAATTCACTGCTGAAATTCCATGAAAATGTATGAAAGTTGACCTCGCCTTCATGATGGCACACAGCACTACAGTCTTCTAATGCACTTCCAGTCACACAAGTTGAATTATTCTGCATAATCCTGAGAGGCTGTACTTATTGATGCCTGTGGAGCACAGATCTAGTCCTGTAAAAAAAGCTCATATCTGAGTTGAGCTGGCACAACCAGCAGTCAGAACGAATGATTTGATTAGTACAATTAACTGTTTTGGTGTAGAAAAAGAAGTACATGTGAAAAGTATCAGGCTATTTGCTCTAATAAAAGACACATTTCTATTCAGTTTCTGATTTAAAAAAGTTAAGAGCATCTCTCTGAAAGCAGGAATTTACACAGGAAAGCATGTTTTTCAGTACTTCATCAAGTTGGACTTGAATATCACTTTAAAATTAAGCATATGATTTTAAACAGACCTACACTAAAGGTATCTCATGCGTAGATATTCAGTTGCAATGGAAATATCTTTGATGGATGTTTTCTGATGGTGACAGGAAAATACCAAAGAGGGAAAAGGGTTAATCTAAAGAAAGCACAAAACATTAATCCATGAAGACAATCCAACAACAGCAGTGTTGTCTCTTGCAAAAGATAATTAAGTCCATTATCAACATCTGTAAGGAAGACACATAAGTCAGTGCGTAATTGAAGACTTAAAAATTAAATCTGAAACATGGGAACCAAAATGAAAAACCTTGAACTGTGTTTCATTGTTTTAATAGTTCTATTTAGATACAAATACTGGAAGCCAATAAGGAAAATTCATTATTACAACCTTCTGGGCAAGATTCAGACAGAGCGTTTGAGAGAGAATCCTGCTAGGTGGGTCTCACATCTCACATACACCAAAATACTGAGAGCTGCATAAAAGTAATCAAAATGTAAAAATACTGTTGCAGACTGTATGGGTTGTTTCTTGATATACCCTGAGGCAGGAAGCTTCACAGAGTTTTTTGGAAGCATCCAGGTCTCGTGTACTCTCTAGACTTCTATTCTTTTGGCAAGATACAAGAAAAACGTGCATTTGGCTTGGGGGGCAGGGAGGCGAAGGAGGGAGGGGAGTCTTTTGTGTATGCTTGGAGCCCCCCTAGACATTTAATGAGAAAATCCATTAGAAAACAGTAACTTTCTGATTTACATTTTAGTAACAAATGTTATATAGATAAAGGGCTTAATATGGGGCCTTGGGAAACTTGTTTTTAATTCCCAGGGCTTCTTTTCAGACTAAAAGGAGTACTCGTGCTTAAAGTTCAGCATATGCTTAAGTCTTTGGCTGGACTAAAGCCTTTATCAAGATCACAGTGTACTTCAGGTTATATCCAAGCTTGTGCATGTTGCATATATGTAGTACAAGGTAAAAAACATCTATCAAAAGTACTTTCATTTTTTCAGCTATTGTAATTGGTTGCTGACTAGCTTAGCATGATTAAAATACAAGAACCGAATGCAGAGATATCACCACAAGTAGCCAACTTGGCAAATTTCTCCCATGATGCCTAAGAGCACTGGTGTTAAAGACCTCTTACAATGAAGGCCAGAGAGCCTGCCCAAAGATAGCTCGGTGCTGATTGCATCCAAGTGCTTCACTGTGGCTGCAGAAGTAATACAGGGAGTTTTCTGTCTGCCTTAATCGAGCTAAAAGCTTCAGAAGAATGCTATCACGTAGTATTGGGCTTGTCAAAATGACAAGGAGAAGCTGGAAAAAGCAACAGGAGAGGTTTTTGCAAGGTGTGTGTATATGCATCAAATTGTTGCAAAACAAAACTTCTCTTGGTAAAACAGCCACTTGCAAGTGGCTCTGGAGAGCTGCCTGAGACAGACAGACAGGGTTGATGTAGATCAGGTGTGGGCTGTTTGGGAAATATTTTGATTTTGTCTCACCTGCTTTCTCTTCCTGTCTTATTCTGCCTGTGCTCTTAGCTGGCACAGATAAAACATTAGAACAAGCCAAAACACAATCTCTTTGTTTTTCTGGCTTTTTTTCTCCCACTTCCTAAGTTAGGATTTTAAATGTCAGCTTTTCAAAATGTGGCATTTTCAGAGAAGTGTTGTAGCCTGGATCTTACTGAATGGAAGATGTATTTCCAGTTCAAAGGGTTTTAAAACAAAACAGGAAAGGCCAAGACAAATGAAAAAGACTGGGGGATAGCAGCTGAAGCTCTTCTCTAATTAGATTTTCAGGTGTCTCTGTCAGCATCTTTTCTCCCTTGGGAGTTTGGAAGAACAACTGAAATCTAATCTTGCATGCCTTAGAAATGGCTCCTGTCCCTGGCAACACCTGTAGACACCATGGGTTTCATGGCTATAGACAAAATGAAGATGAGAAAAAACATTCACTAGAGCACAAATTTTGACACTTGCAGAAACAGAGCTGTTCTAAAATGCTGTCACCCTTTTCATCTTCCCCTGCTACCTCAAATATGCAGAGGAATATGCCTCAACCTGAAACAGACTTCGACTGCATGAACTCAGATATACTCAGAGATGATAAAGCCAGCAGGGTCACTGTGGTGGTGCAGTTTTAACCATGTGAACAGCTTTTGTCCCAGCAGTATGGCTTTACTGGTCAAAGACGTCATCTCTTTCTTAGTAAGAAAAGATGACTAAAACCCTAGTGATGGTGGACCTAGAGGAACTGGGAGAGCATCTAATGGTACTACAGAGATCTCTGTCTTTGGTCTGAGTCCAGCATTGTGCTTGAGAGAATATATTCTCCCTCTGAAAGGGGTTCAGACCTGAGGAGCTCGTGTATGTTCACTTCTGTCTGTGGAGGCATATCCTATTTGATGCCTTCTGTCGGCTCCGTCAAACAGTCAGGAGTGCCAGAACCACTGCATCATGTTTGAAACTGCACATCTTCTCTCAAATAACTCAGCTCAATGGAGGATGTAACTCTGTACTTAAGACCATCTCCTGTGTTCCTGATGGCTCTCCATGAGGACTGGCATGATCCTCCTAGTTTGATCCTCTGTGTAACACAGGTAGGAGCCCTTGCCTCAGTGATCTGTGTCTCAAAGAATGTAAGCAGGTGCTTAAACATCTAGTAAAGCATCCAGTGGAGAATTTGCTAAGTGCTTTGCTGAATGGAGGCCTTAGTAGTTTGCATTGCTCAAGCACCTTTCTTAGATTTGACAATATGTCATTGAAAACTCCAGATGTTACCAAGTGTCCTGGTTTTAGCTGGGATAGAGTTAATTTTCTTTCTAGTAGCTGGTATAGTGTTATGTTTCGATTTAGTATGAGAAGAATGTTGGTAACACACTGATGTTTTCAGTTGTTGCTAACTAATGTTTATACTAAGTCAAGGATTTTTCAGCTTCTGATGCCCAGCCAGCAAGAAGGCTGGAGGGGCACAAGAAGTCGGGAGGGGGCACAGCCAGGACAGTTGACCCAAACTGGCCAAAGGGATATTCCATACCATGTGATGTCATGCCCAGTATATAACCTGGGGGGGAGTTGGCCTGGGGGTGGATCTCTGCTTGGGAACTAACTGGGCATTGGTTGGTGAGTAATTGCATTGTGCATTACTTGTATATTCCAATTCTTTTATTATATTATTATTATTATTATCATCATTATTATTTTCTTCCTTTCTGTCCTATTAAACTGTCTTTATCTCAACCCATGACTTTCACTTTTTTTTTTTCCAATTCTCTCCCCCATCCCACTGGGTGGGGGGAAAGTGAGTGAGCAGCTGCATGGTGCTTAGTTGCTGGCTGGGGTTAAACCACAACACCAAGTTAACTACTAAGAGAAACTTAGTTAAGAACTACCCAAGGGCAACCTGGAGCTGAGTTAACATGCAAGATCCCCATGTTTCTTTCTAAAAGGATGTTCAGGTTGGCCTTCTCAGTAATGTCTCAGCACCTCAGGATTCCTTTGCCTTTGCTGGTACTCTCAAGAGGAGAACAGGGAGTTGCTGTCTTTACCTTCAAGACACCAGGAGGCAAATGGCATGAGATTTCTGTGGGAATCCCCAGACATGTACCTCTGTCAAGGGATGTCTTTCTCCTGCCACACCTTCAGTCTGGGATCCTCCAGAACAGAGCAACACAGTTATTTTTGTCTCATCCACTTGGAAGCAACGGCACTTCCAGCAGGGTGCCAGGGCAGTGTAATGACTACAACTTCAGACGATACAAAGAGAACATCTGGGAAAATTTGTCTCTCTTGCCATCCCCAGGTATAGCTCTGCCCCTCCTGCTTTCCATTCAGGCAAGCCTCCACTATTTCTGCTCTCACAACAAGTTATAAAAAGACTGAGAGAACATGAGGAATATAAAGCTTATGTTACAGTTCCCTCCCATAGTCACACACACACGCACACACATTTCCCTTTCTGGTGTGGAAACCTGCCTGATGCCAGCCATTTACATGGGTACCTTTCATTCCAGTTGGGCATCCAGAGGACTGTTTCTCTCTCAAGGGAAAAGAAAAACAAAACAAAACCAAAAAAGGAAAAGGAAACCAAACCAAAGTAAATTAAATGTCCTTTCAGCCAATTTTATGAACTGCTCTGAGCTATTAATTTACCAGCATTCTTCCAGACAGTGGCAGCTGCTTCAGCGTGCCAGGCTGTGGAGTGAGCTGCTCCATAGCAACAGCCAACAAGCGTGAACATACCCAGAATAAGCATCATGCAGAGCCACTGAGGGGGACTTTCAAAAGGAGTGAGAATGCTTAAAGTTAAAACAAGGTACTGCACCTTACCTGAAAGGGAGAGGATCTATAGCAGACACAGTTGTTATACAGGTCAGAGCAGGCTGTGTAACTATTTGGCTGTCAGAAACTGCCCTTACCAAGGATGTATCACTGCCTTGTGATATGAGAAAATCTTACAGGTGTTTCTAGTGAGTGCGACATAGGTTATATGGATGTTTTTTAATGCAAGCATGACTCACTTTTCTGTGTTTTAAACAGGCTTGCAACCAGAAAAATAAACAAATTACTTTTTGTTTGTAAAGCAGAATAAGGAAGTGACATCACTTCCCTCTTTTGGGTTTTATGAGCTTTTTTGAGCTGGGTGGCTCTGACGTAGAGTTTGACGAAGCTGCATGCACCAGGCTGGGATTCAGTTTCAGGAGTGGAAGATTGAAACCTGCTTCAGGATTGTTTCACATTAGTGGATCCCTGTTCTGGCATGGAGAATACAGATCCCTGATATCCTTGGCTTTTGGTTTGTGATGGGGTTTGTTTGTTTGTTTGTTTGTTTCTTTCCCAACTGTGATTTTCATTTATTTATTGTAATTTATTGTAACAATTCTGAAATGTGCTAGATTAGCAGCCCAGGAGACTTGCATCACAAGGTGGCAGCCTGAGTTATACCACAAACCTACTCTGCTGGGATTATCTCTAGGCAGGAGGAGAAGAGTTTAATCAGCTCTGTTAATTCATTAGCCCTTCTCTTCTGAGGCAGGCACAAAGGGTCCCACTTAGTGTCAGTAGTATTGGTAGCTGTTCTGAAATAAATACAAATCCAGCTCATTTTAAATCAGACCACTGAGCAAGTCATAAGCTGCTGTAAGCTGTCGTTATCGTGTGAGGCTGAAGCGGTTCTTTTGACCCCCCACCACTTTGATATAGTTGACCCTTCCCTGACAACTTCTCAGTTTTATCTTTCTGCTTTTTATGGTTTTAAATACAAAAGCTCACAATGTGGGTTGTCCCAAAGACTCCTGAGGCAACCTCAGTAGCTACCCATGTCATGGGTGCTTGCTGAGATGAGCACCATTCCCCACTACAACCCTGCTCTTCACCATAAGGAAATGCAGGGGAAGGAGCCAGCATATTTTCCAGAAGCTCCCCTTGTCCTCCTGATGATTGGGAAAGCAGGGCTACAGCACACACCATGGAGGACACCTCCTTCACAGTGCAGCTTAGCCTCAAGAGGGGGTCACTTTCTCTCTACTGACTACTGAGCAAATTGATGAAATGACCACCTTTCCTCTGGTAACATCAGACCTTGTGACTATCCTCTGGTTAGTCTAGGTCACCCCACTGATCCAGTCTCTCAAAAGAAAAGCAGAGTCTGTTCTGACCCTTTCTCTTTTCTATCACCACAGGGAGACCTCCAAAGATCCCTCATTCAGGTGGATTTTGGAGACGGTATCGCTGTGTCGTATGCCAATCTCAGCTCGACAGAAGATGGTATCAAGCACATCTACCAGAACGTGGGCATATTCCGAGTGACCGTGCTGGTGGAAAACAGCCTGGGTTCTGACAACGCTGTCCTCTACCTGCATGTAACATGTATGTATGTTAGCTCTCTACAACTCCCTGAAAGGGGGTTGTAGTGAGGTGGGTGTTGGTCTCTTCTGTCAGGTGTCTGGAGATAGGACAAGAGGAAATGGCCTCAAGTTGAGGCAAGGGAGATTTAGGTTAGATGTTAGGAAAAATTTTTTTACTGAGAGGGTTGTCAAACATTGGAATGGGCTGCCCAGGGAAGTGGTTGATTCACCATCCCTGGAGGTATTCAAAAAGCGAGTGGACAGGGTACTCCAGGGCATGGTTTAGAGGGCATGGTTAATGGTTGGACTCGATGATCTTGAAGGTCTTTTCCAACCGAAATGATTCTATGATTCTATGATTCATTGTTAGCTTCTGTCGTTCTTTAAAAAATTAAAACTTGTCCTTAGAGATGACATTTGGGGCTTTGCAGCTGGGAGCAGAGTGATGGGGTATGATGAGTGTTTGTCTGTCCTCCAGCAGAGGACTCCAGAACGAGAGGAGCCACAGGCAATAGTGACATTTGCTTTTTAAACCATGTTCCACCTCTAATTTTGGGTAGTCTACTTTAGGACACCTCAAAGGAGTGTCCAGCCCTTTCTGACATGCACCTTCATTAGCATGTTTACACTTCCAGAAAAACAAAGACATCCAGAACCTTTAATCACTTTTAAAAGCCTTGACTTTTATTTCGTACGTGTGTATTGCCCTCTAATGAAATACAACCACCTCTGGGATGGAAACCAGTGCATTTCAGTCTTTCTGTTGTCATAGGAACCAAAATCTTGGTGTTAAAGAGTATTACAAGAAAAAATATTATCTTCACATTGCTCTACTGCTGTTCTTTTTAACCTTTTTATACTTCAGCTGTCTGATTTACAACTGAAATGTATCTCAAGTCCTCGCACAAAACCAGCAATGTGTTCTTTCATATTTATTCTAGCACGTGGTTATGAACCCAAAGGGTCAACTTATTGAAATTTTGTAACATCCCAATCAATTTTGTTTGGGGCCATTGTTTTCTTTATACAGTGGGGGTTTTTTTTGTCGATTATTTATGTTTTCAACTGTGTGCCTCTGTGCCAGATTTACTGAAAAAAAAAAGGAAATTCCAAAACTTAAAGTTATGGCTACAGAAATACCACTTACCCTCTACCAAATTAACTCCACATATTGCCTAGATAATTTAGCATATTCCATATACTTTAACTGTAGTTTTGGAGTTACTTCATACAGCGTGAAAGCAGCTGCCTCTTCAGGGGAAGAGGGCAGCTCTTTAACGGTACACCATCATATCAACAGATGGGAGCGGTGGGAGGTATAGCTGTGGGAGATAGGAGGTTTATGAGGGAGCACTAGAGAAGCAGGAGCAAACATCTCCCTGATTGCCTCCCTTCAAAAAGACCTTCGGTTCGCGATCATAGTGTACCATTTATGATTCCCTAACCTGATAGACTCTGGTCTGTGGCAAACTTTTATGTCACATAATTCTTCAGCATACCAAGTGTTTAAAAAACTCATAATACCTTGCAAAAATAACTGTATTCATAAATTAGCTTATTGTGAAGCTCGGGTATTGATTTGGGGGCTTAGCCTGTATCACTTCTGTGCTGAGGCACTGGTGAATCAAGGTAAATTCCCAGCTTTTGGACAGCTACAGATTTTTTTTCTTTTTTTTTTTTTAGTTATTTAAGTATCATCCTAAGTAGGGTAGAGGAAAGGGCCTCTGCTCAGAATAGGCATGTATACACTTTTGTGTAATTTCTTCAGTTCTGGAGCCATATTCTAGTTTGCCTCCCTGCGTGTGCTTGGGTAATTATCATGGGAGCTGCTGCAGGCTCTGAATGCAGAAATCCCCCTCCCACTGCTGCTGGTTATGAAAGACAGCTCAACAGGAGACTGTGGTCTTTTTTTTTTTTTTTTTACTCTTTGTAAAGGTCATTGGAAACAAACGGAGAAGTGTTTTGGTGGTTGATATTTCGCAGGAGGTTCTGACAGCCTTGTGTGAGCGGGGTTTGTAATCATTCGCTTTTTGACAAGAGATGATTCCATGGGGACCATTGCAAACCCTCAGCCTATCTGCAAAGTAATGAGGCCACATGAAGCAACAACTGCTTCCTCATGCAACAACCACAAAATGGAAGGAGAAGAGAGCTGTCCAGCCTTCACTCTCACTCATAGTGGCTTTCTGGTTTATAGCTTTTTTAATCCATTTTTTTGAGACGTCGAAGGCTTAAGAACCACTTTGATTGTTTAAGCAGGACAAGAAATAAGCAATATTCAGATATGTTCTTCTGACTTAGCAGCTGATAGTGTATGTTTCTGTGTTTTGCGCAGGTAATGCCAGCATAGGACTTAAATACTGCGTGATCATTGCAGCCAGGCCCAGGTTATGCGTGCCTGAGCCCCTGGAGAAGTGACAGCTCTAAGGGATATGTCTCACCTCTCACTCCATGCCAAGAATTAGGGACTTCAGAACAGGTTGCAGACCAAGCATGGTGCCACTCAGACCAGCAATAGATTTGCTGAGGGCAGAGATGTACAGTAAATCCAGTCCCCTCCAGAGCCTAACACCCAGATCCACAAAAGCTTCTAAATCCTATTTAAATGCTTGCATTGCCACTCAGCTCTCTGCTGAGTATTCTACTTGGGGTGTACGAGCTTGGCCTTTGGGGAGTTTTCTAAAAATATCTGTCCTTACAATAGACACACACACACACTGTATTGCTAAGATCCACAGAAAAGCAGCGTGCAGCCTGAACATCCAGAGAGTTTTAGGAAGGGCTACTAACTGGGTGACCCCTTGTTACAGGGTTAATACATGAGTGTGTGCAGCCAGGTCTGGCCCTTCCAACACCCTTCCCTACCAGTGGCCAGCAGCCTTGCTGAGGGGAAGACTGCAGGCACTGAACCACAGTGCTTGTGATCTCAAAGATAAGCGTAAAGCCTCCAACCCTTGCCCTCCTCATCCTGCTGCAGCCATGGGGCCAGTGCAGCAGTACCTTTGCTGCAGCTGGTCCAAGGATCCAGAAATGCAGGTTATTGTGAGTCAGGAGCATTTTGGGGTGGATGGACAGTAAATTGTAGATAAACTTCTCCAGCCAACAAGCTGTTTCTGAACTGTCCTGACAGGTCAAAATTTTCCCCTGGAAAGTTAGTTATGCATTTGCCTGAATGCTTCAGAAGAACATCACCTACCCAAGTGAACCTTTTGAGAAGCTTCTCCCTTTCTGTTGTCTGGGACTTGTACACAGCTTTTTCCTGGGGCAGGTGAAGGTCTGTAGTCTCCATGGCCCTGCATGAAGCTCAGAAATTAATTCCCTTGAATTCTCTTCAAACTTACCTGGGAGACAGCAGTCTCCCACCAAGCTAAGGGCCTATCCAGAGTGAGCTATCCCCATCTGCTGGCCAGATAATAGTTCAGCATTTCAGCCACTTTGACCCATCAGCTATGTGCACAGAAATACTTAGGCAGAATTGGCTTGCCTGAGCCATTCTTTTATGTTCTTTCCTAGCCAGCATATGGTGGAGGCCCAAGGAGGTGCTGGGCACTCTCTGCAGTGCAGGATCATTTGAGATGTATTCAGAGCAGCTATGCAGTTATATTAGAGTGTATTAGACTTTATATGGGCTCCATTGTCACTGCTGTCACCGCATCCGGTGTCAGGAAATGTATTCCTTTAGAGGGCTGTGCTGACATTGGGCATTTGGCAAACATCCCAAAGTATACCAGAGCTGCAAAATATTTAGCCTGGGAAGCTGCTGTTTTTCGGGTCTCAGGGTCTTGCTGAAAGCAGGCACAGCCTGGTCACGGAAATGTGTCTGAGAAGGGGAATGCCATTAAAATCATAAGGGCAAAATTCTGGATTCTCATGAATTTTCAAGAAGAGTGTTGACTGCTGATTATAAAAGGAAAAATGAGTCATGATCTGGTCTATAGCAGGCTTTGGTCAGTCTGATCACGGGTAACTCCTACTTGGACTGCTTCAGGTTAAGCAGCAGCTGTGCTTACAGCCCAGAGAGAGCTGCATTTCAGTAATAAGTCAGGAACACTGGTCCTTGGTTATTGTGGCATTGTTTATATAGTCTGATTTGGGAGAATTTTTTCATCTCTCCCTCTGCCTATGTGTGCTGTATAGGGGTACAGAGTGCTTGCTCCAAAATGTGTGGTATTCCTTTAGGTTGAAAAGCAAGGTCTAAGTGGTGATATGTGGATGGGATGTCCTGAAAAATCCTCTCCTGAAATACATAAAATCCTCTAGCAATGTATCTTAACTCCATATAGGCAATGTAGTCAATCCTCCCAGGCTGTGGTCTCTGCTTCTCATTACTTGGGAGCTTACAGATGTATGTAGGACATGTAGATGTGGCTTTAATTTGTTTAAGAAACCCATGTCCCCATGTCACCTGGAGTTTCTTTTTCTTTCTCTGTCAGTCTCGGGACAATTGCTTTGTTCTCTAAGTGAACAGTCAGAACACATTTTAAAAAATAATCTACAGGACAAGATGTAACAACAAAGGCCCATCTGTCTCCAGAAGATGGGAAATGTGTAACCCTGGGCATAACATCACTTGTCAAATGAATTATGTTCTGTTTATACTAAAGAAATATGAGTTTATTGAGGAAAAGGAGGAAGTATAAGGTAACATTAAAATGAAGGCATTCAGTGAATAGCTGCCTTCAGGTAGAGTTTCAGCTGATATAAATAAATATACCATTGCTGAAGTTCACCAAATTGTAGCAGTTTGCATAAGGAGAGATGCTTCATGTCCACTGAAGCAATTTGTCCTGCGCATTCTTATGTCTTCCTGGTGAAGGCCGTATTCAAATAACAGGGCTCTGCCCCTGTTGTTTAAGTTGTATATAAAGTCCCTGATTATATGACGTTCATGCAGTAGAGAGTCCAAGTTATTCAGCTCCAGATACAGAGGTAGCTCCTGTTCTGTGAGGAACAGATTTAAGCTTGTGTCTCTAGAAGTGGCACCAAGCCAAAACATTAACTGTCATGCCCCACAGTGGTTTGGAGGACTTCTCTCCCCTAAGCCAAAGGATATCCCCTCAGTTCTGTTCTTCCCCAGGCTGACATTTCAGATGGAGGGAGGACTCACCTGCTGCTTCTGTCTCTGCAGGCCCCTTGGAACATGTTCACTTATCTCTACCCTTCGTCACCACAAAGAACAAGGAAGTCAATGCCACTGCAGTACTGTGGCCAAGCCAAGTGGGAACACTTACTTACGTCTGGTGGTTTGGGAACAACACGGAGGTTTGTATTCCCTATGGACTGAGATCAAAATAATCCTGGAGGAGCTCTCTTACTGAGGAAGGAGGGAGAGAGGGTTCTGGGAATGCTTCCAAATAGTCATGCACACAAGAAAATTATAAACCAGAGACTGAGAGACTAATGGTTCTTTGACGTACCAATGTTGAAATCTAAGAACTGCCTTGTGTTTGTTGCTGTGACTTAGCTATAGGGTTTTTTGCTGTTTCATGCAAATTGTCCAATAGCTTTCTCCCTGCATTTACATACAAGGTGAATGTAGTGAACCAAAATCCGGAAGAGCTTCTAGTGTGTTTTTCCCCACCCTCCCTTCTTCATTAATAACAACAAAAAGACTCTGGGGTTTGGGGTATTTTTAGGAAACTAACTTCTCAAATGGAAGCTGTTTTCATATCTGGAACGGACTTTACATAACCGTAGAGTTTAAACCTCACCTTTCTGGTGACTAACAGGAGAAGGGACTGCCATCAGTTCTGTGCCCCCCCTTAAATATGCTGAGCCCAATCCTGAGCCCCCACACTCTATGCTAAACCACATGTGCAAGAAGACCCTATTATCATGTGCTACCAGTGGATAAGATGGTTCCCAACACATCTCCCTGCCTCTGGGCTCTGCTCAGATATGAGGACAGCATGCACTACATTCTGCTGCCTCTATGCTTGCAGTGTTGGTAAATCTGCACAGGCATTATAACTGTTATTTTACATATCTTTGTGGCTGAAGTACCCAGAGACCCTAATTAGTTTCTGAGGGGAGAGATTCTCATGGATTTTGAAGAGCCAAGAGGGATCTTCAACTACACGTGATTATCTTCTGTATAATGCAGGTTGGAGGGTTTCATCAGTACCTTCTGCTTTATTTAACTCCTTGTGATTAAGGCAGAACCTGACTTTTTGTTATTGTTGTTTTGCATTAATAATTTCCCTCAGATGATGGAGAATTCACTGCTTCTCTTTCTTACCCTCTCCCTCAACTATTTCCCCACAGCTAATTATCCTGAGCATTGAACACATGCACTATGTTTGTAGTCTGAAGTTATCTAGCTTTGGTTTCAAGCTGTTGGATCTTGTTATGCCTTTGTGTGTAGATTAAAGAACTCTCTGTACTATCAGAAATTATCTCCCCCTAGAGGTACTTACAGGCTATGATTGTCACCTTTTACCCTTCCCTCTGATCTGCTAAGCTGATAAGTGATCAGAATTGGTCTAACTCTGTTCTCATTGAAGTGAGAATTTTACTACAGACTACAATGGCAACAGAGTTTGACTTAATAGTGGGTGCTTTGAAGATCTCACCCAGAGTTCATCAATAAGCGAAAACAGAAGTTAGGGCACAGACCACTGAAAGGGGGCACAACTCATTGATAAACTGGCTGCATAACAAAGCAAGCTGAGGGAATCTGTGTCCTTTCTAAACACCATCACTTTCCAAAACCAGCATCTCCATGGCTAAGGTTAACAAGGGAGAACAACTGAGAAATCTTAATTTGCCTCCTGGTTCTGTCACAACCTCCTTGAGTCACCTTAAACAAATCTCTTACAGCTAGGTCTGTGAAAGGAGTGTGGCACCTGAGAAGTGAGTTTTGCAGGCCCTTGTGTTAGGATCTGTGCCTCTCTGGGGAGTGCAGCAAAAATGGACACTTTAACGTGGGATCCAGAACAGCCAGTATGCTAAGTGGGAAGGAAATACTGGATCTTAAAATTTAGCTCCTTTGGAAGTTATAGGTACCTTACTTAGAGCTTCAGAAGGACATCCCCATCTGGATCCCTGGGTCCTCTCCAGAAAATTGGCTTCCATGCCACAGGACCCCTTCTAAGTCTTAAGTTTCCAAGCTGGAACTGACACCCCAAACCATCCCAGTAGGTTAGAGAGCCAAACTCATTTTTGCTTTTCCTTTCCAGCCAAATTAACTTCATTTTTCCTTTTCTGATATATTTGCAGCCACTGATCACATTGGAAGGGAGCATCACATTCACATTTTCTGTGGAAGGGATGAACACCATCACCGTTCAGGTCTCAGCAGGAAATACCATTCTTCAGGACACAAAGACTATTGCTGTGTATGGTGAGCTCTTCCCCCTTCATTTCACATATGATTCTCCATAGTTAAGACCTAGAAAGCCAGGTTAGCTGGCAGTAACATGAGGTCTTTATTCCAGAATGCTTTTAGTGAGATTATAAGCTCAGTTCCCATGTTATCAGTTCAGCATAACATCTCTGAAGGCCACTGACTGACATTAGTCTGGACTGAGATGATTACAGAACATTGATCTCCTTCCCAGAGCCCTCTGCATCTGCTCTATCACTATTTGGTCATCCTACATGATTGTCAAAATGTTAGGTCATTTTGCGAGCTGGTTTTCCCCCTTCTTGGCCAGTAGAGGCCTCTTAACTCATGCAGAAGCTGCTTAGCTTGAAAGATAAGTCAATGCTGTGTGCTGCAGTTCTGTACAGAAATCTGTACTGATCTGATATTGTACTCAGGCCTCAGAAGCAGTTAGGGCACACAAATATCATATAGTGTAGGTGGAGGCTAAGAACGAACCACTGGGAATCCCAGTTTTAGATGTTTATACTAAGCACATGGTCATAGTGATCAATGTGCAACAGAGATGCATTTTTCAAGGCCAGTCCTCTCCCCACCTTTACCCCTGTCCCCTTCCAGTTAAGATTTCAAGTGTTTGGGGCACATCTATGAGAATACAATCCCAGCTTCTTTCAGAGGGCTTGCCTGCTTCAGAAGTCAAGATGAAGGCAGCATTTCATTTACATTCCCCACACAGCTCCCTTTCCAGTGCTGTTCATCCACTGAAGCAAGGACTGATCACCTTTTTCAGTTCTGTGACACTCGAGCAGTGAATCTCTCAGATTCTCCAGATCTCCCAGTGAATCTCTCAGACACACTGCTGGATTCTCTGACAGTCTGTGCATCACCTGCAGATTTATTAAGCAAAACATGAGCTGCAGCAGGTTTCACTAGGTTCTGCCCACTCATTTGGCACTAAGGCATTTCACAGTCTTTACTCACCACCATGTCATTGTATCTGCAGAGCAATTTCAGTCCCTGCGGTTATCATTCTCTCCGAACCTGGATGACTACAATCCAGATATCCCAGAGTGGAGAAGGGACATCAGCAGAGTAGTCAAGAGAGCCCTGGTGGAGGTAAGCAATGTACATAACCTGCGTTACAATGGTTCTAATTTCTGCTTTGTGCCTACATTAGGTCTGGATCAGCTATTCTCTCAAGGTGTCTCTCTGTTTCTACCAACTATAAAAGGAGACTAGACTAGTGTTTGAGGCCAGATTCCTAAATTTTAGACAAGTGAAATTACCCTATCCTATGACAATCTGGTGCTTAGAGTCAGCCTTCAGTTTATTCTTTTTAATTACAGTGGATTATGTGGAATATTTCTGAATAAAGGCCATATAGAAAACAAATTACTTACATCTGCCTATAGCTGTACAAATGTCTTTATTACTGCATAGCAATTCTTACTTTCACTGTTATTCTTATACAGCAGTGTAACGTAGTGCTATTCTAATGGAATTACAAATATGCTGTAGGAAACTTAGGACACCAAAAAGAAAAGAATTTTTACTAGAGAAAAAGAGCACCACAGTAAGTGCTTTGTCTTTCACATAGTGTGAGGATCACAGGTCAGGATTGGATGCTATTTTTCCCATCAACACTATGGAGAAGCTCTGAAGTTCCTTCTTTAACTGTGGAACAGAATGTCATAAAAATATTCTTGTGTGGCTGAAGATTTGGATTTCAAACTGAGAGGCTAAGAAAAGTTAGAAGAGACAGCTGGGATTTCACAGCTCAAGGGAAAATAGTGAAAGGAACTGTTTGAAACAGGGTTTCTGCTTTTTTTTTTAAGTAAAGATACTCAGATTTTGAAAGGATTCAAGGTTTGTAAATGTTATTAGCAAGCTTATATGTTCATTCGTGGCATCATGTGTGCAAAAAGACTTGAAAGACACTGTGCTCTAATTAGGTGCACACAAACTTGTCTGGATCGTTTCTGAGATTTTTTTCTTCAATTTCCTCAAAAGACAGGAGGAGAGGAGGAAAGGAAAAAAAAAGTACATTTTTCTGGAGCTTGTTCTTCTGACTTACTGTATCAAGTATTCAAGGATCCATTTATCTTCAGGATGAATTTTCAGAATATAAACAACTCAATAAAACAAAATCAAGCCATAAAAAGAAAGATTATAAAACTGCAGTACCAAGGCTACATTCCAAAAGCAGAGCAGTGAAAACACAAAGAGTCTTTTTGTTGTTTGAGTAAAAAAAAAATAAAAATTGATAGCTAATTATCCCTCTTTATATAGCTAAATAATTCACCTTAAACAAGCCTTTGTGAGAAATTCCTGTAAAAATTAAAGATAAAACCAATAGATTTCTACAGCAATTAAGTAAACTGTGTAAAAATGAGTTGAATAACTAAATAATTCAATAGGAAATTATAGCTGTGCTATAGAATTTTTATGAACTTTTATTAAAGTATTACATTCTTATTACAGAGTACCATAGACTTGGATAAAAATTCTGCATAAGAAATTATAGTTCTCTACTAAAATCTGATCTTCTCTCTAAGTAAGGATAATTTCATATTATCACAAAGTATCCTATTTTGTATTATGAACATAATTATTTGCTCACATCATTGATTTTCTGAGTCCTGTCTCCCACTTTTGATGAAGAAGACAAGAATGAACTGAGTCGATCAGCCAAAAGCTTCCAGACAAAAAAAATCATTCCCAGCCTCTGAAAATGAAGACTTTCCATTAACTGGTAATACTGTGTCTTTTTCTTGACATCTTAGAACAACCTGTTAAGCAAGCAACAAGTAATGCAAGTACCACAGAATACGTGGAAAGAATATATGAGACCTTTATATTGTTATAGGTTTTTCTCTAAATCGACTTTAAAAAAACCCAACAGCAACAAAACCATGTGCTTTTCCTTGGTGTGCAGTGGAGGGGAAGGGTTCCCTTTTCATAGCTCCACAGGGCATTCCCTGGACTGTCAGCAGTCACGCATGGGATAGCCACAGAATTAGCTCAGGTAACGGTGATTTGTAATCAGTTTCACTGACTCCTTGTCCTCCATCCGTCATTTCCTTCAATGAGCAGCTGCTCAAAGTCTTTGCTCCTGAACTACTAGGGAGAAGAATTCATGAGTTTTAGGTCCAGTTAATGTCTGAGAGGGTTGCAAGTCCTGACTGCAGGGGAATCTCTGTGCTGCATCCAGCTGCAGTGGTCTGTCCTTATATCTGAGGGCATTTTTGTTTTTCCTTTAAAAGTGACCTACTAAATTCAGCACTTTGAAACTTAAGGTTTAAATCAAAACCTTGAGATTTAAATGCATTTGCTGGATAATCCACAAGACAAAGAGGCAATGGGAGAAGATTCAGCAAACTATGGTTCTCCTTCTTTTGGCTCACAAAGCTTCCTGAAGGTCAAACTAGCTCCTTTTCTGGAGAATAACTCTGCAATCTGATTGTGTAATGTCATGGTAACAGCAGCTGAAACCCATGACCAGAGATGACCCTGGTAGTGATGTCTGTGGGGTACTTTTTTCTGAATTTTGGCTAACTTTGTTGAAGGGAGATTTGAGTTTTAACTGGTTGCTTAAGATTTTCAGCCAACAAGACAAAAAAATAAAAATTTGCAGACTAATACAATCTTTAACACCTAAAGGGGAAAAAAAAAAAGGTCCTCATTAACTTGTGGAATTGACCCAGGATGTGAACTATAAGAATTTGTTTGGCTTTTGGGATTCAAACTTGATTCATCATCTTCTCTCTCCCTGAGTTTCCACAAGGCTTTTAAGATATTTTGGCTAATCACACCTCTAGAGTGCAATTCTGCCCACATACCTTGCCCTTTAACATGCAGCTTCTTACCATTGACTAAATGAAGAACCTCAGGGATTAACTTGGGATAGTCAGATAACTTTAAAATAGCTAAATTTAGATAAAGCAAATCATACCTTATGCAACTATTATTTAGGAGCTCCTTTTAGCATGTCTGATTATCACTGTTGCCTTAGGACCCTGCATATTTTACTGGAGAACATGGTAAAATAGCTTAGATGAGGAAATTATTAATCCCTGACTTTTTACCTGCAGTGGATTTTAACAAGATTCTCCCTGTTGTACCAGATACACCTTACATCGTTTGTAGAGGTACTGTGATGCCTTAGCCAAGAAGCTCTCAGCATTCAGTGCCATCCCCACTGTTTATCTGTGCATTATTTGTCTATGTATCAGGCAACAGGTATTTCAAGCAAGCATATTCTGGTCGCAGTGCTCCCCGGTCTGCCCACATCTGCTGAACTCTTCATTTTACCATATCAAGATGCCACAGGAGAAAATAAAAGAACAGCAGCAGACCTAGAGCAGGTATTGTGTCCATTACTTGGAAAAGTGTATGTTTATGCATTTGTGTGTATATATATGGGATTTCTAAGACAGGTTAGAACAAATAATTGTGGTACAAATGCACCTGATTCACTGGGGTCTAAACGATGACTGTGGTACATGCTACATACTCTTTGGGTTTTTTTGGTGTTGGTTTTTTTTTTTTCTTTTTTTCTCCCAAACACTGGAAACAGGCTTTGGAGCTGTATTTAGGAGTGGAGACTCCCATTTGGGTTCCCTCAGTAATGTAAGATTGTCATAAATCCCTTAGAAGTTCTGTTCTATTTCATGGAAGTAGGAGGAAAGCAGGAAGGATTTAGGGGATGATTCCTGCCAACATGAACTGGAGTAGCCTCATAAGGCAAAGTATATGAGGCTGTCAAGAGTCTAGAAAGCATTGGAGAACAGAGCTGAGTGGTAGACCTGGGCAGATCAGAACTTTCTCACTTTAAGGCACAGGGGTGGGGTTGGATTATCTGCCTGCCCTCTTCATGATGCTGGCAGTGGGGTTCAGCCACTATGGATTGTTTTCTCTATGCAAGGCTGAAGCAGGTTATGACAACTGGAGGACTATATCTCCCTGCAGACCCAAAAGGTCCTGCCCACCAGGTGGGCCTAGCATACTGTGACTAAAAGATAAAACACTGTGCTGGGCAAAAATCCTGAAATATCTCTCAGCTTATTACCTCAGATTCCAGGAGCAAAGATAACTAGCCCTGAGTGAAGCACTGCTGTACCTCTGCCTCTCCATATAGTATGTCTGTGGCTCAAGCAGACATACCTCGTGTTGGTATGGGCTATATGACCATTGGGGTAGAGGGTGTCATCAGCTCACAAATATCAGCCTCAGTGCTATGGTGAAATCCTCAGCATTACGGGATGCCTGCTACTCACTAGATGGCACAAGGGTTTTAGCATTTCTCTTTGGATTTGTCCCTCAATTTGTGAATGAGTGAAGTCTTCCCATCAGCACATATATCAACAGTATCTTTCCCTTCTTGTATTCTTGTTTTCTAATAGCCTTTTCATTTGCCTGACCTGTTAGTGGCTGTTGCAATTGCCTCTTGCAGTGGTCTAAAGCCTTGTTAACTTAGGTGTGGGCCTCAAACCACCAGGTCACCCATATTCTTAAGCTTTCCCTTGCTCAGCATCCTTAGCCATCATCTTTTTTTGACATATTATTTTCCTCGGCAATTTTCTCCACCCATGTAATAAACAAAAAAGATGGAGATTTACTGCTCTGCAAAACCTTTCCTCTCTTTTCTCCTTCATCCCCCTTCTCCTTTCCTCCATCACAAATTGGCAAAGAAGCCAGTCCATAAACTTTCAAATTTACATCTGACCCAGCTCCCTTCTGGCACTCAGCAGCTTATTGTATTTTGCCAGTTACTCCCTCTCTTTGTCCCTTTCTTCCCCCCCCCCCCCCGTTAAAATGGAGTCTCTGTGGCTGTGGAGAAAGGAAGCCCTGACAGAGCGCTCATGACCCTTTTTATGGACAAGAAGAAATGTCATTTTCAGTGGGACTCCAGCAACTTCTCTGGCATCCTGCAGGGTCCAAATGGTAACCTTTGAAGAGAGAGAAAGTATTTGCCATTTGCAGCCAGCTGTTTCCTGTGGAGAAGTATCTCCCCTGCTCTCATCAGGATGATCAGAATATTTTTCTTACTAGCCTGCAGGTACTGCATTCCCCTTCCTAGTTACTCCAGTAGAAAATGGCATTGTTTTCAGTGGGAACTGCCCAAGGAGGGCCCCAAAAGGTGTCTCTGCCCTCAGCTCTGAAGCATATTCTGATACTCTTCCTGTTTTGTCATCCATTTGGCCTGTGATCCTTCACTATCCCTTTCCCAAAGTGTTTCAGAGGCCATTCAACAGCTTCTCCCTGTACCTGAAGTCACTGGGATGAGTACTGGGAGCAGATGGTTTTGCTGATGACAGCTTAAGTTGCTTCTTAGGTACTTTGTATAGTCTTCTTTTCTGGTGGGAACAGAAATCTATTTTGTGTTCATGAGCAAGCAACAAGCTATTCAAAAGCATGTGTGTGAATTTGTGTGTTTGCAGGTGCACACCCAAGGGAGTTATAGTTCTGGATGATTTTTCTAATTTGGAGGAGAAACTTCAGAGTGTACAGGAACAAAATGGAAATAGTTTTCACAAACACTGCAATGGAATAAGGTTTCTTAAGGAAGCACTTAATTATATAGGTTCCTTTTTTCATGGTGTCATATCACACATGGAAGCTACTCTCCAAACCTGAGACTCGTGGTAAGCCTGTCCAGAGACACAGTGAAAATAGTTTCTGTCCCTGGAAAACTTGCAGTCAGAACAGATCAGGTGGAAAGGAGTTACAGAAATTAATGTTTTTATTCTGCAAAAGCCCTTGTTTCAGTACCCAAGGGAGGGATATCCTAACTCATTCTCAAAATCAAAAGTTGATGAAACTGAGTGAAATACCACAGAAGGGCACAAAACCCACCACGCACACTGTAGGCACAGATTTACCAGGAGAATGAAGTGTGCTATAGCCCCTTCTCTTCCCCTCCTATTAGAGGCTCCTAAAGTCGGCATGTATACTTGCAGTCATACGACATGGGCGTGGTGATACAGCCCTGAATCTACCATATTCACATGCCAGGTACCAGAACAGAGGCAAGGGACACTCTGTGGTCCTGATGTTCTGCTCCTCTGACCTGGGTTTGAAAGGGAGAAGCCATGTAAATCGTGCGGGTGGTGCATGCTAACTTTTGTTAGCTAGGACAAGCAAGGCTAAGGACAGCTGATGGAGTGGGAGGCAGGGAAAAGTCATAGAAACAGTAGCTGAAGAGGGAATTCAAACTACATCTCCCCACATGAAACTCCTGAAGTTGCTGCAGGCCATGTTTATCACAGAGCACTGTGAGGTTTTGGGGCAACTTGCTTAACTGAGCTGTATTTCATCACCTGAGCTAGACCATTATTCTGCCATGGGTAACAATGAAGGGTAAATGTGGTTTCATGGACTTTCACATTTACCCGTAAATCTGATGCATATCTAATGACCATGGGGGTCTTACTTTCTTGCTGTTTCCCATTGAGGCAGATTAAGCTGGTCTGTTTTTATCTGGTACATACTCATTTGGCTTTTTAAGCACACCTTTGAGTCTCTCTGTCCAGCCGCTCTGTGGTCCCTAAGTACATAATTCTCATTGACTTCAGAGGCAGCTAAATGTCCATGGTCCCTTGAAAATCTAGGTCTTAGTTTCCCATTTGTCAAAGTCTGTAATACTACTCTGTGCCACTCATATTTTATGAGTCTAAACACAGTAAGCCATGGATTGTTTGGTACAGTAATAGTGGGACTGTGGAAGTTGTCCTAGGCGCTGCGTCATACTTGATAAATATACCTTTCCATGCAGTTTTCCATTAGGGTGGCACATTTGTGTCTCATGCTCTTGTTGAGACTGTGGTTAGATGGTAGATGTCGTTTTCTCCTTGAGCTGATGTACCACTGTCATTCAAGTGCCCCAAATAATTTTTTTTGTGTACACACAGTACCAATCATTGTCATATCTGTTTGCAGATTACATTTAGAAATGTGAACTCTGCATTCCTGATATTTCCCATTGGAGACTAAAGTACCTTTTAAAAAGTTTAACTGCTCGACAGCTGAAAAAAAAACACTACGTATGAGGTTGGGGAAGTTTTCTCAATGTGCAGCATGGGACAATTCCACCTAATACATAAATACAGAATTTCTGAGGACCTCAGACTGCTTGATCCACTCTGCTTTCTGTCGTCATTGTAAACTTATTTTTCACAGCTTCATAAAAATCAAAAGCCTTTTCATCGTGCAGAATCCCAAAACATTTTGCATATTCAAAAAATCTTGTATTTATGACCAGAATATTGTGCTTTGGTTTTTTTGGTTTTTTTTTTTTTAAATGGGTCACTTGGTTCCCCTGTTTATTTTCACAGTAACTGAGGACAGACTACCAACCTGCTTAAAAATGTAGAAATAATTAGAAATAATTACAAAAAGTTGTAAAACACTGCTGTTTAATTTGCATGTTGTCACTGCAACACCACTAAAATATACCAGATCTTGCAAAAACAGCCACCCAGAATTGCCATTGGCCACTTGGGTTGGCATGCAGTTGTTACACCATCTTTATGGACGGGCTCGGTGAATGTGATGATTACAGAATTCAGCTCTGCCGCTTCAAAAGCACCAAATTCTTTCTCTTCAATGAAGGGCAACCCTCTAATTAGTAGCATTTCAAGTAATTTTTGAGTAATTTTTAGCACTAATCCAATTCAGAATGAATGTGTGGCAGGAGGATATTCTACTTAAAATTCAGTAGAGGGCAGTGGTACAAATACACAGATATGATTACTCAATTTATTTTAGTGTAGAGTTTGACTCTATAGAAAGATTCTGAAGGGTTATCTTTTTATTTATGCATTTCACAAATTATCTTCTCTCCACGTTGTTTGCTAGTGGAGGCTTTTTGTCAAACATAGCAAATGTGTCTCCTGTTAGTCAAATGAGATGTAAGCAGAAGATACATGAGAATTTAAAGTAAGGTTTTCATATCAAGTAAAGTTTTCAGTGTTTTCATGGGTTTCCCTTTAGTTTTCCATTTGCATGCTTTTACCTGGCCTATTCAAAAGAGCCATAAAAGCAGAATGCAAAATAGGTATAGGAGCAACTAGTTAACGACATTTGAGGCCATTTGAAAAGAGCTATCAGCAATGTAGCAAGCATGATGGAGTCTTTGGCAAATGGCAACACTAGCTGGCTGGTAGCCAACTGTGATCAACATGTCGCAACTGTGGCCAGTATGTGTATCCAGCCAAAGAGATGGGAAATGACATGAATGACTGAATATCAAATGGACAGTGATGAACTGAGGAGATGAAATACCTCTGGCGAATTTAACACTATGGAGAGTGGCATTCAGGAAGCCTGTATGTGTATATGTCTTAGGATTCTTTCCTTAAAGCAGATTTAGTTTTAGTTCTGCTTCTTTGTAGCTGATGGAGTTTCTATCTGTTTTAATATTTTTTTTCACCCACGCTCCTAAGCTTTAGTGTTTCAGCATATTTACTTTCACTACTTTTCTTTCCTCTGATGTATTTCACCTGTGCCTGTCAACAAAATATTTTAGCAACAAGACCATGACAGTGAACACCTTCAAATCTTACAGAAAATGGTGCCAGTCAGTCCTGGATATTAAGTTCCAGAAAAGGGGGTAAATCATCTTAGTGTTTACTAGGAGAGATTTTTTTAACATCTGTACCTTTGTATGCAGACCAAGTCTTCCACTGGGTGCTTAGCGAAGCTTGGGTCAGTATTTGAGAAGTAAAAGCAGGTGGGGAGAGAATGGAATAATATGAACCAGAAAACCTTGTACCAAGGGCTTTTTTCCTTTCCAGCTTTTCTTGATCAGCTGCTTGTGTGCTGTAGAAGAGGCTGTGTACATACCTTGTCTTAATGTCTTTGAGTTAACTCCTGCCATGTGACTATCGGCCCTCTCGCCTTCTCATCTTTTGCTCAGTGTACAGAGCAGCCCTTGATTCTCAGGACTCCTTCTGGTCACCTTTGTTCATCTAAAGCGCATCATGGCTTTTATGTCCAGGTTCTCTCTGGGTTCATATCTGCTGGTCAGTTCTTGTCCCACAGTAACTACAGGAAAGTCCTCCACCTTGTGCTCTCACAGTATCTCTGGATACTAATGGCAGCTTGAATTTAGCATCTTTCATTAAAAGACCTCAAGAAAATCCTGCTGGACCCTGTAAGTCAGTGATTATGCTCTTTTCAGTGCTAAGGCAAGCAAGCTTTAGATGCCTCATGTGAAGTAACCAAGGTTGTGCATGGCGAGTGGCACAGTTTAAAGTAATCTACATTTGCCTTGACTCCTGATTCGCGTTCGTAATGCTGGTTCAAGTTGCTTCCTACCAATCAATGTGCATAATTCTTTCCTTAGTTGTTTATTGATTTACTCAATGAATTGAATAGAGGTGTAGCACTCATTAGTTGAGATCCTTACAAAGTATCTATAAAATTATCTAGATTCTTAGCTAGTACATACTGGCATAGTTGAATCACATTCAATTAGCCTAAACCAATTTACACCAGAGGTTTCAAAATTCAATAAAGGTATGGGAAAATGCCCTTCTGAGTGATAATTCTGTTTCTTGGTGCACATGGTTCTTTCACAGTCCTAACTGACAAAATGCTAAGAGAAGCCAAATTAATTTTTGTTTTGTTCCATTTTTAAATTGGAATATCTTTTTTTCCTTCACAAATTGTCTGTTATTATTATTCATTATGTGTCCTTTGATGAAAAATGATACATGAAGAATGGTTTCTATTACTGAATTATTTTTGCACATCATGCTTAATTCTGCAAATGAAGCAGATAAAGTCAATGAGGCTCAGTTAAGGACCAAAACTAATTCTGAAAGCTAATTATTTTCACAAGGGAGACTCTTGAAGACTATAAATTAGGAGGTTGCTATTCTAAGAAGTTTTGTCTTCAGCTGAGTTTATTGCATCTCCAGGAGTGAGAGAGGAACAGGCATAGGCCTGAGGCCAACCTGTTCCCCAGCTGAAGGTCTATCTGTTCAATTGGAGTTGCATGGCTCTTTTTCAAACAGGCCAATGTACTTTGATTTTTCCTTAACTGCTTTTAAACAAAAATGCATCCATGGTACCACTTTGAATGCAGAAATAAAGGGATGCACAAGACCCAAAATGTTTCCCATTGAAACCTTTTCATTACCTCGGTGACTAAGATCAGCCTTTGTGTGGAGATTTACTTCAAAGACGCTTTAGTAATGTTGTAAACAAATTATATGAGTCAGAACCACTCCTAGGTTAAAGTCTGATAACCTGTGATCGACTGAGCTAGGAGTAGACTTGATAGAATAAGAAAGGCAGAAGAGCCACTTCTCCAATCTCAAAGTGAGTGTCCTGAGTGATCTGCAGTTCACAGATCCTCGTGGGACCATGTGAGGACCAGAAACATTGTCAGGTCCAACTTTGGAGAGCAGTGTCCAATCCCAATGTGAATTTAGCCCTTTAGCTGTGTGTAACCTGCTTGTTGACCTCAAATACTGACATTTGTAAACCATTGTGTGTGGTTTCTATTTCAGATTATTTCTAGAAGTACAGAAATGCATTTTTATCCCCCTTTCTATACTGTCTATATGTCTATTTCGAAGAGAATCTGACTTTCCACATAAAGACAAGTGAAAACATTGTACCAAGGAAGAAAACATTTTAAAAACATATTGTCATGGTTTAACCCCAGCCAGCAACTAAACACCACGCAGCCGCTCACTTCCCCCCCCCCCGCCCCAGTGGGATGGGGGAGAAAATCGGGAAAAGAAGCAAAACCCATGGGTTGAGATAAGAACGGTTTAATAGAACAGAAAAGAAGAAACTAATAATGATAATGATAACACTAATAAAATGACAACAGCAGTAATGAAAGGATTAGAATGTACAAATGATGCGCAGTGCAATTGCTCACCACCCGCCGACCGACACCCAGCCAGTCCCCCGAGCGGCGATTCCCCACCCCCACTCCCCAGTTCCTATACTAGATGGGACGTCCCATGGTATGGAATACCCCGTTGGCCAGTTTGGGTCAGGTGCCCTGGCTGTGTCCTGGGCCAACTTCTTGTGCCCCTCCAGCTTTCTCGCTGGCTGGGCATGAGAAGCTGAAAAATCCTTGACTTTAGTCTAAACACTACTTAGCAACAACTGAAAACATCAGTGTGTTATCAACATTCTTCGCATACTGAACTCAAAACATAGCACTGTACCAGCTACTAGGAAGACAATTAACTCTATCCCAACTGAAACCAGGACACATATCTGAATACATCTGTGCTTCCCTCAGAAGTGTGTGTCAGGAATCTCCAGAGCTCCCTGAGGAAGGCAAATGTCTGATTCTCACAAGAACTTCTGGCACTTTTGAAGGTCTCAGGCTGTCATTCATTTTTTGACTTGTTCAGATTCCATAAAGACCCAGGCAAAAAAAGCTGCACCCAGAAAGCCACTGGGAGAGCATATAATTAATTGAGCCAAGGAAATATGCTGTATACTATGAGCAGCATGAGCAGTTGCTACCTGTTTTGACACTTTGCATATAGTCCTGGAACAGTGACGGCTATTTCAAGCTTCTGCTGAGATACTGGTAGTTTCAAGCAGAAATACTGGTAGTTTCAAGCAGAAATAATTTTATTCTGAGTTCCATTTGTACAGGTTGTAGTACAATGAGGTCTTCATTCATGATCAGGTAGCAATGTAATACAGTAATAATAAACTTCAGTTGTGACTGTTTCTCTCTGCCTTTCTTCCTTTTTCTTACTACTTCACTCTTACTGCCTCTCCTCTTCCTATTATTCCTTTTCATCGGCTTGCCAGACAAGAATATTGGTTGAGCTTTCTCTCACACGCTCAGCTTGCCTCCTAGGAGGCTGCCACGACAGCTCTCAGCTTTAATGTCCCTGCTGGTGCTGTTGTTTTTCCCTCTTCACTCTGCACTGCAAGAGTCCTCAGGCAGGCCAGGTCAGATCTCAGTGTTCCTTCATGTCACTGGTGCCCAACAAAGTCTCTGATCCCTTCTCAGGCTGACTTTCTCAAGGTTCTTCTATTCTTCCATTTCTTGCCCAAATCCTTGATGAAACCATTCTCCAATACTAGACAGCACCACTTGCTAGCTGCATTCTCAGCATAATATCACATTAAGCCTCTTTTGGTGTAGAAGGCATCATGTATGGTTTTTACCTCTACTGTCTCCCTGACCATTTTGTGCAGCTGTCACAATGTGTTGAAAAGGAATGACACAATGTGGTTGGCTCTTTTCTTCCATTTACTGTCTTGTGGTTGCTTTTTTTCATAGGCTCAGCTGCCCCAGCAGCATCAGAATCTCAGAGCGCAAAGAAAGGTAATTCCCGCAGGGGAATGGAGGAGACTTGTTAGGTCATGTTTGGGACTGGAAATGGCCAGGATGATATTTTTCCTGTTATTCCCATTAATGTACCTGGTTTACAGCATATCGATCTGCATCTGTTGCTCCAGTTTTAGAGATGAAGCACTCTTTATAGTCGTCAATCTTGGTTATTAATATGCTCAGATTCTTAAAGAGGGATATAATTTGCTTCCCAGGCTTTCTTCATGTACTGCACATCTTTGTGTCACCATCCCTGGTGCTCTGAGCTCAGCAGATGGCTCTTTGTAAGCAGGTGGTATTTTTCCTTGCTATTGAAAGAAATATATTTACTGCTCATTCTGGCACCCGTGAAAAAATTGTAAACTTTAAAGAGATATATTAAAAAATATAAATAAAATGCCTGTAAGAGTTATTGCCAAATTGATATTGGATCAAAGGCACCTATTCAAGTGATCAGCAGCCAGAAATGAAGTGTATAAGCCAAGAGTATTGAAAGAACCATTAAGAATGTTAAAAAAAATAAAAGAGGCAGATAAATCTCATACCGTGATGAATGATAGCTGAGGAACATCTAATCATATCTGGGTAGCATTTACTGAAATAACTCAACCAGACAAAAATGAAGAACATGAAAAAGATGGTGTAAAAATTATTGGAATGTTCTTTTTTCTGACAATTTTTCATTTATCTTCAAGAAGGAATAAGTATTTATTTAAAACAAATTAAATTAAATGGTGAGCACTAGAATATGGTTCCTCCTGATCTTGGTATGGCCATAAAAACACAACGTTCTCGGCAACTGCATATTAAGGGTTATGGGGTGGGGGTGTTTTTTTGCAGTTTTCCAACCACCTCTCCCTGATAAACCAGCATGCAGAACAGCGGCTATGTTCAATTGGAAAATTGCTCACTGTTGTAAGAAAATGTGAAATACATGAAACATCTAGCAAATGAACATGCAAAAGGCACACAACAAACTATCAACACCATGTCTATAGGCTTCCATTCCTTGATTAATCTATTTGGATTTTTTGCTTTTAATGGCAACTTGCCTGAAACTTCTTGGATATAATTAACAGTGATATGGAGAAAGTGGCTCTGTGCATCTTGTGACAAACTGACTTAAAAAAAGGGATGTTTACCAACAGATTGGACCAAAGCTTGGCTTCTTCACTGTAGAAATAGAGATTTCATGGGGTCTTATCTAAACAAATGCTCATCTTTTCTGTTGTGTCCTTTAAGGAGGAATAGCTTGCTTCATTTCTGCTAGAGCTCTGTTGTTGTCATCAGAGTTGTGCCAAGATAATCTAGTGATCTAAAAGCTCTGTGGAATGTCTCCCATGAAAGAGAGCATATAAGAGTATGGTCTCTCTCTGTGTAACCCAGAAGAATAGATGGAACATGCAATTTGTTTAAGCCACACTCTGTAGTCAGTAAACACTTTCAGATTTGAGCTGGTTCTGGTACATACTTAAGGATTAGGGAGTAGCTGGCTTGAAACTCAGAGCTGGATGAAATGAAATTTGGTTTTAGGACTTGAAATTGAAGTGCAAACTGGGATAAGGACTTAAACTATTCATTTTGATTCAAGTGTATCACGTTATAAACATGCTCTAAGATCATGGAGCTGGCCACTCAGCTAGCAAAAAGTTATTTGTTATGAGCAAATGAGTGTTAGCAATTGAAATGCTTCTCTTTGCTTGAATAGTAAATGGAGTTCACTGATGTACTGTTGCTGGCTGGTCCTGCAGACACTTGCACATGTGAGTGTAACGTTCCTTTGGGGCTCAATTCCCCTTTGCTGCTGGGCTGCTCCTGCAGAGGTGTGACAGGGCAACTTGTTGCTATCAGTCATTGCTAACTGTACACAAACCACTCTGGACATAGTACTGGCAGATGTGTTCAGCTTTCACAAACTCCCTCTTTGTAAGGTGATAGGAAATTGTGCTCGGAAAGTCTGGTGCCTTTGCAAAATCTTTGCTTTGTGTGCATCTCCATTTCCTACCCACCTATTGGCAATCTAAACCAATGATCAAGAAACAAATGTGTTTCTTATTTTCTCCTTTTTTCCAGATTTCAGAAACACTGATCCAGAAACTGAACCAAAACCTGGTCCATTTTGAGTTGAAGCCAGGGGTTCGAATCCTTGTCCATGCTGCCCATTTAACAGCAGGTCAGTATCCAGTTTCTGTGTACACCCTCCCTGTTGCTCTGTAGCACAGCAAGTAATATATTCCTTGATGGTAGTAGTGTGCTAACAGCTGTATTTTAAACATTTATTATTTTTATGTCACAATAACAACTCAGTGTATGGGGCAGACGTTAAAATGCCTGCTCCACCTCCCCTTTCTTTATCATGCTAAAAAGATATAGTGGCTTTTACATTTACAGCTAATCCTTTTGTTTACTTTTGTGCAAGAATTTGCTGGTTTTGTTGGAAATGCAGTATAAGTAGCAGCAGAAATGTGTACTTCTTGGCTTTCTCTGAAATATTCAACAGCTGAGCAGCATCGTGGCATATTCGGCCTGGATCACATGGTGCAAAGATTACCAGCTAGCCTTGGATATATTCAGATATTCTAGAGTGAATGAACATTCAAAGCAACTAAGCACAGTTCAAAAGTTGTTCAGCAGTCTGAAAGATTAGAATCAATTTACATATGCACAAACATAAGATTAGGCAGTTTGGACTTTAACTAATCCTCTCTCAAAGTGAGCCATCTCCAAAGTCCTGATATTTAATTACATGCGTCTCTGTCTATTCTGTATGCTAAACCCACATTTCACAGCACAGGCCCTATTTAACTGTTGCAAGAGGTGGGACAAACAAATCTGTGCTCAGGTTTCTCAGGAATTCCTTTTCTCCAGGAGTTGCTGATAATTCTGGTCAGTTGGTATCAGCTTCTTTTGCTAACTAACAAACTAAAAGCCTCAGTTCACTTGTACCAGCAAGCTGCTCTCCAAAAAGCTTTTTATGGTATTAACAGGCCTGCCCAAGCTGGTGTCAGTCCATGTGCTGCCTTGTCCATAAAGGGAAGGAAAAAGAGACTGTTAAGAAAGGGTGTAATGTGACTGCATTTAAATCCCCCCAGGAGAAAGCCTTGGTGTTTGCAATATTTCATTTTTCCTAAGCAGAATTGGCTATAATATCTGCCCTGGGAATATTTGCTGCATGTTTCTGCTTTCCACTAGCTGTGGAACAGATGATCAGCTGCTTACTTTTACATGTTAGAACCAAAACCGTAAAAAAGCAGAGATGCAGCGCAGCTGAGTAATCTCTAAAGAAAAAAAACCACAACAGCTTGAGAAGTCAGTTTGTTTGATTTTTTTTTCTCCTGTAGATTGTAAAAAGAAATGTAATAGACATATGACACAGAAGAATTGCGTGACTTTACGTTTAAGTTTTAAATTCATATACATTTTACATAATAGTTGTTACCAGAGAAACAATCCTTGGCCTGAATTTTCAACAGTGATTGGTGAAACTATATGTACTTTCAGAAGATGAATGCTTAGTGCCCATCTCTTAAAAGAAACACATCTGAAAGCATCTTAATCTGAGCTTCAAACATGAGTTACCTGCAATTGCTCATCATTTTGGTATTTGTTTCTGGGCATTTACTCTGCCAATGCACATGGCTGTTTTCCATTTTGGTCAGTGTTCATTAAAGTCAAGATCAAATCCCAAATGAACATTTAGACATGACTACTTTGGCCCTGAATATACTGTAGGCCTTTTCTAAAAAATTATAGTTAGAAAGAATCACATTAGATATTCCTGGGAAAGGCTCATCTTTACCTCCTGCTGCTGAAGGGACATTCCTGATTTCATGTAGTGGAAACAGATGACACTGAAAATCACATATCCGTCCCTGCCTTTAATACAAGATTAATCTGGATCCCAGTTTTGTGCTGTATGTAGGAGCCTCCTGCAGCTTCTTGGAGAGGAATTCTGGGCATCTCTGCATGAGGGAGTGCACAGGGTCCCCAGCTGCTCCATCCATGCTCAGAACTGGCTAAAAGCTGGGTAGCTCCAGTCCCGAAGCCAGATAGTCAGTGTAGGTACTGTAGCACTTTTCTGGGCTACTAAACCGTGTCTGCTGCCCTGAATGAATGAAAAGGCAGAGTCTATCAGTGTGGCATACTGCCATGCTGGATAACAGTCTGGCCTCTGAGCATGTGCTGGCCTGTTTCTTGCTAGCTCAGGCTCGAGCAGAGGGTGCTTGGCTCAGACATGCTGTGTAAATACATGATCTTCACGCTCGCCGAAAATGCACGTTTTTATTTGTATTTACACAAACACCAGGAATGAGTACTTCTTGTCCATAATAGATGCAAATACTCATTTGTCCTGCAAGGTAGGCTTTTTTGTACTTCTCTGCAAAGCTGCTGGTGAGATGTGAGTGATTGCTGTAACTGGCTCCACAATGTCCTATAAGAACACTACAGGATTTTGTCTCTTGCAGAAATATGATTCACTAAGAATGCAAAATGAGCCTGGACTGCCAAACTAGATATTAAAAAGCCCAGAGAGCAGCCACTGTGAGGTCTTCAAGGGAATATGACTCCTTATCAAGCTGCAGAGGTCATGACTCGGTTCCCTGTCTAAATAAAAGGCCCAATTTCATAACATCAAAACCTGGGATTAGTTTAGAATTTTACAAAATGCCAAAAGAGAGATTTACTTCTCTGCTGAAAACTATTGTTTTGGCTGTCAAGGAAGAAGAAGAATTGTCCTTTTGAAATCCAAGCTTTTATAAAAAAATAAATAAAATAAAGCAGGGAAACCTGGAACACAAGCCAGCACTGGCAGCACTCCCTAGAAAACACAATCCAAGGGGATGCGTATGGCCCAGAGGTGCTGCTTTGGTCTATGGTATCCCTTCTTTCCCAACTTTTTCACTGTGACTCTGTGTTGGACTCCGGGCAGCTATGGGCTGTAGTTGACTGAACCACAAAGCTCAGCATGTGTTTTTGTAAGTGCACACATATGTATACATATGCTTACATTTATGCTCCCATGCCTCAGTGCACATGTATGTTCCTCCCTGTGTGTGTGCCTGGTCATGCACAGCAGTAATTTCTGCAGCAGAGGAGCTGCAGGGAAAAAAAGTGCAGGTATCTAAACTAGCTTGGTGTGGTTATTCAAGCAGAACCTGTAGAAATGAGCCTCTGTGTGTGTGTGTTGTAAGTGAGCACGTGCATTCCTTGGAGCACAGAAGAATGACAGGCATTGGCCTCAGCACATTTCACGCCTCCGTCTTTTTTGTTCAGGCCACACTGGAGGAAGGATTAATTTATGGCGATTATGGACAACAGATTGCAATCCATTCATCATGTTCATTCCTTCTTCTCATGAAAAAAAACCCCAGACCAATGTCCCCAACCCAACAGACAACAACCTCAACTCTAAAGCAGAGTGAAATATGCCAATATTCCTCACAAAGCAGTTAAATAGCTGTTTATTACCAGACTCTCAGCACAGCATCATAACAAGAACATTGAGTGATGCTGAGCCTGAATTGGTCAGAGAGCCACTTTGTCATCCCACAGAACTGCAGAAACCCACGAAATACAGAGGCAAAGGGGGCAGAGTGGAGATGCGTGAGGAATTCATAACAATGGATCATTTCACCCCAGTGCCTCTCCTTCCTGAGGATAGCCTGCTTGATATGGGAAGGAGAGGATTTATCACTTCTCTGTGTAAATGTTGGCTTTATCAGGCTGAGTGTGACAGCTTAAAACATGTGTGCGTGTGATGTGTGTGCCTGAATAAGTATTTGCTTGTGTGTGCATGTTTTCTTGTGTCTTCTGGCTCTGGTTTAGGATGGGTCTGTTCAGTACGTGTGAAGAGGGGCAAGAGAAAGAGGATGTGTATGGCAGCAGTTCAAGTTAACTTCCATTGCTTTGCAGAGGAAGGTACTACCTACTACTACCTCGTTCCATGTGTAACGCCAGATAGACTGTCAATGAGGATGTTTCGGCTGTGTGCATTAGCTCTGTGTAACGGCACAGCTGCAGCTGCATGTCTGTCTATAGTATGTTTTGCTAGTGTCTGCATGAACAGCTGAGACTGCTGGACCTATGTGTATCCCTTTTTGAATGCTAGATGTCTTTCTGTTTGTGTGTGTGTATGAGTGATGGAAACTGTCTGTAATACAATTTACTTTGTATTTCTGGGAAAGCCATGCTTCTGGCTGTTTGTGTGGCCGCCTTTTGCAAGGGGCTATGAAAAGGTGGTGAGCAAAACACTGTGAAGAAGCACAGAGGGACTTTTTGTTTGATATGGGATTTTAGTTTTGTTTTTTTCTTGAACCTGTGCACTCTCTGGCGTGGAAGAGTTGTGGGAGAGAGAACAGGGCACCAGAGGAAAGAGGGTAGAACATGTTCAGAACAGTAGGAAGGGGATAAAGGAAGAAACTGAAAATGTCAGAGGTGTGAGAAGAGCTTGCCATGGTAAGGCATGGATGCTGAGGCAGTGTCTGTGAAGGGGACGGGACTTCTGGTTGGGGAGGAAGGGAACAATGGTGAGCATTGTTCCTTCAGTAAAAGTGAAGACCCAGTTGCTCATTATTCACTGTGCATTGGGAGCTACCCAAAGTAGCTCTAAGCAAAATAGAAAGTCAACACGACAAGTTAGCCCATGGGTAGCTCCAGGATCATCCAGAAAATCCTAGTTTTGGTACCCAAGTGACTTCATTTGCAACTACCTTAGGTAACTGCAATATGAGAGAGTATGTTTCAGGCAGTCCTCTAATAGGCCAGAGACAAGAGGTCTCTAAGGAGAAAGCTACGGGGCTTCACATCGAGGGGTAGGTTGAGAAACACAAGTGGTTTCTTCCCAGCTGAATTAGAAAGAGACAGAAGCCCTGGAGACATGTGGATGGATGAGGCCTGGGGGCAGCTCTAACCTTCTCTCCCTCTCTTGCAGCTCCCCTGGTGGACCTCACTCCCAGTCACAGTGGTTCAGCTATGCTGATGCTCCTCTCTGTCGTTTTTGTGGGACTAGCCGTGTTTGTAATCTACAAGTTCAAAAGGTATGACCCTCCCTGAGCCATTTCCTTCTCCCCATTGCCGCCTTTCACTGAGGTGTTTGGGTCTGGTTTTGCCGTTTTTTTTTTTTTGCAGTGATTTCTTTCTTGGTTTGTAAAAGCTGATGCTACATCATCTGCCAGAGTACCCCACAATGATGGTTTCTGTTAATGTTTTAGGAAGATTCCTGGCCTTAATATATATGCACAGATGCAGAATGAAAAAGATCAAGAGATGGTCAGTCCAGTCAGTCAGAGGGAAAGCATACCTAATGTCCCTCAAAGTGAGCTGATGAGCCCTGAGCAACTAGTAGATGAGAAGGTGGAAGTCCAACCCATAGGTAAATAACTTGCAGCATCCCGCAGCTGGTCAGACTCTGACTTATAATTGGCTAACCCTTTTCTCAGCCTCCCCCCTTCCCATATTCCTGCACACTCCTCCTCCCACCCTCTTCTGCTGCAGCATTAGTTTTGCTACAGGAAACCTTGCTAACTCTCCCCTCTCTCTCACTGCCATGTGATGAAAGGGAGGGGAACAACTTTAGGCTTTTTCTTTCTCCTAGTTGCTCTATGTAGATCCCCTCCCCTTCTCAAAAATCCTGCCAGCACTTAACTTGCGCTATAAGGCAATTTAATTTATTTTGCTGGGGCTGATGTAGTTGCGGGGTTAAACCCCACACCTGAGGCATATCCAGGAGAACTTCGGCCACCCTCACCTGGAACATGGAGGTGAGCAGGTGATTCGGTAAGTCAGATCTAAAAGCTAAATATTCAATGATGTTTTGACTGCTGTGGCCTTCGTGCTGTGCCAGACGTTGTTGCCAGCAGCAATTCTAGCCTGGCTGATTCCCAGGGCAATCGAGCAAAACCTGGGATCTCAGCATTGCACAGCTGAGTTTGCCCTCAGGCTGATTTCTCCCACAGGCCTCTGTGGTTGCAAATTTGCAAAGCAGGCTTTCGTAGGACCTAAAGCGAGTAGACTTGAAGAGGGCATACTGGGATCAGTCACACATTTGCTCATGCTTATATGTTTTCTTATACCCTGACTATAGTAAAAGTGTTGGGATGGAGCAGGGAGGTTTCAGCCTGGGGACATGTTCTGCTAAAGCTAGCATTGCTCGGGCATTGCTCAACTTCATTTGTGAGGTGACAATTCTGCAGGCCCAGACCAGAGGTACTGTACAGGACCCCTGTAAATAAGGACATGGGCCTATTTTAGAGGAATTAAAGTTTATAGCTGTTCTGATTCAGACAGGAGTGAGGCATAGTCGTAACTGAGATCCCTTATTTGCGCAATTTCGTCAGCTTAACCAAACTTTAGACCCTGCCTGAGGATGTCTCTAAATTGTACGGGAGTGTTTGCTAATGCAGGCTTCGTGTCATAGCTACTGCAGAGTGGGAGCAAGGGGAAGGGCAATTAAAGGATGGAATGTGATGTGCTAAGATTGTGGCCTGTGAAACAACCTGGGAGGAAAAAGAAGAAAGTCTCTTGATGAAACTGAGGTCTAAGCTGGAAGCCCTGCTGCAATCAATACTGATCTCTCCTCACCTGTTCACCAAGGAGAGATCTGGTAGCTATTGAAAGCTTTTAAGCAGCTGTTCATCAGCAGACCTGGACATCCCTGCTTAGCAGAACACAGGATGGCGTGAGGGGACCAACCTTCCCATGTGGTGTTCCCCATACAGAGCAACCCCAGGCCACAGTCCAGAACCCAAGGAAAGGAAATGCAACCAAGGTAGTCTGGACAGAGGACTTCCAAAAGGCTTGTGGATCACCAAGAGGTTTCAAGCCAAGACCCGGAGCGGTGGGTCCTAAACTTTAACAATTCTTTTTTTCATTTGTTTTTCTTTCTTTTTCCCTCAGAAGCCTCCAAGTCAAAATTGATATAAGATGCTAAGGGAGAAACACCCAATTTCAGGACAGGAACTCTCTCTCTCGAGTTAGATGGGCTTTGAGCTCCCCCTTTCTAAAAGAATGTAATGACCATGGTTCATGCTGTTCCAGGGTTAGGGAAACACATGTTTTCACAGGTCACTCAGACTGAAGTGGCAGGAGTCAGTCACCTGCTAGCTGTATTCAAGGTATCTTCAAAACTGCTCTTGCTGGTGATGGAAACTAATCCCTTGAAGACTCTAGGATAAGAGCAGTCGAAAGCCAATTTTGGTGTAGGTTTTCATTTGGTGCAACTATGGCATTTCTGGCTTTCTACAATAGCCAGCATTTCCTGTGTTTCTCAGCTGTGCTACCGGACACAGTATTGAACCAGAAATTGGCCTTTTGTAACTCCTTGGTTTGCACCTGTAACTGCACTAGCGAGCACAAAAGGTAAATGTGTGGCATACATAGACTCAATTCTCTATCAAAAGGAATCAGTCCAACAAACTTCCTAAGAGTGTTTTTCCATCCTGTCAGTAAGATGAATGAGGAAACTGCATCAGAGCTCATTGACAAAATGAAAAGGTCTGGACCTAGGTGTGAACAGAATAGAAAGTGCAAAGGCTTTTCACTCTCCTATACAACCACCTCATCTGTTTCTGGAAATCAGCAATTTCTTTTTTAATGAGTTTTCTTTCTTTTGGGAAAACAAAGCAAGACTGTAATTGGGTGTTTCTCTTTTGTATGCTTGTTCAGAACCTAGGTTTTTTCAACCCCTTTGACTAACATTCAGGGATCCTTCCTTGGAGGAATCTGAATGAATGTCCCTGGATCATTTAATTTTCCCTCCACTCTGGCAGTGAAAAAACATATTTTCTGGATGTGAGTGGTTTAGGCTCTTCTTTTGCAAATGCAAAGCTTAAGTTATTTATGAAATCTCCAAAACCTTATCATTGCAAATGAGTTACACATTTCCTCTGAGGACCTCAGCCCCTCCTTCCCTCGACCCCTCTGCTCTGGCCTCTCCCTCTTCTGTTCAACACGGGTGAATCATCTTCATTAGCAAAAGAACAGGACATCACCTTCAGTGTTTTGAATGACAAGAAAACATTTCGGGGAAGAACCTGTCAGTCTGGAACAGTCGAATCCCAAAGGCCAGCAAGGTGATACCTTCAAACATCTTCCTTGGCTAAATGCATTTGTTATTTACTGACTTTTATTTTGTTCTTTCTTTGCCACAGGAAGTATTTCCACAGCTGCTGAGCCCCAGAGCACAAAAGAAATCCCTACCTATGTAAATGGTTGAATTGAGGACACCGATATATATCTATATCTAAAAAAAGAGGAGAGCTCACTGCATTTGGACTTTTTAATTCTTCAGATGACAAAGGGTTTTTAGCTTTAAGCCTGTGCATGTGGACATTATACTGAGACCATAGTGGAACTGCATTGTACAGGTGTTCAGTTTTAGTGGGGGGTGGGGGGGAGAGGAACTTGGTACCACTATTGACTCCTGCGGCCCTTCCCCTCACCCCTCCACTCTCTTTTTTCTGATCTGTCTCTAATTTGTAGAAAATTCATAATGATATAGGCCAAGAATATGCATGGGGGTCTCTTCTTTAGGGAGAGGGGTGGGCTGGGATGTGGGGGGAGAAGGGCTGGGGGGGGTGGGAGGGTCATTTAGGGTTCTTGGCTTTAGATTTAACTGCTCTTTTAGCACTTTGGGATGCGGGAGGGCTAGCCGCCCCAGCAGACTTTCATAGGACACACAGAAAATCACACTGGAGTTTAAAGGCACTGAAAATATTCTTGGTCAGTCTGGTTTATGTCTTTGTTTGGACTCTGCCCTTCGTTCCTCTAGCTGCAGCTGCTGCCTGTGCCTCACGGCTGTGAGGAGGCCGAGTGCGCGTGTAGGTGATCCCAACAAGGCCAGGCTCTTTCTTAAACAGCTTTTTTAGCCAACTCACACCAAGGCATCCCACTGATAGCACCGTTGAAAGATAACTTTTTGCCTCCTAACGTTGAATGGAACAGAATTAGAATGCATTACAGGCAGGGAGGCCTGTCCACACTGCAGTTGCAGGAGGTTATTGCCAGCATGAACCTACACTGTACTTTGTATCAGCCTTACACCTTCAATTTTGGCTAAGAGAAAGCCCTAGTAACACCCTCAGCTGCATTTAGTGCTGATGTTTGGATTTTTCTGGGGAAGTCCCAGGAGATCTCTGCCTTTTGGGAGTCACCCCAAGGCCTGTCAATTTTTTGAAAGACACCTTGTTCATAGAATGGGGAGCAGGGAAAGGTCTATGAACAGTTTCCTATGGCCTTCTTGGCAGCCCCGCTTGGTTGCAGATCTGCAGACTCCTGCCACTCTGGGCTGAGGAGGGAGAATAAAAAAGGATTTGGCCTGAGATTGTTGCCATGCATTTTGAGCCCCAGCACCACAGGACCACTATTGTACAAGGTTTGATGTCTTGCCAATAACATAAGCTTGTATCTTACACTGCAACTAGAAATGAGGCTGCAGGACGTGTTCTCGTAGACTATGCAAGGGAAGAGAAGGAAAGCAGGCTTAACATACCTCGAACAAGTCCTCCCAAGACACTGGATATCTGGCTGAAGCCTAACCCGTGGTCGTTACAGCTGTTGATTTCCAACCCAACTCAGGTAAACCTAGCACCAGGATTTTGGTTTGAAGTGCAAAGAGAGAAAGACAGTAACCAATGTACACTTAATTAACTATATTAGATGAAGGCAAATAGCGGCCAGTTCATAATCAGTGTAGCCCGCTTAGGAGGCACCCTGATTCCTGACATGAGTGAGTTTTGTTCGGTAGACATTGTGCATGGCAACCTGAGTCAAAAACAGGAGAAAGCAGCGTTGTTGGCGTTGCCCAGAGTCCCGGGGTGGGGGTTTGGTGGTGGTGGTGGGTTTGAACTTCTCTGTCACAAATTGGGCACGAGCCCAAATCAACCTACTTGCTGGCAAAGAGAAAAAGTGATACCAAGTGTAAGAACATTAGACCCATAGTAGTTAAAAGATCATCACAGTACAGAGTCCTCTGCCTCTTTTATGTAGTTTGTCTGAAGACAGGTAGAAACAGCAGTTTGTATGGCTTTGCTATTGTCTTTGCAACTACAGCTTTAAGAAAGATGGGAAAGTTTTGGCAGCAACTGTATAATACTCCCCACTGAAGTCCAACATTAGCCAACTTATTTTTATAGTAAGCCAATCAAAAAGTTTTCTTATAGTGTTGGAACTATTTCTAATTTTAAAATTACTTTTTTTGATGTACTTTTTCATCTTCTTTTTCCCTTTCGTTAAATACAATGTAGTGTAATGTATAATTGCTATTGTTTATTGCTTTTACAGTCATATTTATTAAACAGATTATGTCTCTAAAGGAAGGCCCTTGTTTTTGTTGCTCATTTTAGCTCTCCGCCCCTGACTGGGATCACTAGCAACATTAAAACAGTAGCAAGTTGATGACTTCAAAAAAAAGGGGGTGTTCAGTAGAAGTGGGAGAGGGTAGTGGTAGTGCGCTTCTGAAAATATTGTTCTAGAAGCAAGATGCCAATATGAAGGTAACTTTCTCAGTCCTCAGTCAAAGTGCTTTATAAAGTGAAGCTTGGTACTGTTATCTCCATTTTATGGATGGGGAAGCTGAGGGATGTAGAGGTGCAGTGCTGTTTTTCTGGTTTCCAAACAGGCAATGGTAGAGCTCTAAGCAGCTCCCTGGAACTCCAGCTCCGTTCCCTGCCCATGGTTATCCTTCCCCATACACAGTCTCTGTTAAAGGTTCCTTTAAAATATGTTTTTTGACTACCCTTTTACCAACACTGATGAAGGAAAGTTTAAATTATTTGCATTACTGATTAATCAGGTTTTTCATGTGAAGAAAATGAAGCATCGGAGGTTTCTGTGAACTTGCCAGATGACAGTGGATGCATGTTGCTGAGAAAAAGAAAGAAAACTGTTTCTCTGCTTTTCAGGTTGACATGCAACCACCAGATCGTTCTGCCTTTTATAACTGGCTCCTGGTTCAGTTCTCTAGCCTTTTCTGTACGCCGGCATAAGAATTTATGTAAGTCCATAAATAGTCAAAGATCTGGGGTTCAGGCATTGTCAACAACCAAGGCTGTGGTATCACATGTCAAGTCCAGGAATGACGAGTTTGCTTGTTGGAGGAGTGTGCAGTTTTCACATCCTGGGCAAATCCCAGTATAATTATAATTACCAGCCTAAAATGTTAAAGCGGACAGTGCAGTCTTTCTTCACGTTTCATTCAGGCTGGATGAACGGCTGGCGCAGCCATGGCCATAGTGCAGGTGACTCAGAGACGTGTGTGTAGACATAATCTGCTTTTATAATTTAAATGCCCACCTGAATTAGCAGGCATCTGTTCTGGCCATAAACAGTAAGTCTGGTTTTGGCAAGCATCTCTAAAGCATTTTCAGATAATTCTTGTCAGCTTGTTGTGTGTCCTGAGGCAGATACTGATTGCTATTTGTAGTTGTTATTTTCTGGTTTGTATAACACCACAGCGATTCACTGCTAATGGCTGAACACTGAGACAATAAACAAAGAATATACCAAATATTTATAAAATCCAATATGAATTTTCTCTGAGGACATTATCATACCCTAAGAGAATAAAAAAAGTTCATTATCCTTTGTCAGAAAGAGTGGGGAGTTAAAATATGGTTAAAAACTCAAAGTGTTTTCTTAATTTGTTGTTGATTCTCTACCATCATCTTAACTGCCATAAAACAGGCATACGGATGGAACAGACATATTGGCTTCAGAGACATTTATACTCCTCCACCTAGCAGGACATTGGGGCTAAGATGCTGGATTGCCTTTCCTCGAAATCAGTAGATATTAGTGTTTAAATACTTTTGAGGATGCGGGCCTCAAACAATTGCTTGCTGTTAATATGTGGCTATGTTTAATTGCTTAAACTTTTGCTGGAAAGCAAGACTCTTGAAGCACTTGCTGAAATGCTTATGCAAATGAAGCAGGAATTTCCAGTGACCCTAAATGAACCCTGTCTTGCTCCTGTCAACTTCTGCTGAGAATTTCTGACAATTGCATTTAGTCTGGTACCTGGAGGTGATAACAAGAGATTAGTACTTTATCTGCGTGCTGTCATCTCTCATTGAATGCATGGAAAGTTTCATTGCCACATTATATCTCTAGGTACATTCGGTGTTTTAGACATTACCCCTGATTGCAGAGCCACCATGTTCATGATGTTAAAACAGAAAACTTTATTTTCCTTCAGTTAATGAGATGCTGTCCTTGCATTTCTCCATGAAACAGAATAATAAAGCATGGAATAAATAACACTTGAGCTAGAACAGATCCTTTTAGTTTAGAGTGTTGGTATGATCCTGGCCATAATACCCAGAAGAAAAGACTGAAGTCAAATTGTTTTCTAATTGATAAGATCAAAGTGCTATCATGTACCAAGTCATCAGCCTAAGAGATATGTTTCATCTGCAGTTTTAACTTTAGCTTTTTCTTTTCCCTTATATCCTACTGGGGAATATGGCTATCTATTACTGTTCACTGTGCTGAAAGCACGACATAGATTAAATCTGTGTTACTTGTTTCTCAATGTGAGAATTTCAAGGTGTCTTCCTTGTTGTTTGCATTGTGGTACAGCCACCCCAGTGCTAGGTGCTGTATGCACATCGGCAGTAGAGGTGACATTGTAACTGGATAAAATGAACAAAATAAGGGAACAAGTTTTCTCACTGCCTCTACATTGCAGGTCAAGCCTCATGTTGTCATCTTGGGTCATTTTGACAAGTGGACCTTAACCAAACCTTCTCTACATGAAAAAACCTCAGCACTGTGTATGAGAGCTTTGAATGAGATGGACAGTCTAACATCCAAACAGCCCAACTCAATATAAGATTAATGACTTGAGTCCTAGGAGGTACAGAGACACATGGGAGACCAGCCAGCTGTGCAGGGCAGTAGCACCACGATGTTGTCTGTGCAAAGGCTTGCTTTCTGCTGGGATAAGTTAGAGAGATTTGAAGTTTGTGCTAATTTATCTTGTTTTCTCTAGGAATTTATGAGCTTTTGTTAGCATAGAGAGTAGCACGACTAAAATACATCCAGTCAAATATCTAACCTTGACTCTAAGTGCTTAGAGAGTAGGGTCATGCTTGGGTTTGTATAATGACCTCCCACCAAGCTGTAATAGCCCAGCCATGTGTAAGCAGAATAGGAGCAAGACAACTGTTGGATTTCCTCAACTTCTTTGAGGCTATAGCACATTCAGCCATTGTGGACACAAGTATCACTAACAGTAACCAGGATATTGCTTTTGCTGTGCTTCATATTCAAACTAATTGTGTAGAAGGATCCCAGCCAGAATCATTAGTCTGACATGTGAAGTGCTGTATCCACCAAACTACAGAGAAAATAAGCTACAGTCCTGAAGTTGTGTAGTTTTTGTAATCTTTTATGGAGAAGCCCTGAGAGACAAAGGTGCAAGAGAAGGAATGTAGGAAAGCTGTTGAGAAGAGAGTCACGATTGCCTCCCTTCGGTACAACATAGATGCAAGAAAAAACCTTCCCTTTTTGTAACAAAACCCTCCTCCAGCCTTCCCTTGACAAAGTTGGATATGGTGGTGTTTCAGGGACTGCAGCTACCCTGGCAAATAATTGCTCCACAGCCCAAAAGTGTGGGCCACTTGTCCCATGGACCACGTCGTTCCTTATCGTGTCCCCCAGAGGCAGCTGGAGGGTAGAGCTCTGAAATGCTAATTGGACTGACAGCTGCCTCCACTCTGACTGCTTGCTGCAAAAAGATGAATAATGCATGCAGCACATTTAAATGTAGTGTTACAAAGTGCTTTAAGGGAGAAACCCTTCGATTATTAACCCTGCCTACATGGGAGGAACATCCTTATTCTGTCACTGCAGAGAAAGCCTGAACTGAGGGACTGAACCCTTATCTCCACGCCAGAAGGGTCTGGTATGCAGCATGTCTTCACCTCTCTGCATGTGCGGTGCACTCCAGACTGAGGGTCCCTCCTGGGGCTAAGGCAGTCTCAGTGCAGAGTCCTGCTTTTGGCATTTTGGCTGAAGCTGGAAACCTTCCTTAACTTCTATAACGTGTACGGATATTACATGGACTGCCCATTTTAAGTGATTCCTGCCTGATGTCACCTCAGGTGAGTGGATGAGACAGCACTGGAGAGAAGTGGATGCTGTACATCAGATGGAATATTTACACCAGATGTTTCACAACAAATAACTCTTTTTCCCACTTTGTGCACCTGCCTAGTCCCACCCAGGGAGTGTGAGATTCAAACCACTGTAATCCTCCTTCATGCTCCCCTGAAGCTGCAACATGTCTATAACAGAGACCTGAGGTTTCTTCCCTTCCTTCTGTGGCCTTATGTGCGAGGTGAAGCTGTTTGGTCTGAGCTCCAGTCCCCTAACCAGCTGCACCTATGTGTGTCTCTGGAAAGTGCTTGCTCAATCCAGAAGAAACACTAATAAATGTACAACCCAAATCCTTCTTCAGACCCTGCTGCAGAGCCACAGGACTGGAGAGACTGACTGACCTCTGAGACACTGATTTCTTGAACAAAATCTTGGAGTGGGCCATTCATGGAGTAGGTTTTCCCCTGCTGCCACATTGGCTGAGTCCAGAGGCTTTTTTTCCTCACTTGAAGTCCTAAAATACAGTAGTCGGGTTGTTAATCTCACTTGCCATCACATTTAGCTAAGCCTGAACCAGGGTCAGAGCCAGTGTGCGCATCTGAGCTTGGATGTGGCTGCAGAGGAAAACTCCATAGTGAGGCTGCCGACACAGCCCCATCAGAAAGGCTGACCTGCCCATCCACATTGACTCATTTTTCATTACTGGATTTTTTTTTCCCCGTGTCTTCATGCCATGTTGACCTGCAAACTTAACAGCATTGCCTGCTGCTGTGGGCCCTCCTCTCATTTTACAAGGGTACCCAAAGACTTAGCCCACAGCCTTCAGCTGGCCTTGGTGTTTATCTGTAAAACAGAAGCACTTATTTCCTTTACAGTGGTTTTTAAGGTTCCTCAGCCCTTTGATACAGTTATGAGAAGAGCTCATTTCTTCTAAGGCACAATAAGGGTTATTGGAGTTAACTTCAGGGGAAAATAAACACTAGTTTATTTTCAGCAACACTTTGTTGCTGAAACTCCTCAGGTGCTCATTGTACATTATAGTATAGGAGGATTACATTTAGCAGCTTTTAACAAAAATGAAATTATGATCCATCCCTAGCAATCTATTTTGCTTTCCTGTTGATCTAAACATTTTTATTAATTAAAAGCAATGATTCTTTTCCCTGTAATTATTGCACCATTTTTTTCTAATTTCAAAGACTATTTTGGTTTCAGGGAGCGGAAATTTACCTCCAATACTTATTTTTGCTTGAACTTTTCCTTCATCTATATAATACTTCTCCTAATTATCCTTTTTAATTGAGATGATAATGCAGAAGGCAGCCAACATTATTTTGTTGACTTGTTTGAACTAGATTCTAAAAATAGATTATTGTATTGGCTCCCTTTTGAAATTCTGATTTCTACATTGTGCATAGCAAAATACTAACATGCATTTTTCTGAAACTTGCAGAAAAAAAAAGCCTCAACTCTTGAGAAACAAATAGGTAACAAGGAGAGATGATGAGTATTTCTAGCTCTGGAGTTGGATCCCATTTTCAGATCTTACAACCCTAGTATTCATGAAAAGTCATGCACAGATTAAATGATAGAGAAGCTAGGACTTGAGCACCTGGGGAAATAATAAAAAGCTCTCTTTTTTCTCCTTTTCCCTTTTTTATTACGTGATGTCTGAAAGAGCATTAACATAATGTCTACAGAGAATCTCCACCAGCTATCTACAGACACCTGGTGGTTGGATTAACTGGACACTATGTGGCCTTTGATTTTGGCATCTTTGAATATTTGAGTGCTTTTCCAATGGACTGTAAAGTATACAGTTAAAAGGAGACTTTTAGAAACATACAGAGGACCCCTTGTGTGAATTCTAGTCATATTTTTCAAAGAACTAAAAAGGCTTTCTTTTTCTTGAAGAACAGATGAATTTAAAAGATTCGTTATAAGCCCAACTTTGAGACACCATCAGAGTTATCAAGGCCCATTGTCATACAGAATTTGGCAGCAGATCTGAAAGATGAAAGTATTTACCTTGTGAGCATTTCCACTCACATGAACTTATTACCTTCTTTACAACCTGATCCTGAGTGCTTGAACCTGGGATGGAAAAACTGTAGGAATAAACTCACTACTCAGGTACTGCATGATGTTGGCATACAGGCATCTGCAGAAAGAAAGGAGGGAAGGGGCCTCCAGGGAAGGAGAACATCCTGGGAGCTACCTTTCCCTCCTGTAATCCACAGGAATCCCTTTCTTCATCATCTTGCCAGGTCTTGCTCTCACGCAATGGCCTGAGATGGCAGGGAACCTGATGTAGTGGTTCATGTGGTCCCTTCCCATCCTATACCCCTATGCTATCTTCTCCAGCCTCCTTTGTCACGGGTATTGTAGCTGGACAATTCTCAGCTGGGAGAGGGACAAAAGGGAGGGAATGGAGAGACGTGGTGAGGGTAGAGAGTTTCGTATCAGAGTTGTATTTCTGTGTGAACCTTTTCAGCATTCCTCCAGCCTCAGCGTAGGCAGCAGCGTCGATGGGTAGCTTTGGGAAGGACCGATGCCATTTTAGGTAACCATTGCATTGAAGCAAACCCTCAGCTCAGGTAAGGTGGTGAAGGCAGTGAATCGTACAGAGAACAGCACCAGGTCCAGCTGAGGAAGTTCAGCTGAAATGTTTCTCAGGAAAGCTCCTTCAGCCTGGAAGACTCAGAGGTGCGCTCCCTGTTAGAAGCGCTGCTTGGAGTTCAACACCGCATGTTCACCTACCAGAAACCCTATCAGCTAATAAATTGTGTCACTAATTTCTCACACTGCTACAAATTTTCCTCCACAAAGCTGTTCCCAAAGGCTCCTGCCCAGAAGACTCCTCCCCTGTCTTTCCAAGCTGACCTTCATTTATTGCCACCCTTTGCTGATTAATTGCTAAGACAGCAACACTGAAGAGTGTTATGCAAAACCCTCTCAGCATACATTGGAGATACCTCATTGCTGTGTTTTTAAGATCAGATATCTTCTTTTTTCAAAAATGAAGTGACATTGGAGAAAACTAAACAAAGCCCCAAACAGTGTCACAGTCTTTTCTTAAAAGTATTACTATTTTATTAAGAAAACAGAAACTGTATCTTTTTTTTATTTGTAGTAAAACAGTTCCCATTTTTGTTTTTTCTAAGACAGCATCTTAAACCCTTTTAGAAGACACTTACAACAAAAAGGAAAAATAAAAGCCCAGTTCCTTTATTAGAAGATTTTACTGATAAAGATTGCCAGACTGCCTCCCCTTCTGAATCTTGTTCAATCCTAAAACACCATTAAAAGTTTGAAGATCTTGAGGTAAGTAATACCATCACTATAAATAATATGTATAAATGCAGCCAGAAGGTTCCTCCAGGAAAAAAACTCTTTGAACACTGAGGGTGATTCTGAGCAATTTTTTTGTTTCTTTGATTAGAGTTCTCAGTTGTTGCAAATGTGGTCATGATTATCATATTAACCAGCAGACACAGTAATTACCAAAAGACAAACCTGCAGGTTACTACTGGACTGAAGTTAGTAAAGAATCCCATTCTGAATTAAATTCACTAGAATATTTCCTTAGCCTGAAGACTCATAAGTAGATCTTGTTTTTACAATCCCTTTCAGCCAAATAACCACTTAACTAATTTCAAATTAAATATCTTAGGATATTTCTCAGGGAATTACATTTGAATATTATTATAATTTCATCTAGGGAAATGGCTTCTCAGCTCTGAAAAGAAAAAAAAGTAAATAAAACATTCTTTTCAATGGGATTTTAATTTATTTTTCTAAAAGTGAATTCAGCACTTGGCCACCCTGAAAACCAGCATCCTTCATTTACCCACAGACTGTAAGCGCTAAACCCTGTTCACATCCTTATGTCAATGTACCCAGCTCATAATTAGCAACACCTATATCATAGAATCATAGAATCATAGAATCATTTTGGTTGGAAAAGACCTTCAAGATCATCAAGTCCAACCATTAACCCTGCCCCCTAAACCATGCCCTGGAGTACCCTGTCCACTCGCTTTTTGAATACCTCCAGGGATGGTGAATCAACCACTTCCCTGGGCAGCCCATTCCAATGTTTGACAACCCTCTCAGTAAAAAAATTTTTCCTAATATCTAACCTAAATCTCCCTTGCCTCAACTTGAATATCTTTACTTTTCACAAATGCTCTGTTACTGCTGGGAGACCAAACTGGTGTTATCTCTTTCAATGAACAGTGTATTTTTCAAAGATGTTTTGGGAGAAAAAAAACCACACTGTACACTCATTTGAGGGAAATTCTGCCAGGTGTTTTCTTTTTTTTTTTTTTTTTTTTTTTCCCCTCCGGTTTTTAGTCTAGTTTTGAATATGTTGGTTTCACCAGGATGGAACATCTCTATTTCTCCTCACTGAGCTTTTTTATTCACCAGAGCAGAACAACAGTGAAAAATGCATCTATTTCTATTGCTGAGGTTTTCATAGCAGCCAGCAGTGTTTGGTACAGAGGGCCCAGCAGAGCTCACGAGAGTCTGACTGGACCGTTCCCGGCTACTCTGAAGTGCAGCAAAGACAGTTTAGCTCTCAGTCTGAGACCTTTTCCAAAATAATGAACCATAGGAGGAATCTTCTGGAACTCAGTGCTGCAGGTGCTAGGGTTGGAAAGCCCCTCCGGACGAGCCCATGCAGCCCTGCGGATGCAGTACTCTGCTGTGGGATGCGCTGGGGTCAGGTCTGCATCAATGTGCTGACACAGGCAGGGCGAGGAGCCAAAGTTCCCTCTCCCAGGTAGGTTCCCACAGTTTTGTTTTTCCCTTGTATGGATGCTCTGTTTTCCCCAATTATTCCATCTCCTATTGTGGTTATACCACAAGACATCATCCAGAAAGGATGGTCCAGGATTGTTTCAAGAAAGGCCTTTTTGTAAAGATGCTCCTGTGGCAAGTGGACTTTGTAGGCAATCTAGGCTCATTCTGATTCAGACTTATCCACCAGGGCAGTCAAGGCATGAGGTAGGAGCTCTTGAAGTTATCCCCTTTCTCAGCCTGCTCCTGCTTCCAGCCAGCAAAGAGAGAGTGAAGATGGACTGTCTTGAGCACTAAAAAACCACAAACCAGAAAATTTCAGTCCAGTTCCTGCTTTGAGCTTAGTGATGTCTAGCTGACCTGGGAGACTTCCTTTAGAAAGACATCTGTTCTTAATTAAAGCACTCGTGTCTTTTTGGTATAAGATTCACTTTCAGAAGAAAGTGAATTATGTGAGAAAATAAAAAGTATTCTACAGGGTTCTGTGGAGCTTTCTCATGTCAGAAACCTCATTCAGTAACTTGATAATGAACAAGAGCATGGCGCTCCCCTTTTCTCTACCACTGCAGCTATGCAGGAAAGATGAGTCCCCGGAGGAGGTCTGGAAGCCACCAGGACTTGTCTGAGTTTGAACACAAATGGTAATGACATAACATTTTTTTCCATTTAGTCTAATGATGGGGGAGTGGGGGTTGGGGAGTGGAAACCAGTGGAAGAGCAATTTGGAAGCTAAACTTTAGGTATTCACATCCAGAAGGAATCTATCAGTGTGAATTCACCTGCCTCTAGGGTTGGGCTTTTTTAAAATGTCCTGGATTTGTAAAAAAAAAAAAATAAAAATTAAGATATAGGCTGGAAAAAATGGGGTTTTCCTTATGAAGGCCATTTGCCTGCTTTTTAAGCAATGTCATGTAATCTTTTGTGAGCAGGGCATTGGGAAGGAAAAGTCTACAATAATCACTACAAATTCTGCATCCTCAGGCAGACTGCCTACTGATAGGTCGTTCCACAAATTAGCCATAGAAATCCTTCCTTCTGGGAGGTGACAGTGCACTAAGCAGTATGAGAAAAGCACTGCATAAGTAACAGGATCTGAGCACTGATGGTCCTACTTGTACCTCTACAGTGGCTTTTCAACCCTTTTTCATGCCTATATGTCATGCTTACTCTGGCAAGTATCTGCTCATCAGAACAGCATAGTTCAGCTCCCAGCACAAAGCACTTTATTTACCTATCTCTGAACTGCTCTGAGGGCGAAACACTGCCTTATAGCACTTTTCATGGTATATATTGTGCTCTTCTAGATCAGAATTGCTATGCTTTTTTTTTTTTTAAATTCTTTAATCAAGTCATCTGGAAGAAATTTCAGCAAGCCAAAGAGAGAGAGAAGAGAGAAAACAGAATGGCTCCATTATGAAATGAGGACAGACCTCACCCTGCCAAATTTTCAGCACACCAGGCCTTTGCCCTTGCTTTGGAGGAAGCTGAGAGGGTTGTGGAGATATGTGCAGGCAAACAAGAAGTCTCTGGGGTGATATTGCTTTAATCACTTCAGCAAGTAAGAAAATCAGGCTGTGGTAAGTTGTCATGAATAAAAACCAGTGAAGCAAAACCTGCTGTTCCTTTCTAGAAGTCCTTTTACACTTAATGCCGGGGGTTTTAGCTGAGTTTGTATATAATTATACTATTTAGTCATGAAACAAGAAGAAAGATAAAAGAGTCATAGAATCATAGAATCATAGAATCATTTCGGTTGGAAAAGACCTTCAAGATCATCAAGTCCAACCATTAACCATGCCCCCTAAACCATGCCCTGGAGTACCCTGTCCACTCGCTTTTTGAATACCTCCAGGGATGGTGACTCAACCGCTTCCCTGGGCAGCCCATTCCAATGTTTGACAACCCTCTCAGTAAAAAAATTTTTCCTAATATCTAACCTAAATCTCCCTTGCCTCAACTTGAGGCCATTTCCTCTTGTCCTATCTCCAGCCACCCGACAGAAGAGACCAACACCCTCCTCACTACAACCCCCTTTCAGGTAGTTGTAGAGAGCGATAAGGTCTCCCCTCAGCCTCCTCTTTTCCAGACTGAACAACCCCAGATCCCTCAGCCGCTCCTCATAAGACTTGTGCTCAAGGCCCCTCACCAACTTGGTTGCCCTTCTCTGGACACGCTCCAGCAGCTCAATGTCTTTCCTGTAGTGAGGGGCCCAAAACTGAACACAGGACTCGAGGTGCGGCCTCACCAGTGCCGAGTACAGGGGAACAACCACCTCCCTGCTCCTGCTGGCCACACCACACTGTTCCTGATACAGGCCAGGATGCGATTGGCCTTCTTGGCCACCTGGGCACACTGCTGGCTCATATTCAGCCGGCTGTCAACCAGCACGCCCAGAACGCCCAGAATTATTGGGCCCAGAACTGCAGAGTCACATACATCCCATAGGAAAGAGATCTTCAGCCGTGACTGGGTGTATCTGTGGTGGGTTGACCCTGGCTGGACACCAGGTGCCCACCAAAGCTGCTCTATCACTCCACTTCTCAGCTGGATGGGGGAGAGGAAATCTAATGAAAGACTTGTGGGTCGAGGTAAGGACAGGGAGAGATCACTCAACCAATTACCAGGCAAAACAGACTCGACTTGGGGAATATTAATTTAATTTATTACCAATCAAATCAGAGCAGGATAATGAGAAATAAAACCAAATCTTAAAACACCTTGCCCCCACCCCTCCCTTCTTCCGAGGCTCAACTCCACTCGTGATTTCTCTACCTCCTCCTCTCCAGCAGTGCAGGGGGATGGGGAATGGGCGTTGGGGTCAGTTCATCACACGTTGTCTCTGCTGCTCCTTCCTCCTCAGGGGGAGGACTCCTCACTCGTCCCCTGCTCCACTGTGGGGTCCCTCCCACGGGAGACAGTTCTCCACGAACTTCTGCAGTGTGAGTCCTTCCCATGGACTTCAGTTCTTCACGAACTGCTCCAGCATGGGTCCCTTCCACCAGGTGCAGTCCTTCGGGCACAGACTGCTCCAACGTGGGTCCCCCGCAGGGTCACAAGTCCTGCCAGAAAACCTGCTCCAGCGTGGGCTCCTCTCTCTATGGATCCACAGGTCCTGCCAGGACCCTGTTCCAGCATGGGTTTCCCACAGGGTCACAGCCTCCTTCGGGCATCCCCCTGCTCCAGCTTGGGGTCCTCCATGGGCTGCAGGTGGGTATCTGCTCCACCGTGGACCTCCATGGGCTGCAGGGGGACAGCCTGCCTCACCATGGTCTTCCTCACAGGCTGCAGGGGAATCTCTGCTCTGGCACCTGGAGCATCTCCTCCCCCTCCTTCTGCACTGACCTGGGGGTCTGCAGGGTTGTTTCCCTCTCACTCCTCTCTCTGGCTGCAATTGGCGTTATGCAGTAACTTTTTCCCCTTTTAAAATATGTTGGCCCAGAGGCGCTACCTCTATCGCTGATGGGCTCAGCCTTGGCCAGCAGTGGGTCCGTCTTGGAGCCGGCTGGCATTGGCTCTGTCGGACACAGGGGAAGCTTCTAGCAGCTTCTCACAGAAGCCACCCCTGTAGCCCCCCCCACTACCAAAGCCTGGCCATGCAAACCCAATATAGTATCTTACCAGCTGAGGGAAGACCAAGCAATTTCTGGTCTTCCAGATAAAGGAACTTTTTTGTAAGGCCTCAGTTCAACAAGGTCTTTTCAGTAGGACATGAGTGTCTGCTTGTCACATTCATGTGGTTCCTAATTGCTTCTGCTCCAACAGACAGACCGTGGATAAGCCTCCTCACTCAGGAAAGTGAGAGGATCTGCTAATTATAGCCTGGGTGTTAATGTAACCTTTGGCCTAACTCAGAAGTGCTTTAATTAGGTTGCTTTCAGACCTTCTGCATTTGTATTTTCAGTACAAATTGCTGATCCTTCTCTGTTGCTGTCTGAAGTGATAGGCTGTGGTGCAGCCACAGGGCCTGGTGAGGTATGGCTACAGCAGTGTGCTAATTAGCAAGTGTGACATGAACAGGAATGGGACCGAGGGCTGGGAAAAAACAAGGAACAGGCAAAAACCCTGCTTCTGTGGCTGTCATTGGGAGATTGCCAGGATTTTGTTCTCATTCATCATCCATATCTTCATTTAGAGGGCATCTAATGACTGCTCAGACAGGATATTTTAGCTGTCCACACATTGCAATTGACCTAGAAAAGGTCAATTGATGTCCTACTGAAATCAGCAGGAACTGATTAAACATGCAGCAATTGTGGTGAATGGTATTGGGTGCAAAAAACCAATGTCATTCCACTGACAACTTCAATAGAAATCTGTTGATTTTCACCAGAAATCATCCAAATGCTCTTGAAGTGCACTGGAGTTATGCCATTACCTTCAACAAGCTTCTAATCAGAGCACACATCTGGATAAGGCATAAAATTAGTGTGTTATTCTTTAAACATGGAAAAAAATTATATTGGAAATTCATTTTGTTTTACTTAGGCAGATGTGATTCCTCACTACCACTGCCCTTCCCTTCATTTGTCCTCATGCCTTTCATTATCAGAATGCCAATGCAATAAAGTTAACTCTCTTTGTTGTAGTACAAAAATTACAACTGAATCCTTGGAAGCTTAACAAAGGTAGAAATTAAAATAAAACAAAAACTAAATCCCAGAAAAGTAAGACAAAGGACTCAGCTTAAGCACACAAAAAATATTGATAGAAGACCTTTAAACATTACCTTAATAGTTGCAACTAATAATTTCAGCAGCAGCAGCAAAACCAAAATATTAAATCGTGCTTTGCTGTGTGTTTGCAAGGCTGGATGTGAGGTGAAAGGCAAAATAATGCTATGAAATGCCCTAATATTCTTGGTTTAGATGAATACACCCAGAATACTTGGAGTGATGAATATAACCAAGAGATGGCAGCAGTTCACGCACTATTCATTTACTTTATTTAGTTTGCAACATTATTTTCTTCCTATAAGGTACAAGGAAATTAAGTTGTGTTTAGGTTATGATGCAAATTGTTTCCATTATTATTAAAGGAAAAGGAGGGGCAGAGACAAAGGAGAGAGGGAGGAACAGTCAGATGAAGGGATTTGGAAATTTGGTTTAGGCATGCATCCAAGGACTCTCTTTGGAAAGAAATGATAACCGTTTGCTGTATAAAAGAGCTAAAAACCAACTCCATCTGGAAATCTCTTATGGGTATACATACTGTACAGCTACACTACTAACTGGTGAAACACATTTCCTGTGATCTATGGTTCTAGGACCATAAATCCACATCCTATTTTCACAGGCAAGGATAACTGCTACCATCTGGAGAACCTTACATTTGCTTTGAAGGCAGGATGCTCTAAATGATGTTCTAGTGAGTAGCTTCAACCTTGCTTCTCTGAGGAGGGAAACTGCTTCAAGTATGGAAGTGGTGTGCTAATGAGAGAACTACAAGGCTCATGTTTAGTTACAAATGTGCATTTAAAAAGAAACCCTCCTATACACTGAATCACCAATTTTGTCTTACTCATGCATAGTCAAAGGCATCTCTTTCTTCAGGGGCTAGACACTTTCCAGTGGCTTCCATCTTTTTTACCGATGGAAATGTGACACCTGTAAAATATAGCAACTCTTTTGGATAGGCAATAGAATTTAAAAAGACAAGCTGAAACAACCTCATTTGTGAGGGTAGATTATTTCAAAGAGAATGTAGAGTGCATGAGACATTGTTACAATAGTCAAAGGAAAATACTGCAATTATTAGTCATATCTTATAAAGGACTGAACAGAGGGACTAAGACACATTCCAACCCGCTGATTATTTCAAGGAGGAAAATTTTGCATTAAGAAACTGAGTTAAAACATCTTGAGGGATTCAGAAAATGTTAGGTGACTTGGGAAAAGGTGATTGCATGAATAGAAAACTTAGATCATAGCTCAGTAGTTCAAACAAATACAGATAATCATAGACTTGCTTATCTGACAGATAGATAGCTAGATAAATATACAAAAAACCCTAAGTTATCACTGCTAGACTAAATGCCTTTGTATTGTGATCAACCATCACTGTCTTTCACAGCATCAGCAAATTATACTTTGCTCCCTTCACTGCATCAAAGGCAAAGGAATAGTCATGACAAAATCCAGAATGCAGCTATTCTATCTGAAGTGGCTTGAGGTGTGGTTTAACCCCAGTCTGCAGTCCAGATGGGAGATTGCTAAGTATTGTCCAAGCACCTCGGAGCTTACAGACTGCTGCCCTGGACAACCTGAAAAAAAAAGAGTTCTTTGTATATGCATACGTTTAAGCACTGCATATATACAGGAGCACATTCATTTGGCCTGTAGATGTTGCCAGCATGGCCTGGACTGAAGCAGAGTGGCTTAGTGCTGCCTAAATGCTGCCAAAGTCCTGGAGAAAGATGCCGATCCAGGAAGAACTGAGAAAGTCTTGCAAATGCTGGTCCAAACAAAAACCCAACTTCTCTGAGTACAGTCTACTCTTTGCCTTGATGATTAGTGCATGCATGAAGGATGTGGAGGATCTGCTTTCTAGTTTCCTTCCTTTATGATTTTGTTAGATAGGGATGAAAATATCTGAATTCCTGATGTCCTAGCTGTGCGCATTATGCACTGCCCTTCATAGTCAGGTTTCCTCTTATTTGCCCCCACCACGAATTCTACATTTCAGGATGCAGAGTGGTCCTGTTTCAAAAAGAAGAGGGTAGCGCATACCCCATTTCCAGAGTACTCCAGGTCATAATTCAGGATCAAGATTTTGAATCTTCCTAGGCCAGAGCCCAAATTCCCCGTCTTCAGAGTAATCACTTTAAAATCAGATGTAATTCAAAAGAAAGGATACAACAATAGTAGATTTCTTTCTAGAAGTCCTGAGTAGTGCCTTGTGATTATTATTGGCTAACTCTAAGTGGCTGTTCTTTCAGCATAGAGAACATTCCTGACTATTTTCAGAAATGACTGTTTCTTCCACTCACACCATTCACTGTCAAGGTAAGCTGATGCAAACAGTATGGATTTTTGCCCTAAAGATGGCAAGATGATACAGTTAAATAGTTTCAAGGGCTTCATCCACATACTTTTATAAAATGACATAGCATGACATGAAACACTCATCTCTTCACTTGCAACTAACTGAAGTAGTAAAGTATGGTGATTCTAATTATAGTATATTTATATAGAGTACATTTCTCAAACAAATTCCAATGCCTTTTAAACTTTTACAAATCTGAACATGTCAAAATTTATATCATGAATTAATGTGCATTAAAAAATGGTGCCAAATTAGCACTTCAAAATTAATTTAATGAGAAAGGCTCTGCCAGATCTTTTGAGAAACTTTTGTGCCATCGTGAATTTGCTTCATAAGCAATGTGGTATCCATGGATGCTCGTTTACAGGCAATAGCTATTGTCAAGCTACAGTTATTTTCAAAATTATCATGGGGCATAAATTCTTAACTTATGATAGAGATCCTATTCATTTTTTTTTTTTCCAGTCTTCCACTGCTTTGATTTTATGCTAATGCAATGCTATTGATTCTGTTTGTTAGGGTCAAAAGGATGTAAAACTGTAGTAACTTCTTGTTGGAGGGAGATTGAAAAGGAATTGATTGAACAGGTCAGTCAACTACTGGAATAAGACTCCTAAATGTAGAAGTGGCAACTTTGCTTGCTGTAGTCCAAAGTCTTTCAGGGGATCCAGTCCTGAAGCCATCAGCTCATCAAGCCAAGGATGGCTTCTTACTGTGTCAGTAGCACCAAGGAGCATGGCAGGCCGCTGATCCTATCTATAGTTTTACTGATATCTCTAGAGCCATGAAAGATCTAGAAAAGACTTAGGACACTAGGACTGACACACTTTCTGTCTACATTGCTGGCTTCAGCTCAGGAAGAGCCTGGCAATAACATTTTCATGCTTGTACAAAGTCCTTACAAAGCTCTTAGTACATATGCAGGAAGTGTCCCATGGACCTTTATTGCAACAATGAGCCTTCTAGGGACGGCTTCTAAGGTTTCTGCGATATCTGTTGGAGGACTGAGCATTATCACCTTAAAGTCTTCTCAGTCCATCTAGGCAGTGAAAGGATGCTGAGAAATCCTGGACATGAGCAAAGCATTCCTGTGAAGACCTCGGATGAAATTTATGTGAAAAGTGCAAAGCATGATGGTAACAGTAGGGTAAAAATGCAGATAACATGGAAAAAAAAAAAAGTAGGCAGGAAGAGATGCAATTTTTGAGTAGGTCTTTTCATATAGTCAAGTCTGTGTTAGTGTCAGCAATGTAGGAAGTCAGTGGGTGTCTGATTATCATCTCCTGAAGACAGAAAAATTGCCATTGTAACTTTTTTTAAAATCAGATGAATTTTTAAATTATAATTGAATGTATATATAGCAACATTGTTTGCTTTTCTTTTTTTCATTTCTCTCCACCTGGCTTTCCCATACAAAAGCTTCGCCTTCGCATACCATTGGCAGCTTGGAATATGAACAATGTGTTTTGTCTTCAGCTTAAGTTCAGCATGTGCTTCTGAACTACTTGGGGGGGGGGTGGAGGGAATCCCTTTGTAATAGCTTCTAAATAAATTCAGTATCAATTTAAACTATTAGAGGAAGTTAAATCAAAATAATTAGGATATTAAAATACTTTGTGCATTTCCAATCACTGGTTTATTGCAAATCTGGATCTTTTCCAAGGAACAATAATAGAATGAATACATTAGAATGTTTCCTTCCCCTTAATATGAAACCATTTGCTCATGAAAAGATGATTGATAACTTACATTAAACACAAAACCAGATTGATTTGCAGACATGGTTGAGGAGGGGCTGGAAGGAAAGGAGAATAAATGCCACATTAACAAAACATTTACACAGACGCACATTCACACACGCTAAGTGTATTGACCAAATAAAAAAGAAAACAACATAAAAGCTTTCATAGCACCTCTTCTCATTAGAAAAATATAGTAACCGTGTGCAATGTAATTGCTAAATACACCTAGGCATGGAGAAAGAGAGATATTTGGAGATTCTGATTGCAAGTGCTCTGAACCAGTTCAGAAAAAAGCTAGAGCAGGGTACAGAGGGAGATAAATGTAAGCTGATCTCAGTGTCAGCTAAGTTTTTGGCTCTGTCTTGTTTCTGATCCTTCTACGATCCTTCTTCACAAAGTGAAGAATTATGTCTTCCAAACCGTGTAGCCTCCTGGGTCTAGGGAGCATGAATAAGCTTGCACTGTGCAAGTCCTTGGTCTGCGGGAGTTGCCATGCTCGTCTTTCTGCCACTGCCACAGAAAGTGTCTGTCTCTCATAGTTGCCACATGTAGTCTTAGGGCAGACTCAAGTTTCCAGCCTTACAGATCTTTGTTTCGAGCCCTGGTGTAGTGTCCAGGGTGGCAAGTGTTATGCACAGATACATGTACATCCATGGGCAGGCTTCTGCCAGCTGGAGAAAGCAGGGCTGTAATCAAAGCCCAGTCTTGGGCAAAATAAAGGAGAGTGAGCATTATCACTTGCAGAGATCTCTGTGTATTTCTGTGACTCCTCAACATCTTTCTCGGTTGTAGTTTTTTTGTTCTGCTTAAGTCTGGGACAGGATTGTAATTTACCATATCCTATCATCTTTCCTGTTCTTTCTTTTCCTCCCCCCCTGAAGAAGATAAGAATTACTGTATTGGATCAGATTAATGCCTGTCTATCTCAGATGGTATCCATTTACAGATTCTTAGGGAAGAATATAAGAAACAACATAAATATCCAGTCATCTGTGGCACATTCCTCCACCTTTTTGAAGAGAAAGCAAACAAAGAGTTTACTTCTTTTCTGTCACTTGAATGTATTTAGAGTCACTTCTTGGGCCATCAGGCATTCACAAAGTTGCAGAGTCACCCAATGTGTCTGATGTATGTGCTACATAGGAGTCTAGTTCCTGCTGCAAAGGTCCTTGCACCCTAGCCTCCTAAGGAAACCAATCTGTATGTAACTAATGTATCCCAGCAGAGACAGAAGGGGAATGAAGAGTGCTAGACATAGCTACAGCCTACAAAAATACAGAAGAGAAGGATTCTGCTGTAGTGAATTTGAAACAAGGATAAGCATTCTTGAATCAAGTGAACATGATGCTGCCAACAAAAGATTCTGGTGAAGAATGTGTATTATGGTATAAACAAGAGAATTCTGAGTAGAGATCAAGATGCTGTATTTCCTTGGCATTTGATAATGCTGCAATCGCTGCAGGAATATTATGTCCAGGTCTGGTTTCTGCAGTTCAGGAAGGACATTGCCAATTGTTTTGAAAAGAGGAATGAGTGAAGTACTGAAAAACATGCCTAAAAGAGAAATATTTAAAGAATTCAATCTATTAGTTTATAAAAGAGATGGAGTAACTTCATCCCATTGCATATAGATTTCAGTGGGGAGGACAAGTTTACTATTGAAACTCAAGCCGATAAAGCTACAGTAAACCCAGGGATTAGAATCCAAAGTTGAACAAACAATCTGTGTGATAAGATACACATTTTTTAATAGGGAAGATATTAATAATTAGAATAATGCAACAAGAACTTTCACAGTATCACTGGGCAATTTTAGATTACCACCAAATACTTATAGATTTTGCTTGATTTTGTTTTCTTTCCTAAAAATATTCTTTAAAAAAAAGCTTAAACAGGATGTAGTTCAAGCATGTTGGAATATTCACATTATACAAGTAATCCCTTAGAGGTTCACTTCAGGTCCCTTCTGGATTTTATAATGTAGAAGCTGATGACGCCTGAAATACATAAGGATGTTCAGCTGCACCTAGCAGAGCACAACTCTATCTCTGCAAACATATTTCAGTGCCAAGGCAAAGCAAAACCATACCTGATGCAATGGGCCATTGATATTTGAAAGTAAATCCCTTGGTTTTTAATTTGTATGTCCTAAGATCCCTGTTTAAAAATGTGTTTCCTTTCTCATAAGTCACTGCATAACTCCCTGCTAATCCCCCTCATTTACATTGAATATTAGCTTTGTGGAGAATGGTACTAATTAATCCTGCATAACTATAATTTAGTGGCTGGGCCGCACAACAGCATGAGAATTAGCATGGTACTGGGCGCCAGGTTATCAGATTCATTTTCTGGGTAAGTCCTATTATGTTCTGCAGGATGGGCACAGCACACAACAAATTTAATTACACAGGCTTTCAATCAGCTTTCTTGTAAGCCAGAAAACTATCTTCTAGCCTTTTCACTTTACAGACAGCAATGCTTTCTCTGAAGCCACTCTTGCATTGTACTTGACCAGCTAATTGCTCTACCTGGACACTAATTATTATTAGTAGCTAATGACTAATGACCTTTTCTGCAAGGTCATATCCCAAGATGACACCGGAGTCTATAAACATTCTCCTAAATTGGTAATGACCGGTAGTAAAGATTATGATTAACAACAAACAGCTCACTTTCTGAATAAAATATAAATGAACATATCACAATAAAAACAGTATTACACTGATTAAAAGCATAAATAAATAAGTAATTAAATAAATATAGTCCCAATTTAATGATGAAGTGTGATGTTGTCATACAACATTCTCTCCAAAGAGGCATCACCCCATAGATGTTGTCCATTAAAAGACCTGGGTTATATTGCTGCGTCTGGCAGTGTCTTGCCTCAATGAATCACTCAGGCTCTCTCTGCCTGATCCCCCTACAGGTCTTTTTTACTTTTTTCAATGTTGATAGTAAAGTAGTTTTGTTCAGTATCCTGACACCAACACCCCCACAGGGACCCGTCCCATGAAGGTGACTCTCAGATTGTTTCTGTGCTGTCTGTAGATACAGAGAGCATTTTGAGGGGGTACCTCAGATCTACAGTAGAATGAAGCACCCTGTGGAAGTTCTTCTCCAGTATACAGAGTAAGTACACTCCTAGTTTTGGTGATTTGGTTAAGTACTTCCAATTCATTAAAAGATCCTGGCTTATGCATGCTTATTTCTCTTCTCCACCACCTAAGAAAAAAGGGATGGCAGAGTAAGGGAGACTTTTAGACTTTCTTACTGCTAAAATGTTTGGATTGTAGAGGTACATGACTATATTTCACTAAGAAAGGAGAAAGCAAGCCCAACCAAGGGAAAACATTCAGAAGTGAGAAAAGCAGCATGGGACTACAAAGAGGTTGCTGGAGATTCTCCTTGTTTCATTATTTATATTTCCCCACAGTGGCAAAAAACCACATTCCTATATTCCATATAAAATATAATGCACTTAATTGATCTAAGTAATTTCAAGGCTGCTGAATAGCAGAAGCCTCCAGAGTGGAATATTCTGACTTAATGATCACATAAAATTACTCGAAGTGTTTTTAATGTCATTGTAATTTCTGAGTTTATTTAATAGTTGAGGGGGAGAGAGGATAACATTAACAGTCATCTGCGTGGCTTGCATGACTGTATATAACAGATGAGACATGCGTATGCCACAAGAGCCATCATTTTAAAATGGCTGCAGTAAAAATGCAGTTATACTGAGCATTTGCTTTAGGCCATGACACAGTTTAATGAGGATGATATTGCATCAGGATTCAGGACACCACAGATTTGTTTCCAAGTGTTTGACCTTTTAAGGAGTCAGATTACTTCTTGATTCCACTGATTCCTTCCTCTTTCTTTCTCAGCCTCATACATTCAGTTCATAAAAACTTCAGCCAAGAGCTGTCCAGCTCAGATGTCCACCACAGTACAGTTGTAATACACATTACACCTGCAGAGTATATGCTAGATCTCTGTATTTATTTTTTTATTTAGTATGTTGTAAACAGCTGCCTTTCATCCCTAATCATCAAAACCCTGGTTATTTTCAGATTTTTTGCTCTCACTGGCCTAAGCCCAGAGTCACTCACAGATGAGGGTCAACACATTCACAGGCCAAAAGTGCAAAGCCACTATGGGCCTATTTTGAAGCACAAGTGTGTATTATGTATGCAGTCTGCACAGACGTTTTTTTCAGTGCAGGCGGCCTCACTGATTTCAGAACAGTGATAGGTGAAGTAACAGCATGTGTTGCTCTGTTGGGTACCTTTGTTCTCCCCAGCCCGGTGTTTGCCTCCAGTTGAAGTCTTTTCCCAAATTTCTACCACTGCTGTTCAGAATTATTTTGCAATATTAAAGCAAGAATTAAGATTTTAAAGCTAATTCCATATTCTTCTCTACTTTTTCTACCCCTCTGCTCTGTTTGAAGTTATTTTAATCTCCTCTCAACCTTGCCATTTTTTTTCCTATTGGACTTGTCTAATTTGCCTCATTTCTAAGTCATGATGACATCCTCAAGACACCAATTCATAACTTCCTCATGTTGAAATTGTTCATTAAAATCTAATTTTTACCATCTAATTCTGGCTTTTTAGCTAATGAAATCAGAGTAATTATAAATACCCATCTTGCAACATTGCATATTGACATTTGAATATAAAGACTCGGAATGGAAGAAAAGCACCACTGGAGAACTTATTTTCTTTCCTCTAGCTGCAAAGGAAATCAGCTAAATCATAAAAGTATAGATTAAAATACTCTCATCTAAGTTCATTTCAATATTAACTTTATATTGCCATTAAGGTTTGCCTGAACATGAACCATAAGGGACCATATCTAATTTCAACATTCTCACGAGAGATGTTTGGTTTGCTCAGATCCATTATTTAACAAAGAGAACTGAAATGCTCAGAAAGAAAGGTACAGCTCATGCTGTATTTGATCCACAGTTCAACAAGAGCTTTATCATCTTCCAAAAATATTAGAATATATTGATGGAAGGAAAGAATGACTCAGGAAAACTTTTAGTACTTTTTTCTAGTCTTATTTTAGTTGATGACTCTAGGCTAGATTCATGGCTGAATTTTATGGGATCACATTGTATTAAGACTGCCTGTGATACCAAATAGCTACCCCAGAATCTTATAAGGTTATAAGAAGAATTTCTTCATATTTTTAAATTTTTGGCAACCGTCTCTAGAAGTTATAGACACTGATGGATATTAATATATTGATGCAGCAGTCTGAAAAATGTATGGATAGGGGAAAGACAATCAGCCTTGTAATAGGTTAACATATTACCACCACAGGATGGGGATCTGATCCTGTGTGTAGTTCTGCAGTTACAGATCCTTTTGAAATAGTGTGGTTTGGAGACCTGGATGTCAGTTCTGCAGATACACCACTTTAAAAAAGACTTCAGAAAACCATAGGTAAGGTATTGTAAGGATGATCAAGTAGGTACGTTGTTATCAGAAAAAAATGATTTGTTGAAACCAAAATGATTTACCTAGTGGGATCCATTTTTATAAACTTCCTGTAGATCCCTGCCCAGTTTCTTGCCAAACTGCTTTGTGAAATGTGGAGATGCTCATTTATTGTTTGCGCTCCAGTGAGGCAGCCAAACTTCAGATTGCCTTGCAAATGGGCCCTGCTGAGCTTCCAGGTCCTGTGCCACAGAGCCAAGAGTCTGGATGAGCTGAAAGCCCCAGCCCGAGGCAAAGTTCCTGTCCTGACTGTAATCTGCCATCTGAGAAGCAAGGAGGTTTCGACTCCTCTGCAACAGGGAACTGACTTAAAGATGGTGATAAGTGGAGAAGTTTAACTGCTTTTTGGGGATCTAAGAGCTTAGACTCCTAGATTTGTCTTTTTTCTAATTTTTCGACATTATACAAAGAAATACCTTGATGTTCTGTATACTTTTTTTTTTAAAATGAAGCAGTAAATGTAGTCACTGAGGAGAGAACTGCTGGGAAGAGCAGACACTAGACAGAAAGTTTTCACTGAGTGTCTCAGCCACAACAGAAATGTTCTCTCACTCCGTATTTTACACAACAGCTCAGAAGAGAAGTTTGTCTACTGAAGGCAGATTAAGTCATCATTGCCAGTCTCCACAATGTACAATTACGTTGATTCATGCAATCTGCCTCTGTGATGAGATATCTCACAGTAAAGACATAATAACCACTAAAATAACTATTTAATTATTATGGCTAGATGATTCTAAGTTTATTTTAATCAAAAGCTTCAGTATCAGCTGGTTAGATATCTGTTGGCAAAAATACTCTTCTTGGCAATGGACCAATGGATTAACAGAGCAGACACAAGGGAGACTTGTTTCAGGCCCAACATCAGTTAAAGGAAAGTATTCTTCATGGGCATTATGTCACTGCAGAGAGAGTGGAGAATGGTGTGATTCAGTGGCAGAGACGAAAGATTCCTGCATGTAAGTGCATGTTCACGCAAGCATTCCCTGGGGATGAGTATAGTTTGATCCTCCAGAAATTTGCCGCTGCAGTTTTTTATGCTGCGGTCGTGAGCATGCGTCTGCAGCTTTTGAGTATTAGGTCCTGATGAGATAACTGGTGAGCCACTGACATTGATTGGCATCCAAGAATGCAATGACTCCAGGGTTATCATTCATTAGCTCTTGTCAATACAACTTAAGGATTTAATCTTGTGGCAGTCAAAAAAGAAAGAACCTAACAACTCATACCACACAAATGTTTGTTCTATTTCAAAACAGGGAATGTTGAACCTCTATTGCAGCCTGCTGGCTCTGATTTTACTTGGAATAATGCAGAAGGGTTATTCTGGAAGTCAGCTTTCTTTTGGAAGTAAAAAGGATCTGGCAATTACTGCACTTGAGTATTAACATGAACAGAAAAAGGATCAAACAAAGCAATCTTACAACAGCTATCATTTATTTCTATTGCCAGTTTAGTGGCATTAATGCACTGCATACATACATTGCAGAGGGGTCAGTGGTAGGCGGCACATGACTTTTTCAGAAGATGTAAACAACAGAATAAATATTTTGAAATCATTGATCTTGGAGAATGGCAGTTACAATATCATGGGCATAAAGCTAATAAAGAGAGGATATGGAAAATAACCTGGAGCTTGGAACACCTTTGTTGTCAACCCAGTGCTCAGTGAAGGGGCTTTTGTACCAGCGAGGCCCAAATATAAGGATTACCAGGGCAGTTAAGTCAAATCAGGACCACACTGCAACCTAGAGCTAAACAAAGAGCTGGTATAATTGTCTGTTGTCTTCCTTTAGGCACCAAGATGCACAACCAAAACGAGCAGATGTCAGTATGTTGGCTTATCTGTGCCACTGCAAAACCCCAAAGAAGGGTTAATATTCTTGACAGGATCAAAAAGGCAGCAGAACTAAGGGTGATTGATTCTTTAGGGCACTCAGACCTATTTTCTTGTTTTCCTTTGTATGATTATCTGAGCCACTGTCTTTTCATATCATTGGTGGAGGGCCCAGATATCTATGCCAGTAGCCCGAGTGCTATTGACAGCAAGTTCCATAATTCATCAAGGAACCATGACGGGGTTTATGTAATTCATCCTTCTCTTCCATGACCTGTGATGCAACTATCTATATAATACTATAAATAAACTGTCCCCGCTCACCAGCCTTTTCCCCAACCTTAGATACCAGATACATATGAGAAAAAGACCATGAAACAAAAGAATATAATTGCACTTTTTTAGAAGACCTTGGTTTGGTTTAATCCCACCTAGGTGTAGGCACTTAAGCAGAAAGACTGATTAGGGAGTCTGGTCATCTTCAGCACCTTATGTCTTCAGTGAACAAACACACATTGATCTGAAAAGATATTTTGATCTCAGGTGCAGTTCCTCTTGTCAAGGCTTTTTTCTCTTTTTCTTGCAGTGGAAGTGCATGACATCTGGGCACCTGACTTACCTAGAAACCTCAGTTCTTATCTAAAAGCAGGTGGGAACTGATAGTTTGTATTTTTTGCTTAATTCCCATTCTCTAACGTATTATCCCTATTTCTCTCCCTGTGAATATTGAAATTCTTCTCCTTAACTTTTTCCCATCTCCCATTTTCTCTGTATACAGTATTTGTTCCCTTTGATTCTCCCTTTCTTACTCATTACACCCTCAGCTGTTCAGCTCCTTCTTCTCTCTGATTGTGTATTATGTATTTAATTGGACATTGAATCAACAGTCAATTTTCCCCAAACTGGTCTTGAAGAAACTATAAACTGGTCTGAAACTTGGCTACTAATATCAGATTTGGTTAATACTGCCAACGGAAAAGAAGAAGAAATTTTGAAAATATATATATAAAAAAATATTACAAATTGTAGCTTTGAAGTGCCATTTTTGTTAAAGAATGAAAAAAAGGGTTTTTAAAGCTAAAAAATATTTTCCCTTGAAAAGAGATTTTTCAATTATTACATGACAATGAAACAAAACAAATCAAAAAAGAGAAAAATTTCAAGACTTTTAATTTCAAGTTAAACAAAATACCTCAGTGAAATTGACAACTAGTATTGTATTGGTTTTTAGATTTTGTGTTTGTGGTTTTAAAAGTTTGTTACCATTGAGCCGTGAACAATTTTTAAAATCTTTTTTAGTCTACCACAGAAATGAAAGATCTGTTATTCACCAAATTCCATCTCGTGTTCCTCCTTTCCCTTCTATTTTTGAATCGTCAATTTTCTCTTTGTCTGGCTGCCATCGATACTGTATTGTCTCTACATGGTCTAGTCCAACCTCTCACACAATAGCACTTGCTGGTCTATAAACACTTACAAATTAATTCTATATTCAATGGAATGAAGCAGTACTGTTGAAAGAGATTGAGGGCTAGCAATAGAGAAATCATAGATGAATTTGCAATGTGATACAGCAGCTAAAGGAAGGGCAATGCAATCTTAGGCTACGGTCAGAGAGACATTACATTATGGAGAAAAAAAAAGCCAATAATTTTCCTCTGTACAGCTTGGCTGTGACTGCACCTGGAATATTGTATTCAGTCCAGGCACCAGAGAGATATCGACAAATGAGCATTCAGAGAGAAGTGCTGTAGCAGTTGATTTACTGGGGAAAGTTTAAATGAGCTAAATAAAGCAGCTGTGCTCCTCTGGGCAGCACAGGACAGAGAGCAGCATAGCTGGGAGCAAAGCACGCGCTGCCATGGGGACCTGGGTGTGAAGCTGTCTTCTAAGGAAGGTCAGAGCATCGCCGGTCTGCATCTACATCCTACCTTTTCCTTCATCTATTCCCTCAGGATAAACCCTTCTGAAACTAAATTTTCTGACAACCAAGCCACAAAAGCAAATTCCTCCTTGTCTGCAGGCAGAATGTTTACCCTCAGAACAACAAAGATCCAGACCATCTGCCAGAGGTTAGTAATCTCTGCCCAGCTGCACAGGCTGGACCTTTGGGGACAGTTCAGTCCACTCCTTTGCCTGTCACAGCTGGGAGAGGCAAACACCACAAATGGGTTACGTGAAAGGGCTATCTTATTTCCATTTCCCACTTTCACATCAGAATTTGGCACAAGATAATCAAAGAATGACCTACAACAAACAAGATTAATAATGGAATTAAATCAACTGTGCAAGACCCAGCCAAGATCAGGCTCCAGATATTCTTTGGTCATGCAAATATGTACTGTGGAAAGCCCTGAAATATCAAGAATTTAAGCAAACATCCTGTGACAGCATTTGATATCTTTGTATCGGATTACACAGAACATTTGCTTTTCATGATGCTTTGAGAACATCTGCTATACATTGTACTTCTGCAAGCAACCTGCCCTCAAATAGACACATCACACTTCATCAGAAAAACAGCAGGCTGCTGCCCTAGCCCCAGGAGTTTCTCTACTGGTTTCTGTGACACATCTTAGGAAGAGCAACTTTTTTTTGAAGGTGGCTGTAAGGAGTTGTGAGTTGAGAGGAAGTACAGGAACTGAAATTTCCAAGTTGATGGTGAAGCTAGAGAAGTGTGGTGCAGTGGAAGGCAGGTTCTGGAGGCCAAAGGCTACAACCTCATTACGACATCTCCAGGGAGAGCCCATCCGAGAGGTCTGAGCATAGTCTTGTGATCTGCAGGCCCACAGAAGAAACTAGCATTGAGGATTTGATCAGACCTAACTGACTTGAAAGCAGCCGGCACTCAGCTGATGTCCTCGAAAGAGGTGTGTGGTGACAGCAAGGGATACTGACTTAAGCGCAGCAGAAAGGAAATAAAATTGTTGTCATTTTATAGGGAGGAGATGTATGCAGGACATTTTATTAAGAGAAACAGGAAAAATGAAAGTCTAATATATACACCCAGGAGTTATTTGAAGCTAAGAATTAGTTGTGCAGTAAGAAGTAGAACTTGCTAACTGGCTCAACTATCATTTAGGAATCTACAGTGAAATGTCTAATTTATTATACAAATTAGACCAAGGCAGAATAAGGCATTCTGTTTAATCATAAAGACTTGGGGTGTGGAAGTCTTCTATTTTTGAGCAAGACTGAATATTCTATAAAGCCAAATCTCCTCACTTAAATGAAGGTATTAAGCTGGAGTGAAGAAAGTGAAAGAGATCACGCTGTTTCATCAGGATTACTTTCAAGTAGTTAGTCACTAAGTCATAGGGGTTTTCATGAGAAAAATGGCTCAAGCTTCTCTTGCAGATAACTTAACTGCTATATGGTGCAAGAATTGGCTAGATAAATGACTTATATAAACCAAGAAAGGTCAGGATTTCTTGTCAATATTTCTGTCTGGGGGATAAGTATGTTTCCTTTTTCTCTGCTCCCAGAATGGATTATCTGTATATGCTCTTAGTGACATTAGCAGTAAGTTGAATAAATGCTTGATTTGCCAATCGGTTCACAAGTGGAGATAATTCTTATCTCGAGGGAGGAGAAGTGTCTGCTAGAAGGAAAAACTTCATTTCAAGTGTTAATCACAAGCAGCATGTGTGATACTATTCCCCTCAAGGAACCTTCTGTGCTAATTATGGTCAGTGGCCAAATTTCTGAGGATTATGTTAGAACTGTAGTCCTCTAGTCAGCAAGATGCCTAAATCTCTCTACATCCTAACCCTTTCTTGTTTTACCTGGCCTGTGATTGCTTTCTCAACTCAGTTATGCTGTGGGAAGGATGCAAAGAAATGTGATTCCTTGAACTTCTCAGGTCATCCTGACCTCCACTGCTTCACTAGAAATAGATGGAGTGAGAGAAATACCAGCCCCCTGAGTTTTCTTCCTATTCCAAGCGGTTTGAGAGGAAAAGTTATAGAGCAGACGAAACCAGGAAGATGAACACTGCTTTGCTACTGGTAAGGCAGCCTGTGAAGCTGGCTCCAGACTTTTTTTTTTCTTTTTTTGCCAGTGAAGTTCAGTGTGTGAAGTACTGCACAAGACCTGGTCATGCTTTGTCTTCTAAAGGCCTGGTCCAAAATTCTATGAAGTCAAGGCAAACTGTCCATTGAGTTCATAGGCTTGGGATTAGGCTTTAAAAATTCTGGCTTAAAGCCATTATTTCAAGATCCAGACTCTCATCCAAAAGTTCCTGAATTTTAGAGATGCCTCTTTGAAGAGTACCTTGGGGAAGTGTCATTATTTTTAATCATTTTTGGGGATTCACAGGGTAAGCTGTTGTTGATTACATGATTTATACATGCTCTCTATAGACTTGGAGGGGCTGCATGCATTATTTTACAGTGTTTATTGCTTATTATGGAAACTACATGATAATAGTGGTTTCAATTATAAGCCTATTAGGCAGGTAATTGACAACACAAGTATACTATAAAGTTACACTCTGCTTGCTTTAATACAAGAGCTGTGCTGTGTTTTTTAGGCAGGCAGTGCTGGTAATCAGTGCATAAATTATTTCTTAATTAACTGCTTCTGTCAGAATCCCAGTTTCACTCAACAAGCGAGTTGGCCAAGAGTTCATTTATCTCTTCCCTTTCCCCCTCAGCTGTATCATCTCCCGTGATGAGAAACTGTTCTTCTCAACAGGAGTCTTGCCCAGACCATGGCAGCAAATACATACTGTCAGTTGTACTGTCAGCGATTACATCTCTTTCAAGTTCACAGCTGCAGAAAGTCACTGAAAACAGGGTGACAATGCTTGAAAGTGGATTCCGATTCTTACCCTTGAGAGATGCTTCTAAGGGAGTCATGGGTATTCAGTTCAGCCTAATAACAACTTCTCAGGACAGTTGCAAATGATACCTGAGATCTCAAATGCCTTACAAGTTTTAACTCATATTCCTAATGCATCAGAAAAGTCAGTAGTGCTTTATGGAATTATAGTGAGGAGAGATCAAATCCTGTGTGAAAGGATACACACCAAAAAAAAAAAAAGAAAAAAAAAGTGAGGAAAATACTGGGAACAGAATCCAGGTGTTCTGGATGCTTGTTCTCTTTGAAATAAGACAGGTGATAGTTAAAAAACATATTGGTCTGGGTGATTTTGCAGGTAATTAGCAAAGGTCTGAAGTATGCCCCAAAAAAACCTGTGGTTAAAGGTTGACCAGTAAGGAGCGACACATTCCTCCTTTTTCCCAACTGAGGTGCCGAGATGTCTGAATGTGGATTCTGCTTATGACAATCAAAAAGATGTACAAGTTTTACAAGTGCTTTCCTCTGTATGGAAGACTGAACACAAAAGAAAAGCAAGCACTGTCCTCTTTGAAAACTTTTAACCAGGCACCTGCATACAGCCTATTCAGAAACTGCTCTATCTATGTTATCTCTGAAACTTTCATTATACTCAGCTATGTTGGAGACAATAAATAAGATTCTCATCTTGCTTATTTATTCTTAAAACTTTAGGCTTTCCTAGAGAGCTACATGAGATAGAAGCTGAATTTGTGTTTCTCAAAGAAATTCTTACAGGTGCTTTCCATCAAATCTCATCTTAGTCTACTCATGACCAACTCAGGGTGACCTTATGAGCTCTTGTTTAGAGTTGAATTTCTGATCTCCCATGGTGAGATAGCATAGATACATTTTGCATTCAAATATCTGAACTGTCTGCTGTGCAGTTGGAAATGCTGTCATACCAGTTCAGAGAATTAGCAAATCATCATTTTTGCCTGGCTGCCACTGATCTTGTTGCTTTCATCATCATAGATCACTGCAAATCTCCAACATGTAGCATGTTCTGTGTCATTTCACTCCATTTTACTCACTTAGGTGTGCCCTCCAGCTTTTCTGGAAAGGGGAGATGCATGAAAAGTCTCCTCTCACAGTCACAATTTCTCTTTAATCTCTGAGCGTAAGCTGATTTATAATTAGCGGTTTGATCCATTCTATTCAGAGAGGTTCCAGTAAGACAAATAAGGAAATGAAATCTGTTTCATCTTTGCCTTCAAAATGTTGCTTCTCTTGTAGCATCTCAAAGGGAGAAGGAAAAGGAAAGAAATACTACTTTGATATTGCCAGGGTCCAGAGAATAGGAGAATTAGTGTTTGTTCGATAACAGGCACAGTAAAGACGACAAAAGCCCCTGTAGTCCTTATTCACCTATTAAAAAAAAATGGCATCACTGATGGCAAACATGTTTCCTGGCTATATGCAAGTGAATTGCATTGCCTATTTTCCTACCCTCCAACACCACTCTTTTTGACCTGGAGAAGAGATAGGACCTTCTCACCCAGCATCTGCTGCTCTGTAAGGGACTCCCAAAGGGTGGAAGGGTAAAAGGAGAGAATACGCTAGTTAACAGCTAATTAAGAGATCTGCTTTTAGTGACCAGAAAACAGGTCTAACTCACAGGAGGTAATTCTGATGGTCAGATTATTTTCTGCATTAACCACATTTTAAAGTTGTCTGTTTTCACTATTCAACGTTTCTAGGTGCAGTCATCATTACTAATAAAGCAAAATAATGTGGCGCTATAAAATGCAAGTTTACCTGCAATCCCAGCTATGCTGCTGATCCTAAGCCCACCAATCCTGTTATGGCATTTGATTGACAACCAGAAATCAGCTGAATGTTGGATTTCCTAAAGTTCACTAGAGTGCCAAGAACCTGGTTTCAACTTTTTCATGAAAAAAAACCAGTTCCAGTTATGAAGCCCTCCTCAAGATTTCAGTCTTTCAGGGGATATGTATGCAACAGTCTGTCTGTAAGCATTTCTGACTGAAAAAGTCCTTGAATGAGGAATTCATTTTCTCAGGTATTTTAAACATTCCCAGCACACTGGAGATCTTACTGTAAATAATTTTATTATTTATTATTTGTTCTTATTCTTAGTATATGCAGGTGATGGAGGGACAGCATATGCCTGCTCTCCCTGAGTTGTTTATTTAAGCTTAAATTTCAGGCCCCAAGCTTCAGGTTTATAATTCAGTTTAATATTTAATTCTCAGATGCTGAAATAATGGTTTTTTACTTCAGTTCACAAGATTAGGCCCACAGTCCATTTTCAGATATTTCTGCCTGGAAGAAAAAATTTGGCACCAGTGAATGGGGGGATACGATACTCAGTACTAGGCTGATAAATATATATAGCAAAATAGGAGGTTCAGGAAGAAAGGCTTAGGAAATGAAGCCTGGTCATTTCATGCCATCAACTTAGAATGGCAATGTTACTGTTTATATGAGAGCTGAAATTAAGATTTCAATTGCTTCTAAATTAGGAAACGCACATGCACATGCACGCGCACATACACAGAAATTAATAAAACCCAGAAACAGGGAGGACAACAACAATGGGATGCAGAGGGGTTTTGATTATTTCAGCATGTGGTCTAAAACGCGGCAGATTCAGCAAGATGCAGATTTGCATAATGTAATGAGACTGGAATCAAAGTATCAGGAAGACAGACCGAGTGCTAATTAACTAGACTCTGCAGTAAAAACACCAGGATGGCAGGACAGTACAATGCTGAAAAACATTCCAGGGACAAATGGATAGCTGTGTTAATTGCATTAGAAAAAAAACCTCTTGGCTAGAATACTCTGGAGCCATTGCTGCAAACTTTAGCAGACCATTCAAAAAGATTAATGTCAGCTTGAAGTTGTTTGGAGCTACAGGTTCCTGACAATTGCTGGACTGGCAAATATCCTGATCAGTCCTTCTCTGAATGGAGCCAGCCCAAATCTATAGCTTAGTGCTGCAGCACTGAGCTGGACAGCAAGAAGTACGTCCTCTGTTCTCTCTGGAAATGTCTGCTCTTTGTAGCTTGCCTTATTTTTAATCTGTGTATGCAAGCCACTGAAGATACTCTGTAAAGGACCCCATACTCTCTTTGGTGTTCTGGCAGCATGCCATGGCTGGAAAGGAAGAATTTGGCCCTCTTCCCTTATTCTGAGGATTGAGATTTGAGACTAGGATTATTGTATTTTGTGTCTAGCATCACTGATGACCCAGAAAATCCTAACAGTTTCGTACTCCTTTTTCCTGCCTACAGGATTCTATAACCAGAGCTAAAGTGATAAAAAGCTTTTTTAATAAAAAAATCATTAATATTTAACAGCTGGAATAAAACTTAAAAATGTATGTGTGTCTATTTTACATAAAGGTCTGCAATCCCCTATCAATAATTTAGGCACATGAGTTTCTTTAGACGCCTCCAGCAGTTATATTAATCTGGTTCTTTCTTTCTTTATAAGGACTGAGTGGGTAGTTGTGGGTGTGTGGGTAGCTGAACAAGGGGGGAGTAAATTCTGGAGGACCTCTATGCCCCCCATGTACCACGCTCATGGAAAGGAAGAGGAGCAGAAGAACACGTTTCCCAAGTCTGAGGCCAGCTGCAGCAGCTCCTCTTGAACTCAAGCAGCGGTAGTTTATGCTTTTAGCTCTGACACACTCCTCTACAGCCTGCCAGCTAAAGCGTAACCATCACAGCGGTGTAGTCTTCTTTTCTCAAGGGGAAACCTAGTCCTCCCCTCAACAGCCTGTTCAGAGGGAACAAAGCTCACTTAGAAGCTGCAAGATGAGGCCATTTTCTGGGAAGAGCTCCAGGAAAACTTTAAGACACTTTTTGCTTTCATTAGATAAGTGGTTCTTCAATGAGTGCATTAGGTGAGCAGAAGAGGCTTCTGAATCCTGCTTAGCAGCTAGAAATAATGATGAGTTCATTAACTGTGTTACACTGTTGTTGCAGCTACTGCCACCTGACCGCAGAACTATTCAAGCAGTGAAAAAAGGTTATTTACAAATGAAATTCTGAAATCTAAAGATGGAAAATCATAGGTAATAGATGCGATGAAAACATTTTGACCATCTTACTGAATAAAAGGGAAAAATTAGTCCCAAATAATTTATGCGGGAGGTGATAGGCCTATGAACTGAGCAGGCTAGCCAGAATCTTTTGCTAGCTGTTGTGAATGACCACACTCGACAGACGTAACTCCATGTAAGGATATTCCTTTTTCATAATTTTCCATGGAATACCTTGCCTTGTGACAGGCTTTTATACATGGAGTTTACACACCCTTTAAATATCATTTAGAGGAGAACTAGAACAGGTGTTTCTCAATCAGATAAGAGAAGAAATTAATCCCAGTCTGAAAGTTTTAACTAAGTCAAAAGGGAAAGTGAAAAGGATTGTTCTGTTTGATCATTAAAAAAACCCCAAAACTCAACAATGAAAACGCTCAGACACTTAACGTTTCAGAAGTTTCTGAGATGTGAAAACTGAAATAGTCTTTTCTGTCCCTTAGCTGTGGTGAGGCAACCAGGACCATGGGAAATAAAAAAATATTAAGCGATCGACTCCCTCCTGGAATACTGTTTGTTAGAGACCCAGGTTCATCTGTAGGCAGACAAATAGGGACACTGAGATGAAAAAGCCATAAAAGGAAACCATGTTGAGATGGGAAGAGGTAGGGTAAGGGGACCTATTTTTCCTTCCTCTTCTTTCCCTTCCTTTGAAGCTTATTAATATTAATATACCTTGATACATCCCACCAGAATTAAAGCTGCTTGCTTTGTATAATGTGATCCACTGCATCCCTAGTCACTGCCCCTAGGGAAATAGGGAAGGTCAGAAGTTTCTGTAGACCTGATAAAAATCAAAGCTGAGAAACCCATCAGCTCCATTTGCATTTGGTATCAGTGACAGGTTGAATCTGGCGTTTCTTCTTCCTATTCTAATTTCACATCTGTATTTGCAATCAGAAGATATATAGCCTTCCCTGTTCCCCTTCTTCCTTAGTACTGCCACATTCCAGGTACATCTTCCTTCTGGAAGCTGACAATGGCTTTTTCAGAGGTGAAAGCTGGTGTGTAGGGAGTTTCTACTCATAAACAGTATCCACTTCCTTTGAGATGGGTTCACCTAGTTAGCCAGAATGAACTGTCCCCCTGAACTATATCAGCAGGCATGGGGGAAAAATAAATGTCTTCTGAGTACACAGATGAATACATGTAATGCTCTTAAATTATTTTGAAAGTTTCCTCTGGGTTTGGCTTTCTACTTCAACTTACCAGGCCCTTCACTAGCTAGTAGATATCCTTCAGGTAGTGAAGTATTGCCCATAGCCATACATTATCTGCAGTATTTATCATATATACTTGAATTCCTCCCTGCAAATCTCAGGACTAATGCAATATTCAATCATGCAGGCAACACATACAGAAAATAGGAAACAGCATGGGGCTGCCTTCTTAGGAAAAATCTCGATATATCAGTGCATAGTTATTAACTTCACTTGTTAAAGAATATATCATGATCACAGCCACACTGTAGGGCTTGCAGCATCCATTGATCTCCCAAGGAAACTCAGCAAATAATTGATTTTAACTATCAGATGCCAGACCCGCCCCCCCAACTATATATTTGGATTTAATCCCCAATTATTATTATTTTAATGTTATGCAGTGAGAGAAAAAGGACCTGAAAATTGTCAGTTAAGTGACAGCTATAACCACCTCTAGAGAAATAGTTTTCTGTTCTCTGCTTTGTGGGGATGTATCTTTAACCCATTTCTTACCCCCACCTTGAATTACATTCCTGGCAATTTTCAATGTAAGATATAATCTAAAAATTTTTGAAAATTTATTTATTTGCTTGAAAATGTCTGGCTAAACTGTTTTGATTTTTCAGGTTTTATTATTTTTTTTCTTTTATTATCTGAAAGATTTCGCTCGTTATCACTCGGTGTCACCAATTCAACCAGCCTAAACCTGCAGTTTAAAAGGGAATATCTTCTGGAAAAAACAATAAGAAAAATTTCCACCTCAATGCAACATATTCTCTCCCAGTCAAGGAAACTACACAGTGTCAGTTGGTTTGGTCCCATATTTGTACAAAACATATTAGTAACCTTCCTCTCCCACTGTCCAAGTAAATTCTACATTCACGTGGAAACATATTGTTAGATTATACAGTATATTAGATCAACACCCTAAAAAAGTACAAATCCTAGCAGGGAACTAGCCCTTTCTGCTAGAAGAAGATCATTCCAGTTTGCTCCCAAGCATTTCTCACCTAGCAAGAAATTCTAGCAAAATGTCAGTAAAGTTTGGTATTTTGAGATGTAGCTGACAGGAGAATTCTGGCCTGTCGGGTTGTGGCGGGTTTTAAAATATTTTCTGTATTGCAATTCATTGTTAAAAAAAAAAAAAAAAAAAAAAGTAAAAAATAAAAAGTGCCGTCAATCAAAGTTTTAATATGATAAGAATAATTATGCTCCTGATCCATCAAACTTGTGACATATACTCTATAAATGCTGCAGGGAATAAGATGCAATATTGTGATGGTCAAACCTGTATCTGTTGAAGGGAAGAGTGCCACTAAAATAAAGGGAAGCGTTGTAAAGAAATGGAGTTTTTATGAGGTAAGGTATGGCAGGTAAGCATGATGAAATGCTAATTTATATCCTTCACAGTACAGTCCTTGCTGCTACAGCAGGAACTAATCTTCTTCTGTCAGTGGAGAAGAGCAAATGTTGGAGATAGACGGCACCAGGTACCACATCGGTGATGAACATACCTCTTTTGGAAGTGGTCTGATCAGCCCAGTGCCTCTCCCTCAGGAAGTCCTTAGGTTCTCTCTCCCACAGGACTTATCCTGACGTGGTGCAACGGTCTCCACAGAGCTGACATTTCTTCCTAGTTCCCTGCAAGATCAGACCCACAGTGAGAGAGAAAAAGTGCGAAAACATAGAGAAGCAGAATCCTGTTTCGAAGCTGTTGGAAAATGAACACAGGGAGCTTTGAGAAGTCCTAGGACAGCCTGAGGCAGGGCAGGCAAGCTGGGCAGGACAGGGACAGATTCCCTGCAAGGTGAAGGGGACTGCGGAGTCCCTTCCTCCAGCTCTCCTTCATCAGCATCGTGGTTGCACCCGGCCCTGCTGGAGCTGGGTGATGGTTTTATTTTTAATTTTTAGGCAGCTGGTTTATTCACTAACCCTACCGTGATTTTGTGTTGAGGACCAGCCCATATACTTTGTGTATTTTCACACCCAGACATTCAGATTTGGTAAAGCTAGACCATCTCGTACCAGTGCTTTCTAAATGAAGCATTCAGACTCTTTCTTTCAAAATGGCATGTTTAATTTCAGAATATGTCTCTTCTGAGAAAGGAGACTTTTCCTTCATAGCAGTAGTTTTTCAGTCTGGCAATGAACCAACTCCCCTCATTATTCACCCAACTCCAGCCTTTTGCAAACACACTGGAATCACACAGAATAGGATCTAGGACATATTCTTTCTACCCACACAGATATGGTTTCTTTCTGGGCATTTTCAATCTCTATTATTTCTTCTTCGGTCTAGTGAGAACTTTTCTACTTTTATACCCTTCACGCTTGAGCAAAGTGAGAGGGCAGTTGTTTCCAGTGTGTGGTTAACAAGAGGAAAAAAATGGGAGCTTGGCTGCATTATGGAACAACAGGATTCTGTCTTTCCTCACTTCCTTCTTTTTATTAATTTTGTTGGTGCCTTAAAATCCATGAGGTACAAAACCTGGGCAGTTTGGAACAAGATAAAAGTGACAAGATTAAAAATAGAGCCTTAAATGCTGTTCAGCAGTTTGGGAGCGTGCTTCATTATAACCTGTGGAGGAATTCAAATAGAAAAGCACAGCTGCTTTGGATTCCTGTCCAGAGAAACCACACAAGCACAGCTTGCATAAAAATAAATGCTTTGCATATTAAGGAAATGGTCTGTTATCTGCCATAGAAACATTGTAATCTTATTCTTCCTTTAAAATCACCTATTATAAAGCCTCAGAGTTGTCCATTCACATTCTTGTTGGAATAATTTTCATGCCTTTGACCAATGAATGACTGTAATTACTAGCCAGGACACAGATATAAGCACATCAGCCACATGGGTTATTGCTTCTGGTCATCCACTAACTAATCCCAGAGGGCCAATAACACATCGGTTTCTCCTCCCATGAGCCCAGAGCAACCCCTGACTCCTCCTATTCCTAATGCTGTAAAATGATAGATTGCTATTATAAAAAAAAGAAAAAGACAACCTCCACCAGTATTGTGCATCACATGAGATCTCAAAGGCACAACCAATGCTTTAGGCCTGCAGGATGAAGACATTTGTTAGGAGCAAATATCCAGATGTAGATGCAAAATGCAGTATTTTCCACACTAAAAATACAAGGTAAAACCTCCAATGGCCTCTGCTAATCTGCCTAAGGAATTAATTTCTTCCTGACTGTAGCTCTGGAGCTTGTTTTCATCATGCCAGTGTGAGCAGATCACATCAGTCTGGCCAGGAAAAAGCTACTTCTTTCCATAAGTGGTCGTGAGAGCATCTTCCCTCCTGCGTTCATGTCAGAGAAAGGACAGTCCAGCCAATGCAGAAATGGAATATTGAGCAAGCATTCTGGCATGAGCAGGTGTACAGTCCTGTATTATCTGTAAAAGTGTGTAAGAGGTGTAAAAAGTGTGTTAGAGAACATATAAATGACCCCAAGTGGATCCTAGACTGAGGAAAGAGAAACCATCAACATGAGCAGCATATTCCACCCTGCAAAGGTCTCCAGGTGCTGACGAATCTCCACAACATCCCACCAGCACCAATGCCAGAATGAAACCACTGATCTTGGCACCCTGAGGAGCAGGGGAAGGGGAAGCATAACACCAGGAAAAGGGTAGAAACTGGAAAGTGTGTGTATAATAATTCTGACTATATTGTTATTCTTTCTTTTTTGGTAATAGTTAGATCTAGACTACTAATGATAAGACTGTTAAGCTTCTATTATATTAACAATAAACTCTGGGCTTTATATATATATAAGGTGTGCTTTCTCTTTGTCCATAAAATAAGATTTTTGAGTGTAACACTTCTTGTAATGCAGATCCTTTGTACTTTGAAGTCCTCTTTGCAAGTAGAAGAAAAGGTCTCAAAATTGCCAAGCATGGACATTCGTATGGTATTTTCAGCCCAAGCATAAGAAACATCTAAAAATCCCTTGAAAAAGACTATTCCCTTAGTAACAATTAATCTAAGTGTTTCTCTACCAATTTCACTATCTACTATATCACAAGAAAACTTTATTGGATGTGCACTAAGAATATCTTGTGTCAATCTGGTGTGTTTAAAATTTATCATACTACATGATGCTTAACAGTATATGTTGTATTTTTAAGGAGGTTGTATGAAGCATAACATTTTCAAAGTGAAATGAGACGTTTAATAAGATGCTGTTAAGTGTTACCACTTTTGGTCAAAAACTGAATATTGGGGAAAATATTACAATTCTTCAGCAATTCAGATCTTTACATCACAATGACACTTTCTTGACATGTATTGTTCTAGGCCAAGTGTAAGGTTTGATGCAAGAATTATCAGGTGACGTTATTCTGGTTGTGCAACTTAGGAGATCAACAAGAACAGACTTAAAATCTGTGCTTCTACAGATCACATACTGAACTAGCAACATCTACGGAGGGTGAACAATTCTTGTGTTTCGGTGAAAGAAAATTGCTTGAAACTTGAGAATCACTTGACAGGCTTAAAAAACTGGGCAGTATGTCAATGCAAACAAACGCTAATGAATACGAAACCCAGTAGTGACATATTACAAATTCTGCCTCCACGACATTGAACCCTAGAGGACCCTAGCTGTTCCTTGCTGCAAACACCACGTTCCTCAGCACAAACCTTAGCATCTCTATTTCAATCATCTCCTGTCTCAGCCAAAAAGGCAAACATCACAATTGCAGAGTACAAGGAATTACTTCTACACATTGCTGAGTTTTAATTTCACTGCAAAGAAAAGCGAAACAAAATAATGATTTAGCACCACATGGATACAGAATACTAGATGTGCTCCTAAAATTCTGGGATCCGGATGTATGCTGTATTAATTTATGTAGATGAAAGCATGAAAATTAGCAAGGTGCCCCTGCAGACTGTGGGATGTGACACAAGCTCTCTTCATAAAACCTTCCCAAGATTTTCTTTCCTGGGCCTTTTTCCTCCTTCCCAGGCATATTCTATGGGTGCTACTCTTATTCCCCCACATCTCCCCACTTGGGAAAGTGCTCTTGGAGACTTTTAGGAGGGGAGAACATGTGTGGATGCAGCTGGGAAGGGATGGCATCACAGGCTGAAGCAAAACTGAACTGCCCACACTTAATATTTTCAGGGCTGCTCTGTCCTCAGACCAGTGGCTTGCAGCCACTGGCTGATATCCTCTGCTCCACTCTCAGTGGCTCTGAAGCCAGTACTGTTGGACATGATATACCCTCCAGCTGAATAACTACTTCTGATATCTCCATTTTGGTGTTGATGGAGCCAAAAGGACAAAGCAGAGAACAAGTGGGGCACTTGAAGAACACCTCATCTTGGGGAGACAGAAGGTACAACTTTCAGAAATTCATGTAATATCTCCTTCTTTGTCAGGAGTGGAGAGTTACAGAGAGTGGCAGGAGAAAGAAGTTAGACAGCACCTTGAATCTAAATTTGATTGTTCTCTAGACATAAATTAAGTTGTAAACTCACCCAGCCAGATAAATTACTTGAGGGAAATGTTGGCATTTCCACACTGGAAAAGAAAACTGACATCCCCTTGCATGCATGTCGTGTTTCAGTTAAGCAGCTCCCCGTTAATTGTCAAAGCTGTGAGGAAGTAGGTATCCAGCTTGCCAGTAAAAAATGACAAATGTGTTTGCTTCACACTGGGATGTGATTTCAGCTGGGGTTTGCATTCAAAATTTCAAATACTATTTCCACCCTCATTGAATCCCAGAGCCACCAGAAACATGCATTTCTTCAGCTGCATATGTAAAACTTAAGTAGTGGTACAATGAAAGGCAAACCCTTAAGCACTGCATACTGGTGGCCTGTTGATGATTCCTTGAGCTCTTTCCTCTCAGAAACCAGCACCTGCCTCAGACACAAATAAATCATCTGCATGGACAGTGATCACCCTTTGTGGGAAGGAAAAAGTCTTCAGACTTTGTCTTTGTCTTGGTCACAGTTATAGACTCAAAAACTCCGCTGGTTTTAAAGTACTGTTGGAGAAACAGGAACTTCTCCTACCTATGTTGATTGGTTGTATTTTATCCACCTAAACCCTTGCTTTTCAGACTGAGAAATTCTCACACAAATCCCAGGAGTTTTCAAGTGCTGGAGCATCCCATCCTGGAGGATACTAACATAATCAACTAGCAAAGTTCCAAACAAACACAGGTCCCCAAAGAGGGGGAGAGACAGGGACAGAGACTCAAGACACATTGCAGAAAACTGCAGATAACTAATAACTTCAAAATAGGGGAAATGAGATTATATTTAAAAGCTCCCTGAACAGCAAATATATTTCAGAGGAAGATACAGTTCCAAGATCATTTATGATCAGCCCCTTCCACAAACAAATATCATATCAGCACATATAAACACAAAGTCCACCATTTATGAAGGCATTCTCCTTCATTCAACACAGCAGGAACGCTTCTCAGCAGGAATACTTTGAGCAGTTTTCAGCTATGAATGAAAAAAAACGTTTATCATCTGACAAGGACCCATATAAAAACCACAAGGCACAACCCTAAAACATGGTTCTAAAGGAAAAAGCAGGTTTGAGAATTCTGAGGAGGAAATAGAGTAGTAGTCTCTACAAGGCTGTTAGGAAAAAAAGGAAAAGTATATTCTCCATGTTGAAGGTTACCATGGGTGAACTGAGTGAGATTCAGGTTACCTCTAGCGAGGAACTTTCTAACAGAAAGGAAGATGAAGGATTGGGATGGACATCCTGGGAAGGTGACAACTGTGAAAGTCTTTTAGGGCAGACTGGACAACTCTTCATTAGGATTAACACTAGTACAGATGGATGAATTAAATGACCACTTGAAATTTTTCCCAACCACATGACTTTATGAAATAAAATGTATTTATTTGTGGGAACTGAGCATTTCACTTTGGCATGTGCCTGACTAGTAATGGATATAAGATGAATTAAAGGCTGATCTTGTGACAAAGGGAATAGAGATATGTTTAATTCCTAGCTTCCTAGAGAAATAGCCATTCACCTTTCAAACTTGGGTAGTTTAGGCAGACACAAGATGTATGATACGATGCTCTGGAACAGGTAAATGGCAGAGGAGCTTTAAAACACATTTATTTCTAAAAGTCATCTGTTCAGCTCTTCTGTAAAGAACAGACTGTTTGCAGATCAATCTTTAAGTAGTCATTGATGTGAGCAACATTTTCTTACCTTCACAACACTGCCACTGAGAGTACCTCAACAGAAGATGTTTATTCTTCTCTGTATCTACCTCCGTCTCAAGACCTCTTAGTAACACACATCTCTTCATCACATTGAGTGTAGTACTGACGCCTCAGAAATGGTGCATCTCTAGCAACGGGGCACGACAGAACATGGCTGATGTAGCTGGGCTGAAACTGCTCCAAGGGAGGTTTTAGCTTTGGGGATCACAGGGAAACTGAGCCTCCCCTGTGCGCACAGTACCCTTTCTTACCTCTCTGTTTAAATGATAATGTTAACTGAGACAATCAAAATTTGTAATTATGACTGTTTACTCAAAAGAACTTTTGCCATTTCCTAAAGTCTTCCAAACAATCACACTTCAGAAACAGGACCTAGCACCCTCAGTATTTTCACTACTTTGTCCAGAGAGTTAAGCAGATCATTATGGTAGCAGGGCCTCTGAAGACCTCATGGACATATACAACATGCCAGGCATATGTGATGTGCAGATGCTACAACTAGAAATAACCCACACCATACAACAGCCTAACATTGCTCAGAGATACAGACTTCGTCCTAAAGTAGTACAGGGGCACTTGCATGATGCTGTCTCCAAAATACTCTGTTCTGTTTCTGCAGAAGGCTAATTAGTCCTGCTTACCTAACCTGACTCTATGATCTCCTGTGTCACTGTTACCCTAGATCGTGTCTCATTGCCTGGAGCATACATGGCCTAATTCAGGTAAGACAATGTTATCTCAAAGGAGAAAGGGCTAATGCAAAGCCTTTTAATGTCTATTCACTTCAATGAACCTTGTGTCCTAATAACAGTAACAGAAATCCAGCTGAGGGGAGATCTGAAAAAGAAATGGAGTGATTCAAACAGAAAAGGATGCATTTTTTATAAGAGTTATTTGGAATGTATGTAAATATTACTCCAAGCCTTTAGGAGAAAGATTTGTGAAGTGTGTGTGAAAGCAGAATATCTCTGAAAACATCTCCAGGAGATTGGTGGAGGAGGGGATTCATTAGATGGGATTTCATTGTAGGAAAATAATTAAAAACTTGAAAACAGTTCAACACCAAGTCTGGCAACATACCTGTAACTTTTTGCCACTCAGCCATAAGCTGGGCACAGAGCATCTTAATTTACTGGAGAGATTTTTCAAAGCAGGAATTACTGCTACATGATTTGGGGGAGCAAGATTGAACAGTGTGACAGACACTTACCATTGTGCAAGTCTGACAGTGCAGTCTTATCTCAGCTTAAATGCAGTCTTTATGGGCTATTTAAGAATACCATAGCATTTTAAAATATACTGTACCTACCCAGTAAAATGTGTGAAAAAAACACAATTGTTTGTTTAAACACTTTTGTATTATTAAAGCCTATGAACTACCATAACCACCCTGCATTGCAGACAAAGTCTGAGGGAAGCAATTGATCAAGAGCACTAAAAATATGTTGATGCCTGTAGTTACCAATTTATCATATCTACCCCCTGCACTTTTTTGTAGTGAAATGAATGATGAACCTATTCCAAATCATCAATTCCCATAAAATGCATACCTCCAAGTAAGAACATGCTAAAGGATTTATAAAGATCACAGTGGGCCTGGATACATTGTCTTGTTTGACATTGCTTATACAAGAAACCTTAAATACACAAATTGATTCATTTGTGTATTTCATCAAAGCTTGATTTAATTTGTCAAGGGGACAATGCCAATTTGCATCCATCAGCAGATAAAGTCAGGTTAGAGTCAAGCTACTGGCTCAAACCCTGTTTTCATATTGCCTCTATTGTACTCCCTATTCTATTTGGTGAGTTTTAAAGGCACAGGTATGAGACTTTTCTCTTCCTTTTTAAATGTTTTCTGAAATACTTAAGTGAAAAAGACCATAATGCCACTTACTCTGTGTCTGTGCAGGACTTGCACAACTGGTAAAGTTGCAGGTTGGTTAGTTTTTCAACCTCACTACTGTATTAGTGATCTTTTCACAGCCCTGGAGAAGTCTGCCTAATCTCTCTGCAAGATGAATTAAGGTAGAATTGGAGGATTTTTTACAGCAGATGTGAGACCTAGTACCTGTGCCATCTCCCAGTCATGCATATAGCCTGAGATATGCAGCCCATGACACAAACAAGAGTTGTGCATCTAAATTCCATAGTAAGCTTTAAAAGTTCGTGTCATTTTTATTCCTGTCCCTTCTTTCGGCTGATATTTCTCTCCTCCAGTTGACCTCCAAATCCCTCTGTTCTTTAGGGCAGTAACTCTTCCTACCAGCAGCCATGAAATCCTTCCTAATTCTGCCCGTACTCCCCTGAATTGAGCCTGAGCCTTTGTCAGCTCGGGATCAGTTCAGGAAATCCTTGCTAGGGGAATGGACCCAGTCCTTAATCATCTCCCTAACTATCAGATATCGGTGATATTTCAACAGGCATCTCTCAGATGAAAGCCTCATGCAGCTCATGAGGCTTCTTCTCTGAGCTGGCTTCTACTCACTGCACAGAGACAGGTCAGCAGTCATCTTACTTGTATGCCTGCAAAATAAGATGTCCAAACTCAAATATAAGTCTCCAAGTCAGCCTAGTTTTCAGCACCTGTGTTTTCCACTGATTTTAATGAAATTTCATAAGAGCTATGCTCTTATGAATTTCATTCCACTTGCCATGAAGTGTCTCCGTAAGTGAGAAGTTGCATAATTCTGAGCCTAATTTCAGACTGATTTAAAAACACAGTTCTGCTCTTTTTGCAGCTTTATTGGCAAAACACCTTTCTGAGCTGTGTTTTCTTGCTTTTTCATATATAATTAATTATAAGGGAGGCTTGTTATTTAGAGGATAAGATACTCTAATGTAAAGATGTCACATGTGTTAGATAAGGGGACAGTGAAATCTGAAGCATTACCTTTAAGTGAGCTGAATGCCAATATTCAGTGGCTCTGATGTAATGAAACAGTACATTGCTCAATCTAGTCAGGAACATAGGAACAGAGAAACACTATTTAGAAGAGGCTGGATTGTTATTACAGAGCCTGATTCAACAAAGCACTTGAGCGTGAGCTTCAGATTAAGCACACATTTAATTCTTCCTTCTACTGCACAACATGTTACAGTGAGCATATGCATACTTGCCTTGCATAATATGTTAATTATATTCAGAGAAGAAACTTGCAGGGCCCACTTCAGAGACCATCTCATAATCTTTAATGTATCTACCTTCACAATCCTTCTGTGACAGAAAAACCTGCTATTATCTTCATTTTTAAAAATCCAAACAGGGAGTTGAGGAACAGGAGAAAAAAGACTAAGCTCATGAAATTATTTAGCCCTTCAGTACCCAACTGATTTTGATAATGTGAAGACACCCAATATGCTTGAACAATTTTGTGAGTGTCATTAGGAGCAAAGTACACTGAATTATTTTAGCAAATATGGACCAAAGGTCCTAATCCTGAAAGGTGCTTTGTAATGCCTTGAGAACCCAGTGATCCCAATAGTAAATGCATGGCAGAGCAACTGAGCTTTCCTCTTCAAACAAAGCTGAAGTGAAACTTAAATTCACATTTCCTGATGCAGAGCAGGACACCTTAACCATGCATCTAATATATCCATGTTTACCAAGCTTATGGTAAACAAAATACTTAACATCTGAACTTTCAGTTTTGACTGTCACCAAGGTGTCCTTCACAGACTGTCAGGTGCTTAGATGTCAGTCTGAATTCAGTCCAGAAAAATACACCAGGTAAAATTATACACAGATTAAGTCACGACATCATTGCCAAAGTATTTCAAACTCCACTTAAATTGATATAATAAGATGCAGTTGGCTTGTGTCATTAAAAGAAAAAAAGAGATTAAAAAAAATCTAGAAACTTTGGGGAGAAAAATGTGTACCATTTGTTTTAAAACGCAGTATTACAACTGATGATCCAACATTTTTTTCTTTAGAGCTGAAGAAATTTAAGAAGATAAAAATAAGTCAGGGAAAGTTTCAAAAGTACTCTGATACCACAGTGGAAATGGATAGGAGAAAAAAATGGAGGGAAAATGTTGAGTTGATTAATATGATAAACTCCTAAATTAGATGAGTTCTGCTAATGAATTAATTCCAAAATGCCACTTGCCTAAATCTTGGTAAAAATCCCTCATATGAATCACTCTTCCAGAGTAGTTGAAATCAATCAAAGTTTCAGAGATGAGAGTATAGTCCTTTGGCTGAAAATTCTTAGGAATTTGCTTTAAATGTCCAGCATCACAACATGGTGCCCTTTCCAATTTTTTTCTTAATTCCAAGAAACCTGCCAGAGGGCAGGAAAACGCATCTGACTTCCATTAGCCTTTTCAGTAGGACTGTCATAAATTTCTTCCCTATCCTCAGGATACATCAACAGGAAGACAGACCACTGTATGCACAAAGTAAAACTAATCTGTTACACAGAAGAAAGGTAATTTTGTTCCAGTTCATTTGTCTGTGTGCATAATTTATTATGTTACAGACCAATGAGTTTGGCATGGAAGAATAAGAAAAGGGTTGACTAAAAATAATATAAACTGTGTTCTAAAAGCAGCTAAAAGTTTTAATTTCCTAATGAGCTCATTTAATCCAGGTAGATGACTGTGTTCTTTGAGAAACCAATTGAAAAACAAATTGCATTTGAAAAGCCTGCTTGCACAAATCCACACAGAAGAGGATTATATTCCAAGGAAAATACATGAAGCATATTGGAATAGAAACTAAGATGACAAGAGCACAATCAAGCAAAATAATATTGGGAGTAAATACAAAAAATTTTGTGATGTAACACCAATTATAGAGCCCTGAAGAATGACCTGAATAGCTGTCTCCAGGGTTACTGTTTCATTTCATGAAGTTTATTTTAGGGCTGGGAAATATTTAGTTGCAGATGCTGCCTTCTAGTACTGTTAAGAATTAACACAGGAGCAAAAGGTTTAAAACACATTACAAGAATTGTATGGCTAAGCAAGCAGAGACACTTGATGCAGTCCTTCTAGTTACTATTATGACAATACTTACATATCCTGTCAATCTAAGTGTTGTGATTAGATTAGTTCTGCTCAAGAAAAACATAGGTAAAGTTGTATTGGAAAATGTGGTTTTGTGGGAATAGAATTTCTATCTGCGCAGAAATACCCCATGCCCTGTTCAGCTGAGATTTCACTGGGGAAGAGGGTCTGGGGAGGGTTTGGTAATATGTAATGGAAATTTATAACAAAGCGTCTTTGATTTTTCATTTCAAATTGAATTCTAGGCATATATTCTGCAGATTTTAAATGTAACATTGAATGCTGAAACGCCTTGTGTTTTTTCTTTGCGTTTTTAAATCCATCCAGGCATAATGTAATTTCCCCCCTTTCTCCCCAGGCTTTTCTGGTTTTAGTCTTGATCAGAAGAAAAGTAAATGTCATTACCTCAAAACCCTTCCTCTTTACACATTTGTAACAGTGCTGCTCAGTCCTTCCCTGTGGAAAGTTAGGAAGATTAAACAGAGGAAGGATGTGGGTGAGGCCAGGTGACATGTACACACTGTGGGTCAACAACAGAAACAGGACCAGGACTCGAAAACCTGAATCAAGGTCCAGTGTTACAATACTGCACCAGAGCTGACATGAACAGGGAAATAACTCACTCTCACTAGGGGATAGCTGAAAGATTTAAAATGCCTGTCATATTTGGGAAGAGTGTTACTGTGATACTTAGTGCCTAAGGTCCTCTTAGGTCCTCTCCTGTGCTTCAACTACAACGTGTTCAGAAAAGGGACACTCTCTTTCAAACTTTCTCTTAGAGCAATTCTCACACTGAGCTCCATCAAATGTTTCCAAGCAAGTCAGTTGTATTGGGTCGAGACTCATTTTGTTTTCAAAAACACACAGGGACACACTCTTAATCTAAATACATGATGAAAACAATGCCTTACTGCATCTAAACAAAAGCAAGCATCTATCTTTTATGGAAATATATTGATATACATGACAAAAAGTAGAGCAATACCTATTTTTTAATGTCAACCTAAGTGTCAATCTTGGCTATTTAAAGCACCTAACCCCCCATAAAAAATATTATGTGTATTCCCAGTTTAAAAAAATAAAAAGAGAATCCGAAAATTCAGTATTCAGCAACAGCCTCACACTATTTACTGCAGTTGCTTAATGGTCTTCCACTGAAAAGAAAAAACAAAAAAAACCCAACAAAACCCCCTTCAAACTAAAAATAAGCCCAAATTTATTAGAATAGCTCAAAAAAGTAAATTCCTGCCAGCTAAGAGATGGTCAGTGGGGTGGAACAGAACATCATTTCAAGGACAGGCTCTTAATCTGTTTCTTAACATATCAAAACTGCTGCCAGTTCTCCTGGACACCTTAGCACCAAGAAACACTAGTACGACTATGCTCCTATCTGAATCCCTGCCAAAAAGACCATCAGCTTCAGCAAGACAGAATGCAGCTGGGAATAGGTAATAGAGTGAAAGGCTCTTTGCAGGCAGACGTAAGCTCTCCCTGTGTTCACTCTGAACTTGGATGCCAAATAGTTGCTGTATGCTTAAGCTAATAAGCCTTCCCAAAAGGCAGGATGTCTTACTTCAGGCTCACCTGTGTGCCATTTCCCTAAAGCTGATTTGCACTGCTTTTTCAGGTATTTAGAGCATAGACAAAGAACCTAGCATCTGTCTGGAAAAAAACAGGTAGAGGATCCTAAGAAGCAATCGTAACCTCAGTCGCTTGAGTGGGAGCCACTGGAATGGCAAAAGAAACCTGTCCTTTTGCTCTTCCATGGATCAGTAAATGACTAGGGTTTTGCATTCACTACAGTTTAAACAAAGAGAAAGAATCTCACTGGAAATTAAACCAGTCTCAGACTAAATCCTAACTGATATCAGCAGGAGAAGCTAAACACAGGCAAGGCAACAGTTCTGTTTATTTAAAGGCTGTAGGGATGCAAAAGGAAATCCATTTGTCCCAGGGTAGATCAAGAACTTTCAAAGAATATTTGCACTTTTCCTTTGTGTGTAGGGTTTGGCATGGCTTTGTGTAATTACTGCAGCGTGTAGAAGAAAGAAACTTTCAAAGAACTCTTTGTCGCCAACATTTTTGAACCAGCTCAAAGCACTAAAGCTGGTATTTATTATACAGATATGCATTAGCTACATTTCCCAAAGCTTAGTGGGCTGGGCAGCAGAGACAGTTGCTTTCTATTTCTACGCCTAGCGTGGACAGTAGTGATGGTTTTGTAGTGTAGAGCTACCCAGCCTCGTGCTGGAGCTGCAAGTTCCACATGCAACACAGCAACTCAGCTGTCACACTGTGGATCTCGGGGTAAGGCAGGAGGTCCAGCTTCTCAGGGATGTTGCTGGGACCTGTGCAACTGCAAGTAGTTTGTTAGTGTTTTGTGACCAAAATCATTTCAAATAACTGTGGCTGTGCTGATGCTACCTGTCTATAGTGCTGGCACTAAACCCAGTGTTGTTCACTCTAATAAATTATGAAGGCGTGATGGGTTTATTATCATCTTCTTGCTCTCCATACCGTTCATGAAAAAAAGGTAGAGTAGGGTTCTTAGCGCAAGAGAGTTTTGAGAGAAGTCTGTGTCTTGGGAAGTGCAATCACAAATGAAGATTTGAATGCAAGACCAAGGACTGAGATATCTGTTAAACCTTCACTGACTGCAAACTTATGTTCTCAGCAGGAAGGTGAGCGCATCCATGGCCAGATGGAGCATCCACTGCCATCTAAAATGTAACATTGTCTCCCTCAAACCACATGTATGCAGCTTAACCCAGACCTGATTACTACCTTCTCTGTTTCAGACTTTACTTTCTTCCCAGAGGTTTCCTGATGCCTGTGACATCCCATCCAAACTGCCTGCCTGATGCCAAAGGACACCATGCTGCAAAGGGAGTGCCATGGCAGAGGATCGCTGTCACTTTGATTTACTCACGGGCGCTTTCTGGAGCCAGATGTCAGCAGGGTGTGAGGCTCCTCTCCTCATTGCTGCCCGAGGTAAGGATTTGGGGGGAGCAGGGGGGGCAGACACAGCACAGTGTATTTGCCAGTTGTGGCTGTGCTTGCCAGTGACTGGAATTACCCTCCTGCTGATAGCAAGGGAAGGGGGAAGTCACCCCCTGAGAAGAGAAAAATTCACCCCTTCTCAGTGACTGGAGACATATTGTACCCACGTAGGGGAAGGAAATTTCACAGATTCTCTGATTGCTTTCATCCCTTGGGCAGCAACATGCAGAAGTGGAAATCAGAAGGAATTAATATGAGAAGATAAAAACTAGAAGGGAATTTGAGGAAGGAAAAAGAAAGTAAGGGACCCTCTCAATCAATACATAGGTGTTTTTCTATCAAACAGTGCTGAACTTCTACAATAATCCTCCAGGTGCCCTGAAGAACTTTTATGTGGCATGGCAATAGACCATTAATCATGAGTTAACAAATACCAGTTACATCAGGGTGTTGACAAAGGCAATTTGATAACAGAAACAGCACCTATAAATTACAGGCAGAGGGTAGAGCAGCCGTTCCTCTCTGGCTGGGTCACGAGCAATTCCCCTTTCCCTATTCAGAGAATAAGCACTTTTCAGTTGCCAAGTGGTCCAATTTGGTGGTCTTTCCTGTCAGAAAAGAATCAATCTTTAATGGCTAGATAAAATCAACAGATTGACTTGGTCACCATAGTTACAAAGACACAAATACCACTGAATGTCTCAAGTTTTGGATGTCCAAGATGAGACTGGTCATTGAATAATAGATCATGAGGCAAATCCTTCTGAAAAGGAGCCTCCAACTCATATTTCCAGAGTTGGGAACAGAAAAAATCTAGAAAATTCTTTGACTCAGAAGTTTTGTACAAATATGAGTTGCTTGTCTATACGTCTTAATTCTGTTTTTCATAAAGTCATGCTGTACTCACAAGATCCTGTTAAAATATTCAGTGCCTTCCACTCCAGAGATGGCTGCATTTCACAGGTGAGTGAAACGATCACCGCATGCAATATCTGTAGAGCACTTGCTGAACTTCTGTAAGCTTTATTATTACTGATTCAATCTGTGTAAGAGGAAAAAGGGCATCCAAATGGCACTTAAGATGGAATAAGGAGCCCTTCATAAAGCTATTAAGAAATTAATAATTACAGGAAGACAGATGTAATTACATCCAGAAGATCAATGCAGCTTTTAATGAAGAAGAATTTCAAGACCCTAAATACAAATTGAGATAAGAAAATTCTGAGGCTTTCCCACATACCCCCTGCTAGATAAATGTAGCCAGGGAACAAAAGAATTCTGATGTTACACCAAACAAAGCGATTCTGGGATCCTACTGAAAACATTGAAGAAGCTGGTTTGACCTGCAAAACCGTGTCTTCTTTGATATGTGATTATGCTTGATGTTTACAAACAGTCCTAGTAAGAAAACCTTTAGTGTGCTCACTGCAAATGGGTCAAATGATATGAAAAGTTGCGTCCCGTTCAAAACAGTTTCTATTTTTCAGCAGAGGTGAGAAATCTTAAAGGCTCCCCAAGACTTAAGGAGTTGTAAAAAAAATCCTTCCCTCCCACCCTGCAGAAATCTCTGTGTAATGGCATGATAGAGAAGGCAAGTCATCATCATCCCTTGCCTGTGGTTGAAGCTAGGAGACAACAAAGGACACTTGCATGTTGAGTGTCTGTTTCAGGGTTGTAGCTCGGTCAAGGAAGAGGAGGGATAATGTCATCGCTCCTTTGCTCTCCTTCATTCAAATCTCCTGGGTTTAGCATGGGCAAGCAATACGTGATTGAAAGAGCAATTCCATTGGGCAGGAACTTTTCTTTACCTCCTGTCTGCTGTGGAGAAAGTATACAAAAATGAACAATAATAGCTGACTCTTGTATATACTGAGGAATTATACGGGAACATAAGCACAGAGGAAACGAAACTGAATTAGCAAGTTCACACATCATTTAAAATAAGCCTACAAAACCCAACCACTCCACTTACGTCCAGTGATGAAACGGATGCCCTTCACATAGGCAAATACACACTACAGCAAATTGAGTGTTTTGTCAAAATACCAAAGAAGGAAAAAAAAGTCCCCAACCAAACCAAACCCAGAGAATCATAAAAACAGAGCAATGGGGAACAAGCTATTGCTGAAATCCTAGGGCCTTAAGAAGCAGCTGAAAATGGTGATACATGGAAGGAATGTAAGCATCAGGTACAGAAAAAGGCAAACACAAAAAGAAAATGATTTTGCCAATGAACTCTGGAAAGGAAATTCTTTCTTGACCTTTTCTCTTTCTGCCCCTTCAGCACTCCAGTACATCTTTGCATTGTCCTTTACTTACGACTGTCTCCAAATCCCATATGTTTGCACCTTATCAGGAGAAATAACAAATAATGCTATACTTGCAACATATCTCTAGTAGGTACAAAACTTAATTAAAAGCAACGTTTTGTCTGATCAATGGGGGAGTTGGAGGAAAAAAAATCAAACTGGTCTTAGCACAAAACAGACATTGAAGAATAGCTGCAGCTAAACCATTGCACAACACACTGTGGAGAACAATTCTTCACTCACGAAGAAGGGTGGGAGCTAGCTCTGCTCCAGATTTGCAGCTATTACAGCTCTCTGCAAGCTTTGCAGGAAGCATGTCAATTTGTACCAGCCAAAGATCTAGCTTACAGTGGAGCACATTTGAAGGAATTTCCTGGTCAATATCTGACTGAAGTTTGTTTCCAGCACTTATGAAAGAAGTTCACTTGTTGTGATGGCAAAATTAAAACACTCCTCCAAAGAGAAATAAAATCCTCAATTATCAAATTACTGGCTTCAGCAGTACTTTCTGAGGGAGTAGGGAAAAGGACAACCTCTCAAGAGATTTTTGAGGATTAGTGGGTATTTAATAGGAAAGGCACTGTAGACAGCAATTTGTGTCAGTAATTTGAAGACCTGGGTGGTTTGATTCAACAGGATGGAAGAGCTGAGAATCTGACACTTAAAAATATTTACCAACAACAGAATAGAATCATAGAATCATTTAGGTTGGAAAAGACCCTTAAGATCATCAAGTGCAACCATAAATCTAACACTGCCAAGTCCGCCACCAAACCATGTCCCTAAGTGCCACATCTACACATCTTTTGAATTATGAAACAGCAAGCCTCAACTCCCTTTCATAATGTCAATACACATCATCTTTTTTGATCTGCTCTGAATCACTGTTATAATACTAGTTCTGGGCGTACATTTGCCAAACAGTAAACATGACAGAAAATACCTTGACTTGGTTGTAATATACTGTGTATCTGGCTATGGGGTTTGGCTTGGAAAAACTCCCCCTCCTTAAAGTGGAAATACCCTCGAAAACAGAAAACTTTCACTTGAAAATAAGAGGAGGATTGCTTAGCACCACATCACATGCAGCCACAGGGTGTGTAGAAAGAGGTGTGGAATGCCTAGCTGGGAAAAAGGATGTCTGGGACCTTGCCTGGTCCCACAGAAGGTCTTACACAGTATAGGTCTAGCCCTCAATAGCTAAGATATGCGAGATGATTATTGATAAGAATTAGAAATGTAAAGTTGCAAAGACATAAGAGATGTAGAAGACATAGCAATTTAAGGACAAGGTTTTCAACCCACCCATATTGGTTTCCCCTTAGTGGTGAGTTCTTCCCATTTTATTCTGGGAGAAGCCTTTGCCTGGCCATGGGTTTTCAAATAGGACTCAGAAGTAGGTTGTCTACCATAAATAAAAAGTTACCAGATTTGATAGCCTCCTGCCTATAGTGTTCCCAGAAGTGGATGGGGAGGGATTAAACCCAGGAATAGAGCTTACAATGTGACTGTACTATTCACTGTTACCAGGTCAGAGAACTCCAATGGATTATTAATATACCCTATAATTTCCTATGCTTTCCTTATGAGCATAGAATAAAAAAAAGATATTTCAGATTGAACAGAACATTTTGTATGATACAGAAGAAATGCTTTTGTCTTTGTTTCAGTAATAACACCCCCCCAATTAAATGTTATCAGAGCCGATTTTTCCTTTGATTTGTTGGTGTGGGTATTGGACAAAAAATCAATTATTCATTTCAGCACACAAATAAGTGTCCTTGGCACTTTTTGTAGGATAATGAATGTGCTTAGCAGGATATGAACTTCAATGACAAGATATCTGTGGGAGTTTGGGGGTTTTGTTGGGTTTTTTTGGTTTTGTTTTTGTTTTAAAAACTTGTACGATGTATGAGACTTAAAAGAAATGTGGGCATCTCAGCCTGCTGCTACACTTTGCTATCAGAAACTTGCCTGACATGTTTCTGTGAAGCAGATGGAAAAATCCCCATCTGAATTGCTTTGATATCCATTGTTCTGTTCCTCTTTCAGGCCCTCCTCCTCAAAAAAAGGACTGGTACTGTTTAGGCAGCACTCATGCAAAACTCAGAAGGTTGTTCACTAACAGTGAAACATACTGCATTTGAGCAGCCTTACCCATATGAACTTCTGAGATAGGGATAGGAAAGAGCTGACCATGCATCTCCAGTGGTCTGTCCTCTGAGTTACTCAGCAAAAAAAGGAAAGGAAACAGGCAAATCCAACTCAACTTTGGAACTCCTACATGTTGATTTAAGTCTGCAGGGATAGTTTGTGTTGTCACGGAAGCCAAAGAAGCTTATCTGTCCTATGTGTGTCCAGTACCATTAAATCTACAATCCTCTTTGTCTTCATTAGTTCTCAAACTATTTTACCACAAAGGGATAGCAAAAATGAGGCAACTTCATTTAAATTCACACCACTACCTAGCCACACAGAATTGCAATGAACATTGACTATGTTTTGGGGACCCAATCTCCAACAAAATCCATTACAATCACTAAAGATAAGGTCCTGCAGAGCATCCAGATTTTCTGTGTGGGGGGTCTGGCAGCCTTCCTACTGTGTCAGACTTCACAGGAACTCTATATGAATCTCTATGCTCTTGGCCAGGACAGCCCAGTGACAGACTTTGGGAGCCTACCATCTTCCTCATTAGAGGTTGGCATTGGCTGGTTTGTCTACATTAATACAACTGAAGCTGCAAGTCCATCTGTGTGGGGTTACTCATAACCTGGTCAAAGTTGGAATGTATTTCAGGCAACTCAACTTTACTCTTATCTGTAGACTTAATAAAGCATTGGCCTGTATTGGCTGAAACCATTCTGAGAACCATTTGAGCCTGTTAGAGACAGTATCCTAAGAGCTCAGTTTCTCCTCTAATTTATGCAACTGAAACAGGATTTAAACACATGGATCATGACTGGTGGTGGACTGAATGGGCAATTGTGCTCTTCACTTTTACTATTATAAAGATGACTCTTCACTACTCATAACACCTTCAGATACTGGAGGAGGTGTTACTTCAGGTACTACTGACAAGTATTACTAGCTATGCACATACCTAAAAAAGTTATATAGATTAAGCAGCTAGCTGGAGTTTCTTTGCCTATGAAGATTTTTTTTTTCTTTCATTCATATCAGAAATGAGTATCATCATCTCTTTGCTTTTTCCCTCCACCAAACCATTCAGGACCTCTTAAGATTTCTCTTACCTCATTTCCAAAGCAGTAACATATTAATCCATGCAACATAGCTTAAACATGCCCATCATATGGTTGATAAAACAATTTTGATTCCTCATCACCCAAACATCATTTCCCCTCTCCACGTCCTTTCTCACTCTTGCTTTAATGCCCCTCTCATTTCCCACTGTACATCTGAAGGAGCACTTTGACAACAACAGAATTCATTAGTCAAGCCAGCTCTTGTGGCTTCATAACTCATTCCCCTCGTTACTACTGAGTCATGGAGCAGAAGGTGGGTGTCTTGATCTTGAAGGTAGGACAATGATACAACATATTTCCATCAGGTGCTGGAAGAAAGGTTACAACCTACTTCATACAAATTCAATTAGGAATCACAAGGAGGGGAAGCAAGTTTGTATTAAATCCTATAGATACCAGAATGCTTTCAATCTATTTCTGTTTCATTTCTTTCCTCTGAAAGATTTTTAACTAATCACAACGTTAGATTAGTTCTGTTAAAACAGTAGGTGATCAATTTCGCTTCAATGCCTGGGGAAAGAAATTTAAAGATTCCCAGATGTTTCATGGAAAACACAAAAAAAGATTCAATTGAGAAGCAATTCTGACACTAACAAAATTATCTGCCCAAGCATTTCTATTACACTACTATCTGGACATTTTTATATCATGAGGCATTTCCTATTTGTTCAGTAGGAAATGTGGATAGAGTCAAATAGACAAGGTTTCACCTGTTTGTGGCTCTAAAGGCAGGGCTGTACCAAATAAATGTTAATGTTTGGTATAATCTATTTGGCTTTTATCTAAAAGTTCTAAATATCTGGGGAAAATACCTTACCACAAAATTAATTTAACATCTCTGGTTTTAATGCCAGTGAATTGCAGGAGGGCATATGAGGTCTTCTTCTGTTGGAGATTATCAGCTGCCTCCATAGAGAAAGGCCAGATGTTGGTCTAATGCTATGGTAAAGTAGAAAGTGAAATTTTTGTTCCTTGAAATGTTCTGAACCATCACCATTTTATCTCCTCTAATATTTGGAACAAATAGAAATAAACTTTTTCTTTCCTTATTTATGTGTATGCTTATATGTGGGGGTATAAAAATTAAAGTATCTGTACAAAGCCAAAAAAAGCATATGTAGAAAAGATACATTTGGAAACGACAAAACAGTTTTACCAAAAAAGTTAAACATTCTGATATTCCCAAATCTAGACCTATCATTTAAATTTGCAACAAATTGACCTTTTAAGGCAGTTTGACATTTAACTACCTTCCTTTTTAGCAAAACTTTATCAGCTTGGAGTGGTAGCCTGATTTTCTGATGCTACCATTTTTCCTGATGTGTCAGGAACCATCTGGAAGAAAATCCATGTTTCGATGCTTGATGGTGATCATTTCTTGTGCACGGATTTATGTCACGTATTTATGCTAACATTACCAGATCTATCAGTTACTTTCCATAAAGTTCAGATTCCAGAAGTTCATAGGGGTCATTACTGAATAATTGAACCCATAGCCTCCTTGTGTCAGTCAACAATGTTTTTTGCTCTAGCTTCATTTTCACTGTGGCCATAAAGAGAGTTAATGAGAAAATAAAGTTGAAGCTGCATCCTCGGTGCAGATGGCACATATTTGATGGGTCAGATCCTCTTGTATGAGGTACTTATAGCTTTACTCATTTCATCTACTGCCTGCGTCATGTCATTAATCTAAAGTGCAAGATCTTCACTTTAGGAGTTATTTGAACTGCTTGGAAAAGGATGGTCTCATGGTAAAGGCACTGAAAAAAGGAGATATTTATTTGCCACCTTCCATTTCACAGATTCTTGATGGAACAGCAATGATTCAAACGCCCTTGTTGGTGGCTGTCTCTAGAAGTTGTGTTGTAGATTGTAGACTGAGAAGAGGCTTCTCAGCCAGCAGATTTGATGAAAAGAGTGGTCAGGCTGCCTCCTGAGGATCACTTCATAAACCTGAGGTCAAGACCTGGAAAGCACATTAGATGCATGGTTTAAGAAAACAGGGAAAGAAATTCCATGCAATAACTTGACCCAAAGTTTTTTGCAAAGTAGCTGACACACAGCTGAATTTAGACTTGCAACTTCTAGCAATTGGCACTGAAACAATGCGAGAGAGAAGTGCTGACTGCTGCCCACTCTGCTTTTCTACCAGACTTCATCACCCTCTTAGCTGAGGCAGCAGAACAAATGGTGCGTCCACCTCTGAGCCACTGCAATTCCAAGCTTGATGTATTCACTTCAGGGTCCACCTGGAGAGGTGCCCAAATCTGTGGAGGTTACATCCATCCCTCCAATGGACAGAACAGGGTTCACAGGACCAGCTCAAGTTTTCTCAGCAGTGGAAGCAAAAGCAAATGTTACCCCTCTGGGCTAAAAACTAATGCCAGTCCCCTCCTGTCCTGGGTAGCAAAGAGGAAGGAGGAGGAGGGAGTGCTGAGATGGAGGCCCGGAGTTAGACTCAGAGAGCTGTGTTGCCTGTTTTTGCGGGTCTCCTGAGAGTGGGATAAGCAAGGTGGTGAGAAGCCACATTTGGCATAACCAGGGGTCTGCACACCCCAGTCCCGCTCAGCAGAGAGCAGGGATTTCTGGAGCTGTGCCTCAGCAGTGGAGCCAGCACCTTCTCCACAGCCCATCCTGATGCCTGAGGAGCCTCTGCCTGCTGTGCTGCAACCCGGTCCTGCGTGCTGTGTTTTTAGGGGATGTCGCACCGGAGCTAGCTTTAAAGTAGCTACCAAATACTGCAAGAGTGATAACTGAGGCAGCAAGAGCCCAGCAGAGACCAACTAGCAAAATCTTCATCTTTCTCCTCAGTTCCTCTAAGCTGTGTGGAGCTGCAACTGGCCTGGGCACAGGAGCACTCCCCCACTGAGGCTGCAGAGCAGGCAGAGGAAGAGAAGGAATTTAGCCCCTTTGGTTACAAGATGTAAATGAATATAATCCTTCTGCTTGTCCAAGATAGAGACATATATGTTCCTAGGCAACCAATGCTTTTGGGGGAAATTTGAAACTCTTTTGTTTCTCTCTATTAAGGCATAGACTGAGACTTGACCATTTCAGTTTCCTACAGAAAATTTATTACTATTTTCTATATAGTGCTGTCTAGTGCTTGGTACAACTGGTCCTAAGTTCAGTGAGGAGTTTTATGCACCACCACTAATACAAACTATGTCTTCGCAATACTAATGATGAATTCACAGAGAAAGCAGAGATTTCCAGCTAAGTCATAATAAATTCAGTAAACCTAAACCTGGATAACCTACCGTGCATTCATTTATAATGCGTGCCTGCCACTAAAAGCAAATATAAACCCTTGTTTACTAAAAACACCCCCCCCCCCCCCAAAAGAAAAAAGAAACCAAGCTGTTCTTCCAAGGAGATTGCTCCTCCTTTCTCCTTCCTCCGCCCACCACTGTTAGCTTAACAACAGAGAGAATACATAAGAATTCAAACTAGGTCTTCCTTGGAGGGATGCAAAGGACAATCCAATGAATAATGCTGTGGGAGTGATTTGTAGTTTCCCCCAAAGCGTGAGCTGATTTGTTATGAATAGAACTCAGCCTGCTGCTCTGTTGAAAGCCAAATCTATGTGACTGATTTTCTTTTAATGCATTTATGGTAAAGAATGATCCTGCATTTGATTGTGTGACTGATCACCCTGACACATACAGCTGATATTCTACCTGTGCAATCATAATTCTACACGTACCGACAAAAGAAAAGCAAAAAAAAGAGCTATGTCTTAGCTGACTGCCTTACTTTCTCATTTCACTAGTGCAAAGGCCATCTGATTTAAATTCTTTAAAGACACATCAGTTGAAAAGAAGCATTTTGGGTAATCATTTTAATATTGTATTTACAATGTGGTTTAAAAGGATAGGATATGTGGATTTTGACTAGAGAGACCACTTATTTGAAAGGTAAGACTTGGTAAAAATGTCTGGGATTAAATAATTGATTTTTTGACGTTCTTGTTAATTAATGAAGTTTAAAAAGCTTGTAATTTTCCTTGAGTAACCAGATATAAACAAGATTGAGTTTTATGTTTCAGGGTAGAAACTTACTGTCCCTGTAGGACTGGGGGAATTAAATCCTGATATAAGAAGTCATCTCTATTCGGAGTGCTTAAATACAGTCTTATATCTCAGGATCTGAATGGAAATTATTTGGCACAATACAGTGAAAATAAACCTTCTATTGTCCCTACCTCTGCTGGCCTGCTTCTGTAGATGACTGTTTTATAACTGAAACAGCCTTTCTATACAGTGACTTCTGTGTCCAGGGACAAGACTCAGAAGAAGGTGGTTCAAGGCACAGATAGAGTTTTCCTGCATGGGTCTGGCCCACAAAGGAGGAACGTTAGTGAGCTCCATTCTGCAGGGGACATCAAAGTTATTTCATAATGGTGTGTCCTATGCAGAACGGAAGAAAACCCACTGGAAATAGCTTGTGCTTTTAGACAGCTGGGTGAAAGGACATCAGATAACTAGGGGCTGATCCATGGCTGGAAGAGGGAGGAGGTCTTTCAACATTTACAAGAAGGGTTGGAGGGAAGATCCAGGGAACTACAGGCCTGTCAGCTTGACCCTGGTACCGGGGAAGATTATGGAACAGTTCGTCTTGAGTGCACTCACATGGAATGTGCAGGACAAGCAGGGGATGAGGCCCAGTCAGCATGGGTTCAGGAAAGACAGGTCCTGCTTGACCAACCTGATCTCCTTCTATGACCAGGTGACTCACCTAGTGGATGAGGGAAAGGCTGTGGATGTTGTCTACCTGCATTTCAGTAAGGCTTTTGACACTGTCTCTCATGGCATACTCCTTGAGAAGCTGGCATCTCATGGCTTAGACAAGCATACTCTTCACTGGGTAAAAGAAGCTGGCTGGCTGGATGAGCCCAGAGGGTTGTGGTGAATGGAATTAAATCCAGTTGGCAGCGGGTCACAAGTGGTGTTCCCCAGGACTCAGTATTGGGGCTGGTTCTGTTTAATATCTTTATCAATGATCTGGTCAAGGGGATTGAGTACACCTTCAGTAAGTTTGCAGATGACACCAAGTTGGGAGGCAGGGTTGATCTGCTCGAGGGTAGGAAGGCTCCACAGAGGGATCTGGACAGGCTGGATTGATGGGCCGAGGCCAACTGTATGACTTTCAGCAAGGCCAAGGTCCTGCACTTGGGTCACAACAACCCCATGCAGCGCTACAGGCTTGGGGAAGAGTGGCTGGAAAGCTGCCTGGCAGAAAAAAAGACCTGGGGGTGCTGGTTGACAGCCGGCTGAATATGAGCCAGCAGTGTGCCCAGGTGGCCAAGAAGGCCAATGGCATCCTGGCGTGCATCAGAAACAGTGTGGCCAGCAGGAACAGGGAGGTGATTGTTCCCCTGTACTCAGCACTGGTGAGGCCGCACCTCGAGTCCTGTGTTCAGTTTTGGGCCCCTCACTACAGGAAAGACACGGAGGTGCTGGAGCGTGTCCAGAGAAGGGTAATGAAGCTGGTGAAGGGTCTAAAGCACGAGTCCTATGAGGAGTGACTGGGGGAGCTGGGGTTGTTTAGTCTGGAGAAATGGAGGCTGAGGGGAGACCTTATCGCTCTCTACAACTACCTGAAGGGGGGTTGTAGTGAGGTGGGTGCTGGTCTCTTCTGTCAGATGGCTGGAGATAGGACGAGAAGAAATGGCCTCAAGTTGCGGCAAGGGAGGTTTAGGTTGGATATTAGGAAAAATTTCTTTACTGAAAGGGTTGTCAGGCATTGGAACAGGCTGCCTAAGGAAGTGGTTGAGTCACCATCCCTGGAGGTATTCAAAAAGCATCTAGACAAGGCACTTCAGGACATGGTTTAGTGGGCATGGTTGATGGTTGGACTCGATGATCCTGAAGGCCTTTTGCAACCTAAATGATTCCTTGATTCTACGAAACAGATGAAAATGGCAATGGATAGGGAATACAGCATAATATCTTTCCCTCCTATTTTTTATTAATTAAACAGAGATTATATCTTGCTTTTTTTCTGAGAAATATAATTCACCCAGTTCTCTGCCATCACTCTCCCAAATCAGAGATAAAACTGGGAAAAATGTAACCACTAAAGCTGGCCAGAAGTCACCAGTGACCAAATCTTAGCAATGTTGGGTCAACATTGGGTTCAGATAGTCATGCTCAGAGAAAAGTCAGTCAGCCACCATTTTATCTCAGGTAGCACTTTGTACATCTGTTTTGGTCCTGTTTGCTGCATCACTACTACCTGAATGAACTACCCAGCACATTCAAAAGCTACTCCTCCCCACTCACGCTCATTTGTATGGACTACTCCAGTATCAGTTATTTGAGAGAGAGAGCCAGTCTCATCTGACAGTGTTAGTTTAACTATGTTGTTTTTGACTTTTAAGGAAGGATGACAACATTGCTGTTATGAGCATAACATGAGCATCACACACAAACAGCCAGTGATGGCTTAACTGTGCTTTTACAACAAATCTAGAAGGAGTAGCAGCATGAAGTTATACTGATCTGTGAACAAAGACCTGAATTGTAATTTTCCAGGGATACATTTATACTGGCAGAAAGGTGTGAGCAAAGCATTTAAATTACATCTTAGTTAGCTAATAATGAATTCCACTGCTACAACTACTGCTAAAAACATTGCTGGGATTTGATTTTATGCAGCACATCACATTGCCTCTGGCTATGAACTCAGATTGTTCACCCACACCAAAGTCTGCTACCACATTCATAATTCAGGCAAATATCTCCTATTAATTTCAAAGGCATTTAGACATCCAAACAATTTTTGAGGTTCTGACCCATAGATAATTTTGTAGGAGATGAGGCTAGAATTGGATGTGACTGTTTCTCACATCAGGCAACCATTTGTCTGTCAAGCAGTGAAATGGTTAATTGGTGATAAGTGGGTCAGGTGTAACAAGAAAGATGCAATCAACACTTGCTAATTTTTTTAAAGGGGAAAAAATCCTTTGGCATTAATCCCCATGATTCATAAGAAATAGAGGCAGGCTGGCAAAGTTTAAATGATTGAAAATGATGCCTGTGGCCTTCTGCAAAATCTGATTACAGCTCCAATGATCAATGGGTTGTCATTAGCAGAAGGAAAAAAAAGTTCAGAAATTGAGCCAAGTAAATCAAGAAAGACCTTTTGAGTTTACAATGAACACTTCAACATGATTCAAAAAGTGTTTTAACCAAGATTTCATTTTCTGTAAATATATGTTGCCTTCAGAATATGAACTATTCATTTCCACGAGTCCCTATTGAGCCAGGCTTTCATTTGGCATGAAAAGATGCCCAACTTTCCCTGCCAGCTTTTCAAGGCTTCCTTTGATTTACTTCAATGACATTGGGGGACTTTAGTTTCTGCATCTGAGGTCTGGCAGAAACTCTCCTCTTTTCAGCTATAGGTGGGTCAGATGCATGAAATTTTGAAGCTCTCATTGTGCATTTGCTGAATTATTTTTCTTTTTTTTAATACCTGAAACCATTTTCTTTTTCTAAACAAGGAAACTAGTTTCAGGTTCATGAAAATATGCTATGACTGGCAAACTCACTCCACTACAAAATAAAAAGCAAAGTGAAAAATAACTCAAAATCTGAAAATAAAATTGTTCCAACATTATAAGCAGTGGAGTAACGTGTGACTTGTTCACTGACTCAGTTGAGAGAGAAAGCTGTTTTCATGTTAGAACAATATTTAAAAATTTTTTAAAATCAGAAAATTAAAAAGTATGTTTTTTTATTTTATACCAAGTAAAATATTTCCTTTTGGTTTTGAGCTTTCAAGTATGTAACTTTTTTTTTTTTTTTAAGAATGGAACATGTCTCAAAAAAAAAAAAAGAAAGTATTTTGATTCAAAATGTACTCATTTTTTTGACAAGAAAAATACTATTTTTGTTTACCAAGAGAAGAGGGACATCCTGCCAGACACGCTACCCAAGAGAGAAATGGTTTCAGGCAAAATTACAGCTCATCTATGAATGTTGGTCCTAGCCTCAAATCAAGACCAGAGCTGTACCATTTTGTAATTTTCCTGTAACATCAATATCTCATGCCTTTTCTCTCAAGAGCTCTGAACTGACATCTCAGCTCTGACATAGACTACCTATGCAAACTGGGACCAGTCCTGGTCTTGTTTTTAATTCAGAAGAAATTATCTGTAATTTGCAAACAATATTTTCAGAGTTATACTGAAGGCCACCTCCTTGGAATTTTTCACCTGAGATCAGAAAACTTTCTATAACATCTGCTTTTTGCTGATGACCAGAACTCCTTTAAGGTGTCACAGAGAAGATCAGAACAGCTGTCAAGTGAATTTTTAGCATACTTGAGTCTACTGCCAAAGCCTAGACAATGTTGTTGCCATTTTTACCCCAGAATATGCTGGCCATACATGAAAAATCTTGAAAGCACATGTATCACCAAGGCAGCATTTGAGACTTTTTAAAGTAAACCAAACCATGTAAACAAAACAGAAGAGCAATAGACAACGTCTTCGTTTACTAGGCCTCCTAGAGAGCTCTATGACATAAATAAATGAGTTATGGGTAAGTAAGTAAATTTCAGTTTGGTTTTACTCATACAGTGTAATGTAGCTTTCTGTTAATTAAGAAATAGAGCATAACCTGACACTATTTGGGGAATAGGATTATAAGGATGTGATTTTTATGTTAGACTGCTGTGTAAATAGACTCATTCCCAGATTGTTAGAGCAGTGAGCATTTTGATAAGATACCTGGAAAGCCTGACTATAACAACTGTATAACGTTCATAATTATGTTAGTGTTGAAAAGATGGCAACATAAATGAATACATGATAGATCAAAAGGAGTGGCACTATACAGAAGTGCACATAAGCATAAAGGTTTAAGACTGATGCAGAAAGTAGATGAATAAAATTGAGCATTTAAGTAGCGTTCTTTGGAACTCCATGTGTAAATCCTTGTGGTATTCTTGTCCAGAAAAAACAACATGGGTTTATGGGCAGAAAAAGAACAGCCCATTTCAGAGAGTCAAAGGGCTGTGATGAGCTCCCTTCTCTTTGCATGTTTACAGCACATTGTAAATCCCTCTCTCTTTCCCAAAGCGTATGATCCCAAGCTGATGCTTTTAAATAGCTCCTCCTCATGAAGATCCAGTCCTGAAAAAGCACAAACCCCAAATTCCACGTGAGACCCCTTCCCTCTCTTCCTCCCTGTCTGTACTTCATTGGTGGACCATCCTTTGCTGCATGCCTGGTGGGGGTCCAAAATGGTGTCTTGTAGGCTCAGAAGCAATTTGTTCCGCCACTCTTGCAGAAGGGCCTCTGGGAAAGGGAACTATCCTCACCATGAGATGCAAGTTGGATCCTCCTGCAAGAAAGCCACCAGAGGAAGCAATGCCTTCAAAGCTGGCCTTTAAATAAACCTATTTAGGATTGCTGGAGCAGCTTGGTGTCAGCTCACTGGAAGATAAGTACTGCTTGTTGAGTGCTATTTTTAATTAAGCAAAGATAGCACTCCAGCAATCATGGGACTGATGATGCAGCAACTTGCCAGCTTCATTATAAGTGAAAACATATTCCTAGGTCTGTCCTGGATTGCTCTTCAAGCACCTGTGTAACAGCATCATTCCCCCTCATTTCCAAGGAGGCTGAGATTCAGTTTGGTTTGGAACCACAGAAGCATTTAAGCAAGAAGTTGTAGCAGAGTCAGGACCATTATTAGCTAAATGTGCAGGACTCTGAAGTTTTCTGGCTTGTCACCATAGTCTTTGTGACAATTTACAGGGCATAATAGAGTGCCCCAAAGTGACTCACTGAGGCTTGCCTGCTCCTGCTATGCTGGACTAGTACAGCGCACAGAGCTTGTACGTAGAAAGTAACTAGTAGTTGCCTATGAGATTCCTTAGTCAAGATGACACCATTGCCAGGTTATTATTTCCCTGCCTCCGAAGCATTTGACTGGAAAACCCCACAGTCTTGAAATGCTGGATCAGTACAGTTCCTTTCAGGTTTATCCCCACTGGCTCACAAGGACAGCCCCAGAAAGGCACTCTGGACCAGCCTCACAGGAAACAGTCAGCCAGCCTAAAAATCCAGCCTCCAGAGCACATGCTTAGAGCAGCAGCTGGGTCCCACGTACCCAAACCCCACAAAGTGAGTTAACATCTTAGGAATTTCTCTCCACAGGGGCTATATTAGCTGGGCAGCCATGGGAATAGAGATGAGGCATGTCACCCTCATGGATAGTCTGGACATGTCTTCTTCAGCACCATATATATGTTGGCTGCAATTGTTCAATTAAGTTCAGAGAAAAGATCACCTCATGGCACACCTAGCCTAGTTCCTGCAGTTACAGGTAACATCTGTGGACCAACTTCATCTTTAATTTAAAGATGTGCTTTCCCGCATTATGGGATGTATACTCTGGTCCAATGTTTAGAAAAAAAAAAATCTCTCATTATGGATAGTTTAGATTTGCTTGTTCTTAGGCCAACATCCTCTTTCCAAAATGTTTCTCTTCCCTATAAAACCTACCCAGTGTAGGACATCATCGTCCCTTGAAGTAGCCATTTTTCTTTGATTAAAAAAATGCTCTTTTTTCAGTCTCTTAGTAAGACTGGATCAAAGTGTTCTTTATTGCTTACATGATTGTTTGATTTTAGCTCTTTGGACCAGGTATGGGATCCTAACTGTACTTACCGTGCAATGACACCCCACCACCACCTCCCTGGCACATACTAACATCACAAAGCAGAGTGTGCAACAGGCAGTGGAGCTGGCATTTCACAGGAGTAAGAACTGAGTACTGTTCCTGGTGCTGCTACTAATCTCCAACATAAGCTTTGCAGACCCCTGCATTTCTCCTTTTATTTCAGTTAAACAGGTGTAGCAGCTACACTTGCCTCCTTCATGGACTATTTTGAAAGATGCTGAAAAAATTGTACTACAGCCAAGTATGGTATTTTTCCACACTATCTTTGCTTAAACTTGCCTTCTGCATACTACATGTAAGTAAGTACAACTGCAATTTGTATTTAATGCAAATGTTTTCTCCTTTCCTGGCATAAGGGATTCCATCAATTGAAGAAAAATTCAGGACATTTGGGATTAGGGCTATAACCTCCACACTTGAAATAACCCATCCCCCCACCTGTTTTAATTTAAAACCTGCTTAAAACCCATTTTCAAGTTTCCAGAGCAGTTATAAGGTGCTTTAACACACATGAAGCAAATGAAATTATTTTGTAATGAAAGTTTTGTCATACATCATTAGGATCTTCCTCCTACCTATAGGGCCATTTAGGAAGCTGAATAAATCTATCCAGCTTTATAGCTGTAAGAGATGGTACATTAAGTTTGCTGGTCCCAGAGTGCCTGAAGAAATCCAAACACCAGTATTCTTCAAGTCCAGCAGATTTTATTTTCTAACTTTCAAATGTTGATGGGCAGAGATTTTCAATGGCAAATCCTCAGTTGGCAACCATGAACAGAGGTCTACAAGCTTTAAAGAGACATATTTATCACAAAGCACACCAAAAGATGCAAGCACTGAATTTATAGTGAACTCAGGTCTATCGCTTCCTCACATCCACATTGTCTGTCTTTCCAAGGCACAGAAGCCTGGTATTCTGGACCCTTATTTAGTCACAGTCTCCTACAGTACTGGAGCTCACTATAAACTGCAGGCAGCTGTAGTCAGCTCTCGGATCTCACAGCCTGCAATATTGGACCCCCCATCACCCTGACCAACAGGGCAACTCTCCCAACATTTATTGCCGCCTCAGTTGTGAGAGCACAACTACTTCTGGGGCTGCAGCACCAGCTGGGCCACAGAACTGCTCAGTATTAAGAAGTTGGTGATGGTATCCATGGAAGCACATATAAAAAGAAATACTAGAGCTTTTGGGCACTTAGATTTTAAATGAAAAATAATGGAAAATAGACACATTTAATAAAAATATGCATGATCAAAATCCCTTTCTTTTTTCTGAAGACACACCTATTGGATTTACTTTCTATCATCCCCAGTTGTATCCATCTTTGAATCAGGCCTAAATTATTTTAATTCCTGTTACGCTAGCATCATTTTCCATTACCCCAGTAGAAAGGATGTAATCAAACTAATCCATTTATCGGGTTTGATGCTGGTTCTGTGACATTTTGCTTTTTCGCTCTGCTAGAAAACTGACAGTTGCTTGGTTTCATTTGTGTTTCTACTGTAGCTAGTTGAATAATACATTTTTCAAAGCCATCTGACTCCCTGTGTAGGAGGGGAAAAAAATAAGGGAGGTTTCAAATAGAGTAAGTTTTGTTTCCTTTTTGCAGCTGATTTGTTGCAGTTAAGCAAAAAACCCAAACAAGTGACCCACTTTTTGCAGTCAATTCAATCTGATGGGTTGCCTTCTCTGGTATCTGGGATCTGTGTAGGGGCCAAACATATAAGTTTAAAAGTACAGTGGGACATGGATGAAAGACCACCACTTTTATGGAGATCAGCAACAGAAACATTATTAACTGCCTTTTCATTTATGACTTCCATCTAGAATTGGTTGCACCTTTTGCTCACGCTTACATTTATTGTCTGTTGACCAGCACGAATGCAGGCTGAGAAAAACATCATGACAGAACCCAAACCATTGTATTTCCCTTCTTTCAGAAAGTCTTTGGCTGACATCTAAGCTAGGTGTTATGATTAGCTTCCTACATGGTTCCCATTTTGTTACAAACACAACTGCACTCCCAAACCAGGGTATGAGGCACAGCAGACTGTGCAGCTCACAAAATCAGGAAAGGAAGACCACAGAAACCTTTGCAGAGTTCACTCACAGGATGATTTAGGTGCACAGTTCCATATGTCTGGCTTTCCATATAGTGAGTATGATGTTCATTGATGGGAATTCAAAAATGCCTTCTTAGCCTTCATCCATCTAGTTAAGATATCTCCTCATGTCTTAAAAGCCAAGCCTTCTGAAACTGCCTTGCATTATTCCTCTTTTTTCTTTTCCCCCAGGGCAAAATTAATCAGTTCCTATGTGCTGGAAGAATTACCTTAATGTTTATATGAACACTAAGATTAAATCTGTTCTGAAAAGAGGAACTGAGTGTAATGTATCCCATCAGCTGTCCATCTGCTTCTCATGCTATTAGCTCTGTCCTGCTTGAAGAACAGGCTCAAAATGTCCATACAGTGCAGTGGAAGAGCTGACCGCTGCTAAGAGGGCTGAGCTGCGGTATAGTCAGCTCTCCCTGGGCTTGATGTTATCATTTTTCCAGATACGATGCCAAGATACTGAGCATCCTCCAGATCTAGCCCTCAGGGATCTCAGTCCACCTAGCACCTCCTGAGAAGGTGAAGGGATTTAGGGCTTGTCTTTGACAGTAGCTGTTTGTGTCAGTGGCTGACCTGTTGCTCTACTTACACTCTCATTCTGAGAAATGCTGCACTCTTTAGGCAATTTAAAAATGCTAAATACATTTTCTCAAAAGAGTTTCTAACTAATGGGCATCTTAGGGATGATCAAAACAAAAAAAATCTTTCCTGCTTTTTGGAGACTGGATTGGTGAAAAAGGTTATTTAATTATCTGTAGGCAGAATGGTCTTCTGCTTATTCTTCTGTTCTGGTCTTTAGCAGAGGAGGACTTGGGCCTGTCTAATAAACATTGGAACCAAAAAAAAGAAAAAAAATCTCATTTCAAATGTATTGACCTGTACACAGTGGGAGTTTCAGAGACTGAGAATGCCTATTGGTTGTTCCTTTTCCAACCTAACCAATTTTTTGGTGTCCTAAACTACTCCATACCTGGTTTTGTGTGTGTTCTGTAGGGCTTACTCCAATATCTTTGTCAAGCCACTAACATCCAAAAGATATTCATTTAAATGAAGTTTTTAGCTTTCTTTTGCTCCCTACAGTTAAGGGAGATTGGAGAAGCCACTCATCAGCCCCACATAGACTGCACCACTATGGGTTAGTGCATGATAACCTTCTAACACCCCACAAGTAACCCTGTAACCACAGTAATCTGTCATCCCAGTGGTAACAAAAGAATGCAGTACACACCCAGTTTAAAGTCTCCCTTTGCTCTCAACAGTTCCTTGTAAATTGTCTTAGACTTAATATTAAGCTCAGGTTTTAGCTGTCTTTTTACTTCCACTCTGGAGGCAAAACCAGATTCAAACACCTTTGATGATAAACAGCTAAAAAGATATGGTCATTAAACTCTGAGGGTCCTCTGTTCCAAAGCCTTCTTGGATGAAGGTCTGGATACTGCCGCAGGAAGAGATTTCCTTTTCCAAAGTCAGCTTCACATGACAAGATGGGGAGGCTGATCAAGGAGTCACTTGACAAAAGAGGGGGTAGAAGCTTCCCCCCTTACCCCCCCTTTTTCCAAGGGAAATATCCTTCATTTGTCACTATGTCATGTCCCTTCACTGCATTTCATGTTTGTTTTCCATTAGCAAACACTATGTAAGTAAGCCTCCCCAAAGATCACATGGTACAGAAATAATTAGAGTGCTGTCACATGAGAGACCAATAAAAAAAGCCAAATTTGCCTTTAAAATATGGAACTAGTACTGTTCTCCCATTTCCTGCCTGTTAACTATGTATTAAATTGGCCAGCAGCTACTTCAGAAATGGCTACTAGATATTTATTGGATGTTACACAGTGTTGCTCAATTTTATGTGCTCTAGTAGGGGGGAAGCACACGCTCAAGCTGCACTTAATGTGCAAAGGGGGCAGAGTGAAAGGCCCAGGGCTGCAGTTATCTAATGAAGTGTTGTATGTTCTGGTGCAATAGAGAAGTGCAAATGTTCTCTCTGACCAGCCTTGCAAATTTTTCTGGACCATCCTAGCAGCTTGACTCCTGGTTTAAAAATGTCCTTCAATTTTAAAGTATCAGATACCTGCCCCACCCCGCAACAAACCTCCAGAAAACCTTACAAATTAAAGCAGCCTGCATAACTACCAAGCCACATAGATGAAAATCCAGGGAAAGCATAAGTTTTGAAAGTATAGTGGCACATAAAGTACAAGCTTTTTTTATTATCTGAACCTCACCAACACCGCTGCTAAACAGTTTGTAAGATTCAGTGCCAACAGACAGCATCTGCCCCAAAGTCAAACCAACATAAATAAATGAAGAAAGGAATACAGGACAAGTATAAAGAAACATTTTATCATAATAAATACCTGAATTTCTAGAAGGCCTGAAGAAATGCTTGTGCACCAAAATGTTTGTATGTTATTTCAACTATACCAGGTAGTCTAACAGCAGAATTCCTTCTACTGACAGACTTTGTTTGCCTATACCATCACATGATCATGGCTACAGTAACACTATTATTTAAGCTCCTAGAATATTTACATTTACTTAAATTTTATGCTAAGTTAAGCGAATCTTGAGAGGGAAAAGACTCTTGAGAGGGAAAAGACCATCTTATCACAACACATAGTCTCTGTGCCAGGTATTAGTACAGGATTCTTACTAACTTGGAAAGCTGGTCAAAGCAAGGACAAAGAACAGGTCAAAACCCATTTTAAAATAACATTGAAAATTTACATAGGTATTTCTGAGTCTTTGTATTTTAGTAGTTGAATGCAAGGCATCTATCACGACCCTGCTCTCCAGAGAGGAAATGTGCTTCCCTTTGAAATCTTGTCACCTACTGCATTAAAAAACCCCCAGCATTTTAAATATTAAACCATAAAAGACTCCAGTTCACAGATTTGTAACAACTACACAAGGCAAGAGGCTTCTTTTCAGGACAAACTTAAAGAGATAGAAGCAAGTGAAGGTGAGAACATACCTTTCTTGTCACACCCAAACGTCACGTCTGGGTAAAGCAATTGAAGTTCTCACCTGAAAATAAAACAAAACCAAACACAAACACCACTCCCCCAACCACCAGAATATAGCATAGTAGCCAGGAGAGGAATAAAATACAGAGTGAAGTCTCAGTCCCATAAGGGCTAGGGGTGCAACAGGAACTCAATCACAGAGCATCAGAGCAAGTCAGGGAAGACAGTGCTCTTTTTCCCAGGCTTTATAAATCCCTCTTACAACAGGTGCTTGTAGCCAAGCTAATAAACGGAGAGAGAGGAAAAGGAGAGAGGCAGAAGGAGCAGGTGGAGAGGGATAAATGTTGCTATCATTGCCCAAATGTTTTATTACAGCTCTGGCAATAAACATTAGATGTAAATCAAGATTCACTGTGATGTACTAAAACAGGCTGCTTATGAAAATCTAGGAACTAAATCTTTTATATTTTTGTTGTTTAAAGCCCAAGAAGAAAGGATTAGGAAAGAGCCTGAGGAAGGTTAACAAGGCAGTTTTGCAAATGTTTATAAGGAACTCCTCCCGAGCAAGATGAAAGGATGACTGTATCTGTTTGATTATCAAACAAATTACAGCCTCCAGCTGCAGCACATTATGCTTTTAGCCAGGCTGGTCCACAGTAATAGATGAGAAACCTTCCAAAATGAGGACTACACAATAGCTTATTGCTTACTTGGTGGCCTAAAATGTCCCTCTTCTCTAAAACACTTGCTCCATTTTACTTTGCCTGTAAGTGTCTGTCCTTACCAAGCCCCTTGCTAGTGGCTGAGGCTCCCTCTTATACATCAGTCTGGAATGAAAGTTCATTGCTTTAATAAAAGGTTGTTTCTCCTAAGACTTTCACTTCTCATATAACACACACCTATGGAACTGGTTAATGTAGATGCAAAACAGTTATGTCTGGTCAGTTTGTAGCCCACTTCTTACAATGTTGCTGTATCATGGTCAGCATTCAAAGTGAAGAGTTGATGTGGCAAATCTATGAAAACAGATAATAATTAAGGTTTATTTTCTATGGTACCAGAGAAATGACTCGGAAAAGCAGGCCACAGCGTTACGGGGAATTCTGAGCCTTAAAAAAAGGCTATTGGCTAGCAGTTATATCAGCAACACAATGTTGGAAATTAGTCAACATTTACTCAACTCCCCCCACTATGTTTGAACCTAAAAGTGAAGCCTGCTTCCTCTGAGCTACCTAAAGGCTTCCAGATGACATGAAATGGTTCTGTTACTGGGCAAGGGTCCCTGGGGTTGGGAGGAGGAAAGGGTATAAAGACAAACCAGCTGGTCCCATGTCTACTCTTTTAAGAAGTTAGCAATGTTACTTTATGGTATCAGTCAACACAGAGAAGGTAAGAGTCTCAGCCTTCACCCTGATCCCTGGTATCCTCTGGTTGTCCTCTCTGCAGGGCTGCAGAGAATGACATGCTGCCGAAGCCCAGACATAACTTTGCCAAGTAATCGCAGGAAGCCTAGAGCCACTGGCAGGTGCATGAAAGACAAATGAGCCTAATAAACTACTAAGAGAATTAGTGCTAGACTATTAAGCCCAGGTCCCTGGTGGTATGTAGGTATTTAAAAATCAGAGGGAATTAGGAGTCTAAATGTATATGCAGCTTTGGTCCTGCAGATTAAATTGTTGTACTAGAAGTTTCAGAGCCATCAGATGGGCTCTGGAGTCGCCTTGGAAAATCAAATGAGAAAATAAAAACTAGAGCTCCTTAGAGCTTTTCTTGCTGCAGAAACTTCCCTTTGCTTTGGCAATATAGTTTTCACAACAATTGGCTTTCATCTCTGAGATTCCAGCCATCCCCTATACTCTCCACAGAAATTCCAGGCTGCATCTTTTTCTGGCAAAACTGTATCAGTTTTTCTGGCCTGATACTTTACTTTCTAGCCAGATTTTGGCTATTCAGAGGAACAGTAAGAAAAAATATTACTATCATCTCATGAAGAATTTAGAATTTTGGCTATGCAGCTCAACAAATGTTCCAGAAAATGCATGTGGATGTTTGTGTGGAATTACCAGAGGAATGGTTGGGGAAAAGATTACGTAAATAACAAAAAATAATAATAAAAACTAAGTTACGTGACCCAGGTCAAGCCTATTTCCTTATTTATTTCCCTGTATTATTCTAGTGTTTATTCCAGGAGAGAGAAAAATAAAGGGAGAGGGGGAGGAAAAGAATAAACAGAGGTAGTTTATAGAATGTTGTAAGAATAATGCTGTTCCCATTATCACAGAGCACATCTGTCAACTCTATCCATTTCTTCTAGATGAGGTGGAGAGACCTCTGACATTTCAAATGCATCACCCTAATCAAATCCCTATCCTCCTGAAATGCTTTCTGAGACTGCATTATAGCTCTATAGAAAGCCATGAATGAATAATACCTTGGAGAACAATAAGTAAAGTAGCAGGAACAGAGCTGAAATAACTGGGTTCACCAGCATTAAAAAGTGAGGGAACCATTAATCCCCCAAGATAAAGTATTTTCAGCTCTACAGCACTGAGATCTGCGGGGCTGTAGGGAGAAGCCACTCAATGTGTTCCCGCTTACCACCGCAGAGCAGTGAAATTATCAGTGCTTCTCACTCTGCTGCACTGCCTGGATGGAGAGTCAAACATCAAGTTTCATGAAGGGCTGAGGGGCCTTTAAAGGCAGTTGTCAGTCTCACTTTTTTGGCCAGAGGATTTATCCGACTTTCTTCTCTCACAGCCCTCAGTAGCCACTTTTCAACCTCTCTCTGAGTCACAAAGTTTCCCTTGTCCTTAGAGTCAGCATTGCAGGAAAAAAAAAGTATTAGGCAATGTAAGTCATGGTCCAGTACTTACAACCATTTAAGAGTTACATTTGTTGGCTCAATTACAAGCACTGTAATTGGCTTGTTGTGTGGTTTTGTATTTCTCTTCAGACACAATTCACCTCATTTTAGCTCAGCCACCAAAACAGGGAGTAGCTAGTCTGAACCAGAGACCTGGGCTTCTACAATCAATGAGGAGAGCACATGCAGAAATCAATTATTTCTGTCTCAGAACTCACTTAAGACTGAGTCATTTGACATATATTCCCTTCCTTTTCCCCCTCCATCAGCTACAGGGAAAGTGCAGAGGATAAGTTTAGGTGAGGATTCGTTTCATCTAACCATAGGTATTTAGGAGTTAAACACCTATACTCCCTAAATAGTCAGTGAGGGTACTAGGAATCCCTACAGGGTCATTTGTTCCTTCTGTCTTAAACAAGGACCTTAGGGTGGGAGTCCTTTTTTCGGTCTGTTGGCTGTTGAGGGAGTCTGAGGATGGGTTTCATAACACTTCTTTTTGGGTGTTCACCACAAAGGAACAGCATAAAAATATTTAAACTTCTGTTACAGTTAATATCATTTATATAGAATAGTGCCAAGTAACTAAAGAAATATGGTAGCAAAGGAGAGAAAAGGAGGAATATAAAGTCAAAAGGAAGCAGAAAGTAGTCTAGAATCACGAAAGACCACTAACAAACAGGACTCTCAGAGGTTATTTAGCCCATCACCACGCTCAAGTCTTGATCAACAAGAAGCAGTCATGTAGCAATGAGGAGTTTGCTTTGACTGGGTACAAGCATTGCAATGCTATTACCCCAGCTGCTTAGATTCTCAGCACATATTTTTTCTTCTGCATCTGGGAACAAAGTACTCCAGATTTCAAATACAAGCAAAAGGGATAAGAGGGAGGATCCCAGCAAATGACTTCATGATCTGTGGACACATTGCTTACATCTGTAGTACTATCAGGAGACTAAGGATTTAGGATAAATGCACTGAAATGTTCTGGTCAAGGCACTTAGATGATGTTATTGCTTCTGCAAAAGAGAAACAAGTGAAAACAGCTTTCTGCGAAGAATTTAAAGCAAGAAGCATAGTATATGACAGCAGGCCCAAGTTCACGTCATTAGTAGGATCCCAGCAGGAGTTACACTGATTTATGCCACTTCTTAGGATTCTGGTTCAAAATACCTTCCTAACAAAGTACTGTCAGAGTAAAACTAGTAATGGGACCTTCTCCAAGAGGAACTCACAGTTAATTTACAACCTTACAACTGCTGAGAAAGGCTTAGGTAAAAGTCTAAATGATGATCTTGAGCAATAGAGCTTGCTGGAAAATTTGAGACAAAATAAATTTTGATGGAAAAGGTTCTATAAGTCAGTATTTTCCTACAGAAAAGGGGTTTTTTTTCTTTTTTTAAACTTAATGTACTAAAAAAAAAGAATGTATTTTCAAACTTCTCAGAGGGTAATATTTTGATTAGCTGAACTGTACTAACACATTTAGTACAGTTTCCAATGAGGAAAAGGGAGTCTAGGATATCTCAAAGCCCCACAAGAGTCATAGTGGACCTGTTTCGAATTAAATTCTTTCCAAGAGGGAGGTTTCACTGCCTGGCCTATATCTACAATGATATAATGCAACTTCTCCTCTGACAGTGTTGCAGTGTGGGAGTCACATGATTACAACTCCATGTTAAGAGCAGTTTAAATTGCTTGATATACCACTGCAGTTATTGCTATTTTCAAGACAAATTTCATGACAGCAGGTGGAGTTAGATGGACACAATTTCAATATCAGAGGCCCTGTATTCATGAAAAGAAAGTGGCACTCCTTGCACTCACCTTCATGCAGATACTTCTACAACATGGATTACATAGGAAAAGATGAGGCTGGTTTGCCTTCCATTAGGAGATCCAACAACACATCCTCCTCTCATACCGTTAGGGTGAGTACCTAAATCTTACAAAATGACCTAAAGAACTGTAGAAAGTGCTGCTTTCCCTTTCTCTTCTTCTGAACATTTGATCAAGACAGCTGAAAAGAACAAACTCGGGATATTTATCAGGAGGTATGGACACTGACTAATGCCAAAGACAGCCAAATAAATAATCCCAGCCAATGGCACTGAGCCAGCCATGAAAGAGGAGTCTTCCTGGTGTCTGAGCAGAGGGTAGGGTGAAGACAGTTCCATGTTAATTTCCTTTTATGAGCAGTGGCAGCAAGAGGTCACTTGGGGTGTTTTAAATGGGCATTATGGGAATATTTGTAGTTACTGGTCTTAACTGCTATGGTTTAGGAAATTCCATTTATTTGGTGGTATAATGAAGTAAAGACACTCATGTCTCAACTGTGTGAGCAGTGCTTGGCCCTAAACACTACTTTAATCACAGCTTTAATCTCTGGAAGGACAGAGGTGCAAGGAAAAAGTGGTTACAATGCAAGACACTCCTTGCCTCAGGCAAATGCAGCATAGTAAAAGCAGTTTGTCACAGGACTTCTGTCATCATCATGTATGAACATGTTCTCCCTCAGCACTGTACATGCACAAATGGGAAATCCTCTACCCTAGGGCTGGATCTAGTCCCATGCAAAACTCATAACACTGCCAATTTTAAACAGATTCTCATCCTGGTTCCCACTAGTTTTCATAATAATATCATTCTGGAAGTCTTTTGACTACTCTATTTATAAAGAAAAGAAATAATTTAATCACGTTACCTCAGCATTTGACAGATGAGGGAAAACACCATTTGATCTCAGCCCAGCACATATCTGATAGCAGAATCTCTTATCTGGAATAGCAGCAAAATGGGAAGGTTAAAAAAAATAATAAAAGAAGAAAGCTTGAGGAAAAGATAAGGAATTTGGAACTTCTCCAGTGTGTCCCTGAGTCCCCTGAGATACAGACATCAGCTGGATTCATCTGCCTTTTCTGAGAGATGATATTGATTTTTCTCTGTGAGCTTCCTAATTCTGAAATAGGCTATGGAAGACCTGGTGGGATCACGATTAAATAACATCATGTAATCATAACAAAACTAACAAAGTGTCCACCTTACTCTTTAGGTCCAGGGTAAAATGAACCACCAACCCACTGAGGAAAATATATCCACAAATGTTAAGGTCTTGGATGTACAACATCTTCTCATCTGTCTGCCACCAGTGCAAGGAATCTCCATGGTCTGGGCTTCCTAGATGGCCTAAAAATCATCCAGCAAGTGGGACAGCAGCCTGAGTAAATGCAAACCATCATATTCCTGTTTATCCAAAAGAGTTCACCCCTGAGATCAAATGTACAGAGCGTGGTCCTGTGGTTACAGTGACTCAGAGGCAGTCTAGGTTCACTTCAAATCTTGTGCACTCCCTGGGTGGTACAGGCAGACCATTGCTTCTCCTTCAGATATCTGTTAGACAGGCATGGTAGTCCTTTTTTTTGTCCTGTCTGTTTAGAGATCTATAAGACAAAGACTTCTAGGCATATGCAGCACTCCCAGGTTTGAGACTTATTTTTAATGGGTGCTCTAGATACTTATGGAACAGGTCAGAACAAGGAGAGTACCTCCACCCTTTGCTGCAGAAATGTTTCCTGAATTTCCCTGCAATTTCTCAGCTGATGTTGCTGCTCTTTATCACTACCAAGATGCTTCTAGTAAAGCCATTTTGGCAGAATTTGGACAGTGTTATGTGTCAGATTGTATAGAATATGACAAAATAGGCCCATTTGACTGTTGTCCTGCTAAGCCTTTGCACCAGAAGGATGTTCTACAGGCAACATGCCACCTGTGGGGCAATTTAAACTGGCTCACTGTTATATTATTTTAGTTATGACCTAACACGAGGCTGGAAGCTCAGGATAAGGGAATGTCTTATCTCTCTACTCGCAGCCACTTAGCCTCTAGATCCACCTCCACATCCTCATGGAAGAAAGAAGTTGCTTGCTGGAATGAAAGACAGAGGCCTGAATGGTTACTGGAAAATTTTATTTCGTAATTTGGAGGATCCTAGTAAGGTAACTAACTAGATTGTGTTTACAAACTTCTCTCATGAGTTGGCTCATTTTGAGTAAATAAAGCTGCTAGGAAGATGGGGAGATGGATCAGTCTTGTCTAGTCTTTTTCATTTCATTCTGCTAGATGTACCTAAGAACGATTTTTGTTTTCATTAAGCATTTTAAATTAAAAAAAAAAGTAATCTGGGGAAGGAATTTTTAAGGGGAAGAGATTTTTTGCAGAAAACTGACAATTTTTGCAGTCATTTTCTGCAAGTCATGAGAAAAATCAACTTCACATTAAAACCAACATTGGAGGAAGTATTTGAAAACTCCACATTAGAGAAGATTTTCTTATATTCATTCTTTGTTGTGACTTCCCTCATATCTTTCCATATGCTATATACCCAATCTTAGAGAGTTTTCTATGTACATTTCTTGCAGACTGAATTCCTCATTACAGCTAGGGAGGCAGGGAAGGGCTAATACTCTTTATTTTAGGAAGCTGCTCAAATACTAATAAAAAGTAAGCTTATAGACCTACAACTGTCTCCATGGGAAAAGGAAATCTGGTTCTCTTACCCCTTGCCATCTAATCCGTTCTCAGCCATTCTATGTTCATTATGGTAAATGTACTTTTTCAAGACTAGAGTGGTGAAAGGAGCCTCATCGAACTCTCAATGTGACTCCCCGGCTGTGACATTTCTTTTGCTAATTCTCTGGAAGAACAACCCTGCAGCTCCTGACAATAATTAAACAAAGCCCTGCACAAATTCCTGCTGTGAAAACAGGAACAGACTCTACTCTTCACACTGCTAAGAAGAGTATTACAAGCTCTTGTCTTTATTTTTTAGATGCATTTTTTTAAAGCTTGCCAGTAAGCTGTGATGTGAATGTTGTCTCCCATGAATTTTCACTATGCACTGAGCAAAATGGTGTCTGTCCTAATTACAACATATTACTTTGCACACAGAGAAGTAATAGTTTTAGGAGTGGCCCAGTCCCTCACCTTTCTCTTTCTCCTAGCAAAAATTGCTCTTGGCTTTTCTCCTTTCTTTGGACCTTGAGTGAGGCAGAGGAAAGCAGTTCCTGTGGACTTTAGTCTGTGGGTGCTGTGCTCTGCAAAAGCACTTGGTCTTTGGCTTCCAGGGATCCTGCTCCAGTGGTCCAGGCCAGGGAAAGATTAAGTTAGAGAGAGCTGAAGATAAAGGGAATTCCCGAGCTGTGAACACCCACCCCTTAGCTCCACTCTCTGCCAAACTCAGACTCCCCCACCCTCAGTCCTGTGAGAAAGCATAAGATGAACTCCATCCCCTGGAAGATCCATTTTCTTCCAGATCCGGCTGTTGAATGTTACCTTATACACAGCCTGCTGGCAATCCTGCCGCGTAATATCCTCATTTGAAAACTCTTCACAGGGATGAATAGCTTTGCTTTCATTTCTTCTTATAGTCAGTGCCACCAAAAGGGGAAGAAAATGCTGTCAGAATGTAAATTTTTTTCATGTCTCTAATGTTTTTGACTCAGAGAGAAAAAAGCAAACCAAAAATCCACCAATAGCAAAGCAAAAATCATTAAACCTTAGAAGTCAGAAAAAGAACAAGAGACATCATGGAGAGAAATGTCCCAGCAGCGCAGCTGAGCTGGAAGACTTCAGCGCTCTTGGGTTACCTACCTCTGTCGCAGTATGTCAGATTTCCTCACAATCAAAATTCAGGTTTCTGAGGTGGACCTGGTTTGCTGCTATCAGAAAGAGCCTGCAAGCTAAGTACTGTGTGACCTGATGAGGTGTAATGAGAGAGGAATATTGCCTTTGCCATCCCTTTCTGACCTATCTGAAAGGAGAGTTCAGCATTGCCATCATCTCTTATGGTGCTATTTTCACTACAGGAGCCTGGAGTTCACGTGACATTTTATGCTGCACTGCTGCTGTCATCTGTTGGGCAAGAGGAAAACAAAAGGGTTTCCACAGAAATTTAAAGATTTTCAATGAAGCAGCGAAGTGATTATTTGTAACAGGATAAGTCAGACCACTCAGTAATAACTAACCCAAGACCTCTAGTTCAGATTCAGACTAAAGCTGAACCTCTTTTAGACATTGTGGAAAGTCAGTTTAGTTCACTGTGGAAAATCAAATTATTTAACTTGATTAGTGCTTGCTGATTTCTGTACTGGACAGTTGAACTGGGACCATGGTCTTTTCTCATGATACTCCTGGCCAGGCTGAAATCCACGGGATAGGAAGAAAATCAGATTTCTCAAGACCTAAAGGCCAATTTGAAAATGAAGAGATAATGGGTGGCTTCCAGGAACTTTTACAGAAGTACCGGAGTGAGTTTTGTAATGTAGAGAAGAAAATGGAACAAATATCTCCTTCCAACCCCAATTTAAAGACCCTTACTTGCATACAATTGCCAGCCATCCTCCTAGTCCTCTAATATGTACCATGAGTTTGCTGCCTAGGGACTATTGCACTGTTGCTGAGACGTGCAACAGCTGGCAACATGTATTCACCTGGGAGGCATGTCATATCCTTGAAGATCAGCAAGGATGTCTCTCATGCTCTCTAATTCTCACCAGTCTTCATGATATGCTGCAATTGTGGCCTATTTTTGGTTTTCTCCTACACACAGCAGTAAACCTGCTTTTCCCACTACTCTGGTTGGATCTTTCCATAGGTAGTAAATAGTGCACGGTTTATAGGACAGATTCAGAAATTATGTCTAAGGTCAACTCTAGGTTGCTGTTTGTACATTAGAAGACACCACATTTCACCCAGTTACTCTGTGTATTTCATTAATTTTAACTCTGCCTTCACGAGCAGCTTTGCTCTTGTCATCTTCTGCTGATAATTGGTTTATAAAACCTGAAAAGGACAGACTGTGTGAATGCTTTTAATGTGATGGTGTTTAAAGTCATGCAGGATAGCATAAATAACCTTCAGACATGGCTAATCTAAATTGTTTCACTTGCCTTATAAGAGCTGAGGAAGATTGACACAGGCAACCCAAGAAACCTAGTGGGCAGTTCTCTCAAAGAAGGCAGTACCTCATTCTTGAAGAGAAGGTATAATTTGTGTTTGCTAACAAATCAAGGAATCAAATGCAAATGCTAAATTTTTATTGCACCTGTCTTAGCCCATTTGAGCTTTTGTTTGAATGTGCCTTTATTATTTTGTAGTTACCCATAGATTTTTTTCCAGTCTAGTACAATACACAAGAATTATTCAGATACTGAGATGCAGGAAGGAAGTGTGAGACAGAAGGTGTACCTCAAGTTAAAACACCATTGCAGAAGTTATTCAATTAGACTTCCCCATCTAATACAAGAGTGGATATCTGCAGGACTAAGGGTGGTAGTGAGGGAAGGGCAGATACACATAAGTGTTTTGAAGAAGAAGAATCAAACTGAAGAAAGTATCTGCCCTCCAATAGATTTTTTAAATTTATAAGATATTTACAGAAATAGGGAAAATATAGAAGTGCTTTTTGAAGGCAAGAAACTACTCTTATGGTTAAAGTTAAGTGCATAGAGCCAAGCTTATGACCGCATCACAAGAGCGAGTCCTGTTTGAACACAGTGGTTGAAAGGCTCTGAAGCCTGTTGCTGATGATAACTAGTGGTGGAAAACAGATTTGAACTGCATGTATGCCTATAGGGAAGGCGGAAATAGTTCCCAAGAGTTAAACCCACAAACATGACTCCAGACACTGGGTAAAATAACCCTACACTGTAGTGGCACTTCTTTAATGGAATTGCATGAAACCACCTGTTGTTGGTAATGTTTATTTTACAATTTTATATATATATATATATATATATATATGTATGGGTATAAGCATTTTATTGCATGAAAAAATGTACTTTTGCCTCATGTAACTGGCATTTCATCAAGCAGTGCCAGAGAGCTGCACTGAGAATACTGAATAAATAATATACATGGTATTTCTTATTAATTGCCCAGACACCAACAATAGAAGCATGAACTCAGAGAATCAGGAGCCACATGGCAGGAGAATATGGTGACTAGATCCATAAACTTCAATTAAAGTCTCTGTCAGAAAATAGTAAAAATTATAATGACATCATTCAGTGAATTAGTTTCTCATGGGCATTAACAATTCCTGATGACAGCTTCTGGGAGAAGGAAGGAAATGATGGAATCAAGAGGAGATAGGGAGCACACAATAAATTCAAAATGCCACCCAGTCATGCTGTATGGATAAGACTTTCATTAATGCCACCGAGCCCCCCATGCTGATCACAGCAGAGAAGGTGGCTCCAGCTTCCTGTGGCTATTGGCAGTTTGTCCTGTGTGTGAAAACAGGATTACATATCATGCCCCCCTTTACACTTCGCACTGCCCCCTCACATACACTGGACCATGCCATTGCTTCCCATGCCCAAAACCTGGTTCTGATTTGCATTCCTTGCTTTGACAGCATACAGTAAATCCTATGATGCTTTGCTCTTACTTTGTATGGCCTGTACTGGTCATGCCAGTTATTTGCGCTCCAATACAGAAGGATTCAGTGTCATATGGTGCAAAACACTGCAGGAAAGGTGTGTCACCAGGATACAAGTGCCCTAGCATCAGTAAGGTGGAGAGAAAGCATCTCTGAAGGGAACATATGGGACTAATCCCATTTGGCCCCCGGTCTTATAAAAGGTTTTGGCATATCACAAGACCACAGAAAAACCAGTAGGACAGAGAGGAATTACTCCAAGGATCCTCAGCTCCTGAGCTATTTCTCTAAGTAGTGTTCCTTAGTTTCCCTCCTTAAAGAGGGTATAAACTAATGTAAGGCTTCATTCAGGACCTGAACAAAAATGAGATTGCAGGAATGCAGGCACTTCTACTTCTAGGCTGAAGCTGTGATTTCATTTTCTACCTTTGCTCCTAGAACTTTTTATTACAAATTTAAGGAAAGATTATACTGTAATAAAGAGGTTATTCAGTGGAATTAATGGCTGGGAAATTTAGGATAGGTTAACAGGAGACACTTGCTGTGCCGTGTGTCATTGGCTCCTGTAATAATTCACTGTTGTCTCACAGGAGGTCAGCTAGTCAAACACAGTAGCTCAAATCTGGGAAGGGACTAATAATATATGACCCCTACCATAGCTTACAGTTATGCAGGCTTTAAGCATGAGCAATCAATTTTCATACTTTGGAGAAAAAAGCTACCATTGTAAAGAGAAGGCATTTAAAACTGCCTCCTCCATGCTACTGATGCTGAGGGTTGAACGGAGTCACCCTCCGATTTGGTAAGCAGTACCACAGCCATGACACAGTCCTTCATGAAGTTACCAAAGGTTTTCTTTTGATTTTCCTCAAGCAGAAAGTCCTCTCACACATGCGCATGTTTCTTTCAGGCTCTTGAAGTGCAAGGGTGGTGCTGAACAGGAGGACAGAGAGAGAGAAGAAAAGGGCAACCTTTATTGTTCTGCTACCTTAGGCAAAGGGATCTGTAAATGGCAAGAAATCAGACTTGATAAGCAGCTATTGATGGTCCAGTTTCCATAATTTCCATGGAAACCTGACCAATTGCCAGACTGTACATGCCAGTATACATGAAAATGTTGTGTATGGGAAAAGGATATTGGAGCAATCTGTTTTTCTAAGCTCCTCAGGGGCTTGCTAACCCCTTTACTAGCCACTAATACCTTCATCCTAATTACACTCCCATCCAGCCAACTAACTCTAATGAAAATGAAAGGTGGACAGAGGTAAAGACTGCACAAAAATCACAGTGTGTAGAAGTACGTACGAGCCCAGCTAGTTATTTGTACGGAGTGCTACATACATTAAATGTATCTGAGGCTCAGCCAGCACTGTATGCCATACAAATACCTTTATGTGAACTGATGTACCTCCTTCTGCTCAAGTGACAGAGCACTAGAAGAAAGGTCAGATTTATGACTTTCTAAGCTGGAAGGCTGCTTGTTGATGGTTTAACAGCCATTTTTAGAATTACAAACCTTTGTGTACAAGTTTTGGACATTGAAGCCTGTAGAGAAAGGACAAATCTAACCTACACAGGGAATTATTATTATTTTTTAATAGAAATGAATTTGCAAGGAGGTTCCACATTTTGGCTCACTTGTGGGACCCCCCCAAAAAAAAGAAAAAGCAATAAGATAAGGAACAACAGTTATTGGAACAGAACAGTTCAAACCTGGCAAGGAAAATCAGCCAGTTTGCAAGGCTGGCAGCTAGTCAGCCAATGAATGGGCTCTCATGGCAATGAATCCCAAGCAGTGACTGAATTCAGCACAGGATTTCTTTCTCACTTTTGAATCCTAGTTTATAGACCTCAGGACAAGGTTTTTAAAATTAGGCTGTAATTCCTCCATTATAAAATGACATCTTAATGGTTCTGATCTTTTGGAAGACTTTTAGCAGATTAGGAGGTGATGGGATAGGCGAAAAGATTTATTGCATGCTCAAAGCCATGTGGTAATCCAAAGGGATTTATAGACAGTACTCTTCACTACTTGTGCTGAACAAGGATGTGAATTATTCGATTCTGATAACATGAGAATCCTCTTACAATACAGTATGAGCTTGACAAAATGTGAATATTTCTAAAAAAACCAGTCAGAACTAGATTTTTCTCCTTTTCCCGTTAGTTACCTTTAAAGGAGTAGAAACTTGGTTTTGTGTAATTTTTAAGTCTCTAGGTAGTTTTTGTTCAGACCTTCCCTCTGAGTTGTATGTCTATGGATACAGCTAATTGGGAATTTCCATTAGGAACATTTTTCTAGCTGTTGGAGTGTGCAAAGCCACTGAAGTTAAAACTTTGTGCAAGGATATTCATTTCAGTTTGGACAGGAAGGTTTCTAGGATTTGGGAGAGAATTTCAGGGAGAGGTCAGGGTAGGAGAAACCCGAACTCGTGGCCTTGTTCAGCCTAGTTCAGACAAGACACTGGGCTTAAGGGTGTCCTTAGACATGCTGTTCTGCTGCATCTGAGCTACATTAATTTGTAGCTCTCCAGTTGCTTTCCACTGCTAATCCATTGCAAGAAGCAAAAAAACCTCTCCAAGACTTGCCAGTGGACCAAATGTGTAGCCAATAGTTATTCCATTTTTATCAGAATTACCTAGGCTATGAACAAATTATAGTTTAAAGAGTTTGTACACAATACAATGTATACAATAATAACTACTTATTTGTTTGAATCTGAAATATTCCTTAATGCATCTCTGATTAGATTCCCTTATGAGCCTCATTAACATATAGCTCTGGATTAATTATAGAAATGTTTTCATAACAACTTTAGGAGGTAGTGAAAAATTATTATCTTCATACACCAGAGGAGATTAAGGAATTATATGATCAATCCAAGGTTATAGATGATATTTGTGGGAGATCCAGTAACAGAAGAGACAAACCCTAATGCTTCATCCTTGCTTCACTCTCCAGGCTTTGGAGATTTGCTTTCAAGAGTTTTAAAAGAATTGACAGAAGAATTGATATTCTTAGCTGGAACAGTAGGGAAATCCTAGAGCAGAAATACGAGCTTGAGGAGAAGTTCAGTTGGGAAAGAAACAGTTGTTAGTTCAATAATAATTTCATAGGAGAAAAACAAAACCCAGTTAAATAGGATTGATATGCTTTTTTTTTCTTTTTATTAAATAAAATCACAAGTTTAGTTCCAAAGGGGTCTGCTCTTTAGAATGATCTGAACTGCAAGACAAGCTAGACTCCCTTAAAAGTTTGTGTGGTTTTGGTATATCTGAGTGCTAGATCACATAGTAAGTACCCAAGAATTTGGGCCACATACAGAGATGATATTTCTCATACCTGAGAGAGTTCTAAGATATCCTGGAAGAGGCAGAGCAAAAGCTGGACATCGGCAGTGGAAGCCAGACAAATTCACTCTCATAGCAGGCCTTGATTTTTTGTAAACAGTCATGTTAACTAATCATTTGCACAATTTACCATGGAACAAAGCAGCTACACCATCAGTTGAAAATTTTAAATCAAGTCTGAGTGGTTTTTCAATGACATGTATTTACTAAGCTGGCAGCACCATGCTTCAGCGGCATGGGAGAGGGGAGAAATTACCTGATGAAATTTGTTACTCTGCATCATGAAGGAAAATCACACAGGAGATTCCTTCTGCCTATCAGACCCAATGTCTTTAATGGTATGCAGTGACAGGATTTCACTGTTGTTAAAATCTTCTTTAACCCATTATGTGTTTCTGCAGAGAGGAAGGAAAGGACCCCAAAGAACTAAATATGGAAAGTCTGATATAATCATGCAGGTTAATGTTTTGCTACCCGCAGACAGAAGAGTGCTCGTGCATGCTTCTTTCTGCTTTTGCTCAGAGCTAAATCTTTGCAAAGATTTATGTTTCCATCACAACTGACAGCTGCTGCATCTTTTGTGATTTTACATACTTCTATACCAAAGGACTCCATTTGATTTCTTTATTTTATTTTATTTTGCCCCTCTGTGTTTTTCCTATTGGAATCCAATTTGTGATGTTACTTAAAAACCAGTGCCACTTCAACTGGGGAAGATTCCTGCCCTTCTAAAATATATGTATTTATTTCCTTTAGATGTGGAATTACTGTTCTCACACAACAGTTGCCACAGAGCATAAAATTACTTCAATGCTAAGTTAGCAATTGGAATTACACCCTTGTCATAATGCTTTTAATTAGTCATTACTCACTGGAGTGGAATCTTTTTTAATAGTTCTTCACTTGATGAGACTGATTTTCAATGGAAGAAAAAGCAGCTGTCCCCAGCCATGCTAGATTTGAGATTATGACAAGCCACAAGGTTGTATCCAGGAGGTACAGTATGCTTTATCTCACTCTGCTTGGCAATAGCTCAGTGCTACAGTCAGCACTGTGTGGATTGCCCTGTAATATGTCTACAGAGTACCTAATAATCTTCAGTGAGTTATAACAAGAGGCTCCTTATCATGCTAGTTTTAAGATCAAATTTAGGAAATTCAACAGGGTTAATAAATAAGAGGGAGACATTCACCTCCATGTAATAATAGTGTCAAGTCTATTTAGAGCTCCATCTTATGGGCTGAATTGAATTGTTATGAAAGAGTGAAGTGTAACACATTGTCACTCTTGAGTGAGGAACTGAGCTCTGCATAGCAATTGAGCAAGCTGCTAGTTGTTACTTGACTCTCTCAGGCCAAATGCATGCCAGGCAGCAAACTTGGGAATGGTAGGTGCTCCCCTGTGGTTTCAGTCCTTGTATTTGGGCTCATGTCAATGAGCTTTACAGACCCCAAGCGGGATTGATGGCAGCAGGGCAATTACATCAGTCTCTGGACTCAAGGGATCCCTGTGTTGCAGTTGCCATACTAAGCAATCCTTCCCAGCCGCAGCTCTGCCTAGCCTCTCTCCCACCTTGCAAGACACATTGCAATGTCCACAGATTCCCTGTTTAGTGTCAGAAATCAAGTTTGGCTATTTGTTCCAGGCTTCATTTCTACTCCCTGCTTCCCTTGCTCCCGGATCCCCCTTCCTGCTGAGGCAAACCCACTTCACTGATTACTCCACTACCTTGGACATTTTCCCGATCTGGGCCAGCCCAGGATGTTTAGGTAGACATGTTGGGGTTGTTGGCATTAAGCCACCACCAGCTATGTTCCCTCTCATCCAAGGACGTAACAGTAGCCCCTGGCACCACTTTACCACTGTGAGAGGAATTTACTGATTTTTCTCGTTTTCTGCTTCTGCAGAGATGCAGAAGTAACCTCCTTAGGCTGATTCAAGTCCAACCCCACTTTATAAAGGGGAATAGTACACTGGAAGTGGAAGTAAATTTGAAGAGTTTGTTTGTGTCACATTGACTGTCCACAGTCAAATAAACAAGACTGGACTGTAAAAGCAAAATGTGCTTCCATCATTTTATTTCTTCTCTCGCATGTGTTCACGCAACACGGGGCTACTTGTTGGCTTCCTGAAATATGATGTTTGTACCTGGTGGTGGGTAAGAAACATCCCCAACCCTATAAAATAAGAGTGGTCCTTGTCTCACTCCTACTCCAAGCACTTTACAAAAGCAATGCATTAGGCAATGGTAGTTCAACAACTGTCTAGTTAAACAAAATGACCATCAGTCTCCCTGCAATTTGAGCTCATGCAGTTTCCAGCCCATTCTGCTGAGGAAGGAATCCTGTTTAAGACAATCATATTTCTTTCAGCGTTATTTTGAGTTACAGTACTGCTCTTCACTTCCGTATTTCCTGAAGAGTAATGTGTACATTCTGCAAGCCAGTGGATAGCAGTTGATAATACTGTCTTGTTGCATTAGGAATTTTTCACCAAAATCTGTTTTTAACTTCAGTACCCCAAACCTGGTAAGGGTTAAGGGATTAGGAAGACTATATGACTGAGCGTCTGCTTCTGCTGTTGCTACCTAAGTTTTGATCAGCTGGCCAACTTCAACTTAATTTGATGAGACATAGGACTCTTACACTCAGCACTCCTACAGGGTGCGGGGTCAAGAACATTCTCAAGGGACAGTTATGTGGGCCCTGAACATCCATACAAATCTGTTTAGTACAGGTAGTTTTTTCATATCAAGCAGGGAAACCAAGGGTATTCAAATAGTCTAAAGGGAGATACAGCTGCTGGCTTGGGGAGGATGTGGGGTTGCAGAAAATGTAGTAGGAAATCCAATGTAATACAATCAAATACAAAGCTCAGAAGAACAGACCTTGTTAGGTCTATTGCTTATAGGAACAGCTAGTTCATTACAAATGTTGGCTTCTGCAAAATTGTTGTTTCATTTTGGACAATGTTATTAGTTACGACTATTTTCAATTTTCCCCTTGGGCAGGAAAGCAAATGGAAACAAAACATTTTTTAATTTGGGTTAAATTTGCCTAAGCTAATGGAAAGTGTATTTCACATAAATGATCCTCACATTCTCCTCCATGGAGCTAATTTTATGGCCATGCTACCTGTCTCATGAATAGTCACTGCTCCTGAGATGTCCCCACTTATTGCACTGTTATAGCTAAGACAATTTATTTTTGGACCTACTCCAAACAAAAATTAAACATTTCTAAATGGAATTATGTAAAAAAATTTTGTTCCAGGAAAGAGGTTCCGTGCTTTGTCATTTCTTCCCAATTAGGATAAAAACATGAATCAAAATATTAGAATTTTATATGGAAGGAGATATCCAGTTTCTGAATTAGTCTGGCTGTGATTGTATAGTTACTTAAAAATCACATCTTTATATCTGCCTATTTATAATTTCATAACCTACATCATCCTCTTCAAACAAATCTCTTTATAACAATTAATGAATGATGCCATCTTACAAGTGAGGAAATATCATGAAATGTGTTTCTGATGCAAATTCATTGAAATCTTTGGAAGTTCTCTTTGACTTCAGTGGCCTTTGGATGGGGTCCCTGGTGTGTTTATCTAGCTTGAAAATGTTCCCAAGGTTGTGCTGCCTTGAGTGAGAAATAAAGTAATTCAATTCCAGATATTATGTAGCTTAGCAGAAGGGGAAAAAAAAAATGAGGTCATGCTGTGGTTATGAATTTTTTGTTCTTTTTTTGCTGCTTTTTCTCAGTGTGGAAGCAGGTAAAGCTTTCATCTCTTCTGGGCTAGCAGTTATGTGGATTAGATAATAGGAAGAATTTCATTTAATAAGCTCAATGAATTTTGCCTCATTAGAAATTCATGCAAATTGTCAAGTTCTAAATCCTCCCAACATTGCCCTGTTTTTCTGAGAAGTGCATAGAGAGGTTTTATCCATAGACTGTTGGGTTCAGCTAATTACATTAAGAGCTAATACGATTTCCTTGTTTATGCTGTTTGTACAGGAAGATGATTGTCTAATCCTTTAAGCAGTACATTTAATTTTGGTTTCTATTTCAAGTCTTTAAATTGTGTTAACTACTTCTAATTCTCAAGGTAAATGTAGTTTAAATCTTAAATGTTTACTTCTGAGTAGCTTCCAGGATGAAGCTGCTCTGGTTTCATTTCAGACAAGGAACATCATTTCATGCCCATTGGTTCTAAACTGGAGGGCAATGGTGGAAGCAGGGGAGAGGGAACAAGAAAACTACTTTTCTAAAGCAAGTTCAGGACTTCATCTGCAAAATTGTCACACAGTGGCTGGCTAAATTGTTCATTGCTACACTGCAGTCATTATCAGTAATTATCTGTCTGTCTGTCACATATGTCTAATCTGGCCATCCATCTCTATCTGAGTATTTTAAATTTGCATTTGGAAGTACATAATGAAATTATACTTGGCCTAGCAAATCTGTGTACATTAATTAAATTTCCTCTCTTTGGAAGTTATGTTTCTGTTGTATCTTTGAAGTAATATTGGAGGGAAAAAAGAGACTAAAAAGTCTTGAGAAGCAGATAAACAAATGTCACTGCCTAAAATTGCATGCAGATAGCATTGTCAGGCTAGACTTCCTTCTGTTTTTCTAGTTTTCATTAAACAATAAAAATGAAATAAAATTAGGGATGCTGACAATTGTCAGTATTGAAGCCCTGAAGCTTTGGTGGGAGTTAAACATCCCTTTTTGTTCTCAACCTCTTGTAGTTCACCATTGACCCTTATTCAGATTCTATGCATATATTATAAAGATTTGTGTTGCAATACAGTAAATGTGGTGTCTCAAGGTATCATGACCCAAGAGGCAGTAATACTCCATTCTCTATGACATTTCCCATAGGTCTTCTCTAGAAGAACTTTCAGCCCATGATCCATTATTTCTAGGCAACTCATGAAAGGTGACATTAAAAACAAGTTGTAATTTCTCCAGAAATCTACCTAATCCAGAAATCTGAATCTCCCCTGGAAAATTTGTAGGAAGAGTCTAAAAAAAACATCCTGAAATCCATTAGTTTCTGCTATTGCCTAGTATATAGCATGAGTCTCAAGTGCAGATATACATACCACACACTATATAACATACTATCTCCAGATATTGATAATGGAGACATCTATACCTGAGCTAGCTGAGGATGTACTTTTAGGACATGCTGTAAGGAGAGAGACATCTAAACAGAGAGATTAGAATTCAGGTATCGATCATGTCTTAGATAATGTCCTGGTTTCAGCTGGGATAGAGTTAATTGTCTTCCTAGTAACTGGTATAGTGCTATGTTTTGGGTTCAGCATGAGAAGAATGTTGATAACACACTGATATTTTCAGTTGTTGCTAAGGAATGTTTGGACTAAGTCAAGGATTTTTCAGCTTCTCATGCCCAGCCAGCAAGAAGGCTGGCAGGGCACAAGAAGTTGGGAGGGGACACAGCCAGGACAGCTGACCCAAACTGGCCAAAGGGGTATTCCAGACCATGCGACATCACATCTAGTGTGTAAACTGGGGGGAGTGGGGCTAGGGGGAGTCACTGCTTGGGAACTAAGTGGGTGTCGGTCGGCAGGTGGTGAGCAATTGCATTGTGCCTCTTTTGTATATTCCCATCCTTTTATTATTACTATTGTTATTTTATTAGTGTTATTATTATAATAATTATTTTTTTTCCTTTCCGTTCTATTAAACTGTTCTTATCCCAACCCACTAGCTTTACTTTTTTTTGCCGATTCTCTCCCCCATCCCACTGGGGGGGGAAGTGAGTGAGCGGCTGCATGGTGCTTAGTTGCTGTCTGAGGTTAAACCACGACAGATGAATTTGGTTAAATCACTTCCTTTATTTCCATTTCTACAGAAGAGAACTGGTGATGCCTCTTCTCTTTCCTTTATCTTGCATGCCTATTTAGGTGATAGTCTTCATTTCAAAGACATATTCTAGTTTGGACGTTAATCCTTTAACTTAGTTAAACCTAGAATCATACAATATCTTGAGTTAGAAGGGACCCCTAAGGATCATTGAGTCCATGATCCATCGAGTCCACCTATATACTCTTTCTTCATTATGGCTACAGGAAGCACCCAGAAGGTCATACCCTTGGTGGCTTAAATCAAGCTTTTCAGTCCTCTACAAATCATTGAATTCTCATGGGATAAGAAAGGGAATTCTCCTGTATTAATCAAGAGAAGATTCAAGTGAATAAATATGATGCTAATTTTTGAAGGAGAGTGCAGAAGTTACCTTGGGATTCCCATCAGAATCTGTGCTGGGACTTCCACTATTTAACAATTTCATAAGTGATCTGGAAAAGTGAGTGAATAATGTTGGGGCAAAGTTTGCTGACAATGAAAAATTTGGACAGACAAAACTAAGGTAGCTAAAACTGGAGCAGAACAGGAGGAACTATAGAGTATATCATGATAGTGAGCGAGACGATAAAACAGACAGTGAAAATAATGCACCTGGGAACACTAATTCTAGCTATATATATTTAGCGATGGGCTCAGCAGGAAGCTTCTGACAAATTATCTTGGCTGTGGCAAATCTGAGTGCCTTAAGCCTGCCCCCAGCTAATCATATCCACCTCCTCATTTCTGTCAGTCTAAAAACCTATGTTTTCTTGTTTAATGGTAGAGTTTTTGTGACTTTTTTAACTTGCAAGTATTTCATAGACCTGGGTCAGAGCACAGAAAGAAGAATAATTAAGGCAGCAAAACCAACAAGAGGTAACTTCTAGTACAGGTGAATGAAAATGCATGGAAAGGGGTCGTGAAGGGAGTAACAAAATAGATCTGCTGAAATGAAAATTTTTCATAGCTCAGCAAAAAAATTACGGAGTATGTGTGAACATTTCCCTGAAAATATCAGATTGGTGATGAAAACAATGGAGTAATTATTAAGAAAACCATGGAGAACTAAACAGAAAACCCTATTAAGCGACTTCATACATCTATGGTGCACCATCATCCTGACTCCTGAGAGGAGCTCTTCTCATTCTATGCCAAAAAAGGGGCTCACTCAAAGGGGCACAAAACAGAATGACAACTTGATCAGGAAAGTTAGAATGACAACCATGCAAGGAGACAATAAAGGGCATGGAAATTTTCGGCTTCTGAGACAGATAACAGGGTCCATGGGTACACAGTCAATTCTCAAGAATCACATATTATGTAAAGACAGTGAAAAAGAGATGATGAGTTGCTGTTTTCCACAGTCTAAGAGCAGAGGACACACAGAACTATTATTGGGTGTCAGAGCCTATAAAACTCGGAACAGAAGAACATTTCCCAACAACACACAACTAAATCATGGACCTTGTTGACACAGCATTTTGTAGATGGTCAAAGTATTGATGGATTAAAGTAGAAGTTAAATAAGATATAGCCGCACTGGTACCTGTTAAATTCTTTTATTGGGATATAACCTCTAGTTGAGTGTTGTCAGAAACTAGAGGGGTATATCGCAAATATTTTCAAAAGCATCCAGCATCATCTGCTGTTAGCAACCAAGGAAGAGACTGGCTGGGACTTTGCCTGACCTAATGCAGCTATTCTTATGTTGTGTTCTTTTTCTTATACCACTACTGGAATTATCTTAGTCCTTACTGCACTATATTCACAGAAAGTTGAGCCCTATATCAGGGTCACAGTGGTAAGATGGGTCATTATTTATCCATATCATGTCATGTAAACTAAAGACACTGCATTTTAATTATTGACATGTGTTTTATAGAATTGTCACTGTCACCATCATCAGAACATGCCATGGATGTTTTTTGTCTGTTGAAAGAAAGAATGATATCTATATTTTATGTTTTAGCCAGTGAGGAGTTTTCATATTATCACTTTTTCAGAGGGGGAAACAGATATAGGAAAACAAAATATCTCATTAACTCAATTTCTCATCAGTAAAAACAGATGAAACACTTGTGAGCTAGTATTAAGAAATGCTATTCAGAGCTCGTTTAGACTGTTGCACCTTAGCTAATGATTTCCTGGCTGAGATAATGAATCACACCTTGATATTCTTACATCTTTTTCTTACACAAACACAAAGCTGCAAGAAACTGGGATGATGCCAACCCACTCATCTCACTTGTAAGTCATTTTTCACCTGCCATTGAAAAAAAAGTAGCTATAGCAGACTTTTTTCTCTGCCAGTCCTCTGAGGCAACTCAGCCTTACAGGTGCAAAAACTACTGGATGTGATCCTCTTCTCCACCCAGTCCAAGAATGAATGAAAACAATATTAGTTTGATGGTTTTTAACCTGATCATTTCCATTACAGCGATGGACAGCAGAAAACAGAGTAAACAGAAATGTGCTCATCTTCACAGAGGATCAGGCTGCCAGAGCTCAGGCCCTGAGTTGTCCTGCTAGACTACAGAGGAGACAAAGGAGGCCTTTGGCTCGTTCTTGCTAGTGATAGCCCACTAGCAAGGGAGAGCTGACTTTCAAGCTCCTGCCTCTGCTAATCATATTATAAAATCAGCATTTTGGTGAGCCACAATTTGTTGCAAAAGATAACAGACAACTTACGTCTTTGTAATCTCTTCAGGACACAACGTAACATAGCTGAAATTCACTAGCCAATATTAAAAAGGCAGAATAACTGATGCAGTAATTCAAGAGGTTACCTGGGTGTATTATAGGTGTAATTTGTCTTATCAAGGACACTGCACATTTACCTTTATTTCCAAACTCTTTTGGACATGTGGTTAAAAAATATCTTGGACTGGTCTTGAAACTCAGACTAAACAGTTCAGCTGGACTTTATCAACACTCTTTTTTCTTTTTTTTTTTAAATGGGCAAAAAATTTCTCTCATTTACACTCAAGGATTGTCTTGTAACCTCTTGATACAGAATTTTCACTTTGGTATTTAAATTACAAAAAATTGCATTGCATTTGTATGTAAATCATAATTTTGTAGCTGAAAAATATGGTGCCTAGTTTGCAAATTCAGCTCAGTAACTGTTTGAATTCAGGTTGTACTTTAAGTTGACTGCTTTTTCCTTACTGCCTACATCACTAGCATGAATATTGATGCAGAAAGGGAATTCCTTAGAACTACTTGAGCAATTGTTGTGATTTTTCATCATTAAAATTATATCCAAAGATAGTTTTCATTATCAACAATTTCTGAAGACATTTCCTTTCACATAAAGATTGGTTTCGGGATGAAGGGAAAAAGAGGAATTGTTGTGAGCGTTTTGATTGAAACTAGAAAATTCCTAGCTAAAAAGTTGATTTACTGGAAAAGCAATAATTTGTTTTGTTAAAAAGGCATTTTTCTTCAAAATCACTATATTTTTATTGATCTGCTTCAGTGGTTATATACCATATTTCAATCCAGGGAAATGGACTCTATAACACATCATTACTTCAGGCGTATGATATCTCTTCTGAACACAGGAAACAGACTGATAAGGTTAGCTCCTCACATTCCAATGATTAACAAAGTTTTTGGCAACCCTTCCTCAATATCTGAAGGGCAAAATAAATAAATAAAAGAAAAATTAAAAGGCAGGCAGAATTTGTGTCTGGATTGAAGATTGCTGATGAAAAAAGACTTGTGCTTCATTTGAACACATTTTCCTTGCAGACTTGTCCCTCAGTGACAGTTCTGTCTTAGTGTAAAGATAGCAGGTTATAATTTTCAAGTGAAATTAGACTGGATATGTACTCTAAATTTTAGTATTTTGCACATGTGCCTAGATAAAATATATTATATGTGTCATCTTGAAAAAGCTGTAGAACTGTAATAGTCAAGAAGTTATCTATCTACCTGAATTGCTAATAAAAATTAAAATTCATCTGGTCATAGAAAATCATTGGTATCTCAACAGGTTGCACCAACAATATAAGCCATTTTACCTTTATTTGCAGGAACATTCCTGTGATTTCAGAAAGACTCATTGCCACAGCTAGTAAGTACTACTACACACGTGTTCTGATTATGTCCTCATGCTCAGGATAAAATGTTGCCCAGAACCAGATACAGTGATGCTCTTAAGGCTAAAAGGAGTTCTCTAATCTGTGTAATAACAGTCCCCGTGTCGGAATCAAGTCCGAGGGATTGACTGTGATTTAGCCGCCCACAGACAGCAACTTTTTGCAACACCAGGAGGAATTTCTCTGCCAGGAAGATTTTCTCTTCTGCAGAAGTCAGCTGAAAAGGGTAAATTTATCCTTGTCAGACTTGATGCCTATCTGAAAGCCCAATTATTTGCAAATGTCTGTATTTGCTGGTGGATAGTGCTCAGGCAGAGAGGGCCATGGGGATGAGCACTCCACAGCTGTAACAAGCATCTCACCTCTGGCCTTGATCCTCAGGAGCCAGAAAACCTGCGTGGTCCCATCCACTAAGGACATAGGAATGAACTTTTATTCTGGGAAGTGGCAAGGTCTGAAGTTTTCTCTCACAGAAGTGAATGACCTGCTAAAATCAACGTTAACCTTAAAAGAAATTTTACTTGCCCTGTCAGGGCTCTGGTCTGCATAACCTGTTCACTCCCAGGAAGACCCATGACAGAACTCAGCAGATTAGTGCTTCTCTGACTACAGAGATCATGACAGTGCCACGACCCTACTTAAGGGAAGAGCAACTGTATAAAAGCAGGATCAGCCAGCACAAATTCTGGCTCAGACCTGGGCTGGGCATGCAGGATAGATGTGCCTTTTCCATAAAACTCTTCAGACACCCTCTGGCCTCAATCCCAGGGCTGAATGACTGCCTTGTTCATCCTCATAAAACTGTGGATGAACACAGTCCCAGACAAAGCTAAGATTCAGGTAATTGGGAGATCCAAATTCTCCAGACGCTTCACAATTGCAATCAAAGCTACCTGTTGAACAGTGCTAGAGACTCAAGTCCTCTTTCCACCCACTGAGCATACCATCTGCAGACACCATTGCTACTAGCCTCTACTTGACACAGCATATTCAAGAACCAGTTTTACTGAAACCATTTCAAAACGGTCATTTGTGTTTCAGAAGAGGGTTTAAAGCTGCACAGACTTTCAAGGGACCTTGTAGAAAATACTGGATTAAAAATACTGTTGGTAATTCACAGTAGGCAATAGTCTGCATCCCAGAAGTCTAAATAAAGATGGGAACACACATGTACATGCATATACACACATATATATATACATACACATAAATGTATACATAGGAGCATGCACAGGTGTACACACATTACTTCTGCTTGATACTAGAGAAACCAGCTAGCTGAGGGACCACAAGGTTTAACCTAATCTAAATCAGCAGAGACAGGCAAGGAACCATGCTTTTCTCCTGGGTCCTGAGTCGATGAACCATAAAATGATTCAGAGAGGTCACTCCCCCAGGTATGTTCTGTCCCCAGGGAGCTGACGCTAGATGGGCTGCAATTCCAAGTGAGGCCTTGCCATACACTTATCCAGCCTGCCCCCCTACCCCTTTAGGCATCGCCATCCCACAGAGTAGCTGAACAGCCTTCCCTGACTGTCAGTTTTGTGCCCTGGATCACAGAGATCCAGGCATTTCTTTTTCTAGTCACCACAGCTGATATTACATTAAATCAGCATCAGCTATAGAGTTTCATATTCTGGCACATCCTGGTGTGCCAATAGTTACAATCTGAGACCACGGCCTCAGCATGTCTTTCAGTAAGACTAAATCATTCCTGACAAATAGATGCCTGAAGTAGCTGATGAAAAATGGATGGGCTTGCCTGACATAAACAGGGTTTTGGAGAAGGAACTTATTGACTGGCTTGCAGAATTTCTTTCTTGGTTGAGGATTCTGGGGTTCAGTGCATTAACGCTGAGTGCTTCACTCATCACCTTACTAGTTTTCTTATTCAACTTTATTCAGTTTCCCCTATCTCTCCTTCCTTCTCTTTCCTCCTACCCCCAGTTTCGGGTATCAGATTGTCTGAGAGTCAAAATTCATTTTTTTCTTCCATCTCTCAAGTCTTCTGGAGGCTGAGACCTGCTTAGCCAGAATATTTTCAAAACACACTGGTGCCAACAAGTGTCGACCAAATGTATTCCTCCCTGGCTATGCTGCAAGTAACTTCCCCCCTCCCCCCATTTTGTGTGATTTTCATGAAAGTCATCAACAGGAGCTATTTGAGAAGGTCGTTTTCCACATGGAACAAGGAAAATATTAGGTGATAGGAGAGAAGCAATGTAACGTTTCATGAATGCAAACTTCCCCTTCCATCTGAAAATGACCCCCCCCAAATAGACATACTAGAATCTCCACCATTTCCCTCCCCTTGTGAAGGCATCATGATGTTTGTTGATTTGCTCTGAATGCCAGTCAAATAAAACATGTGTTCTGCAGAGCTAAAATGAAAAAAAAAAATCATCCTCCCCTAGAAAAAACACCAGCAAAGCCTGACATGAAGTGAGCATAAATTCTTTGTTCTGTAATTGCTCTGACTTTAGTTTCCACAGGATATGTCATTATCACATACTGCCCATTGATGAATATGGTGGGAGCTGAATCCTTGGGGAAAATGTCCCTTTTAGGAAGGGTAGTGCCCAGTTTTGTTATTTCCACACCTGCAGAGAACAGTTACAAGTCTCTCTGTAGTGCGTTTTTTATGATATAGATGACAAGAAAGAACACTGATTTTGAGTAGTGCTTGCAGGCAGTCAATACTAGTGATGAAGCCTTTGAAAATCAGGTTCACTGCTTGTGCCACTGAGCTACAGTCCATGGGGAAATTAATGGCCTTTCTACACTCTTAAATCTGAGTAAAACAGGGCTCCATTTCTGCCCACTGCAAATGAAAAAAAGAGAAAAATAAAACCCAGTCCACAAAAACATGATTTCTGTAGAAAAGGAGACTCATAAGAGGAAGAACAGTCCTGTGGTTTGAGCAGTAGCCTGAGTTTGTGAGACAAGCACAAGCTTTCCAAACTGATCCTATGGCTGGGACTGTCAGATGTATTTAGATACTTTATACCACTGTTTTAAGGACACCAAAGTATCTAGTGCCTCTGGACATGATTCTTCAGGTATGTTTACGTTGTCAAATTAGAGTACTTTTGATTTAGCCCCAAGTCCTGTTCCCCCAATGCTTGCCATGCACAGGGGTTGGATCATCTCTTTCAAAGACAGTACCCAAAGCACCATGTGGTTCTCAGTCTACTTGCTGCTCAGAAGATTTACAGCAGGGAGGCAGTAACACCAAAAAGACTCTCCTACAGCAGATGCATGTGGAAGCCTCCCCAAGGCTTGCAGACATGCTTTGTCCCAACCAGAGCCATCCTTCAAGGAGTCCTCCTGCAAGAGGGCCTTCAAAAGAATTTGTCTTGCTAAAGCACCCATATACAAATGTCACAAAGGTGAAGCTTGAGGTGAACATACATCAAGGGGACACCACCAGCAGACAGGCTGTACCTTTGTGAGGGAAAGCTTCCTACCAAATATGCTTTAAATCCAGGTCTTGGAAGATTATGTTCCCCAGCCTGCAGTATTTTACAGGGTCTATGGGCTGGAAAAGGAAAGGCAGCAGATGTGTTTTGGTCAGGCATGAAAAATGAAGTGCTTTAAGGGTGTAAAAGAAGGAACAGCTGCTGGTGTCCATGGGAAGGGTATGGTGGTCCTGATTTCATTGAGGTGGATTCCATTGTGGCAGGAAATGTCAGCATGGTTGTGCAGAGTGGCAAAGAAAGGCAGAAAGATGCCATAGACTGGCAAAATGGGATAGGTCTTACACCACAGTAGCCCTGTGACTTTGCAAGTGTACAACCAGAGCCTCATAAACAATGCCTTGGATGTGTTCCTTCTGTCTGTCCCAAAGCAGTCATGTGGAAATGTATGCATTTTAAGGGTGCCAAGATACACTCACAGTTACACAAGTTGTTTCCTTATTTGAAAGGAGCGTGTAATTCTCGAGAGGGGTGCATTTTTTCAAGAGCTCTTTCCAAGTGGTAAGGGAGAAGAGGCTGTTACTGCATGATAAGGAAGTTTCTGAATGATAATTTAAAGATAATCTTTTCAGATTTGGAGCAACCTCATTATGCACACTTCTAAGTGACTTAACTACAAGTTTTAATTATTCCTATCTCTATCTTGCAGTTTCCTCAAGAAGCCTTTCAAAAAACCCATACAGCTCATAGCTGAACTGGGGCCTTGCAACTCATAAACTGTACTTCAACTTTGGTTGACTGGAAATAAGTCTAATCCAATTGCTTGCCAACCTTCACTGGAATAATAATACTGAACAAATAATCCCACAGGCAGTATCACATTGCTTTTCCTGCCAATCTCAATTTTAACTTGATTGTTTCTTAATGCCATAGGTGTTGTCAGACAGACTCAGGACAATATGTTGCCAAGAGGCATGAGTTGAAGAAGAATAGTCTGAACTATTACTCTTAGTCCTAGTTTATATGTACCTGTAAATATTAGTCATAAACCATAGCCAGATACCTGTGGGGAGATTTAATAAGATTCTTATTTCCCTACTCCAAGCAGTTAATGTGCAAGGTAGGAGAAAGACAGACAGGCAGACAAGCCAAGACAAAAAGAGAAAAAGATCATGAAAAATTAAATGTTGTCTAATGTTTTGGGCCTTTTTCACCTCTGTTCTTACTATCTAAATGAATAGATTTTGCCTGACACTTATCTTACGGTCTTGATTCTTTCTTGATCCTGAGAAACACTTAGCATACTTCAAAGGGCCAAGTGAACTATTTGCCAAGCCAAAACCAAAGACCGATAGGGCATTATAGCCAGAGGACAAAATATGGCGGCTGAGACCTTTTTCTTCCTCCTCAGAGGATTTCTCACTTCTAGTAGTTAAGTGTATTGTACAAGGAGGGAAAGTTTGGTTTAACACCAAAAACCTCACACAATCCTTTCCCTTCATGGGGTTGGCAGTTGTGAATTCAGCTGCAAAGGAGCATCAGTGAAACATCTTGTTTCACTTGTTGAGTCTGGAATGAAAGAAGGAAGAAAAAAACCCAGTCTTTTTTCTATATTGCGTATGCAAAAAAGGAAAACATTGTGAACTACTTTTATATCCTGGACTAGATAGCAATTTCTATATAACATCATTGATACCTAACTCGATACTTCCTAGGATTGTGTTTGACTTCTTAATGTGCAGCACCACTTTGGCTAACAGTCATACTTGACTCGAGTGTATTCATATCCTCCTTGTGTTGTTTCCAGCTGACAATCTCAGGGTTTTTTCCCATTCTTTGTTTCTAAACACATACATTTCATATGTATTTTTTAATAGATTTCACATTCTTGATTCCATCCCAACATTAAGACTCTAGTCCTTAAATTCTTTCTGTAGGATAACCTGACCATCTGTGTTAACAATACTTTCCATCTTAATTTCATCAGCATATTGGCCTAAGAAGTTTGAGTGTGTTAATACAAGGTTATTATTGAAAATATTAGGTACAATCAATTCCAAAATGTGTCCTTTATGAACTGTATTAGTTACCTTTTTCAAGTTTCATATACCTCCATTCAACACTGCTTGTTATCTTCTAATTTCTTACTCCTCCATCATAATACTCTTTTTTAATCTTCCCCTTTTCTTTTCTTTCTCTATTTTTTTTTTTTCCCCCTGTTTGGAACATAGACTATGCTTTTTTTAAGACAAGAACACCTGTCTTTCCTAGAAGGGAAATTCCCTTATCGAATACAGTTATTGAGTTAGTCTTGTGTGATCTACCTTTGCGAAACCCATATTTTACTTGAGCCCATTTTTCAGTTACTCTGATGTCTTGAATTACTCTTTCTGCCAAAGTGTTTTAAACATTTGAAGGCTACAAAGAACTGACAAATGGGCCTGCATCATCATTTCTCACTTCTTCAGTAAATATGCCCTGTTTGTTCTTCTCCAGTTTTACACTACCACCTCCTAGCACAACAGACTAATGAAAATAACTTTCTATAAATTAAAATTCCTTGGAAAAACTAGTCCTATTCATGGCCACTTCCATAGTGATGTTTCCCCATTTTGAACACAATCAAATGGAACTTATCCCAGGAAAGAACGATCAAATCTGTCAACACAAGAAACTTTGCATCTAAATTACTGAATTTTCATATCTTGTTTTTAACTGATGGATTAGAGTTGAAATAAATCTTTAAAGTACTAGAGAGCTTGAGGGTTTATTAGATTAATCTGAGAAAAGGAACAAGCACGATGTGCACTATGCAATGTCTTTCAACCTCATTGCCTGCCTACTAGGCTGCAAGAAAAGAATATTTAAGTGTCTGTTTATTAACTGATTGTCAAAGAGGCCTGATTATTTCAAGGAGATAGCTTTGTACAAGAAAGAGTAAGATGAACTGAAGAGTAACAAAATGATTGATTCATGTCCTTTGGGGGAGGGGAGGGAATAAAATAAAATAATGAAACATAAATGTCAGATCCATTTATACAGGATTGATATTTAATGTAGCTCCTTTTGAAGTTGAAATTAAATTTTCTTAAGAGGTATTATTAAAAGGGAGATGGGATGTAACCTTCCATCAAGATACCATTATTTTAATACATCTTAAAAAAAAATGAACTTTTTTCCTGAAGTGTGCTAGTAAATTGATTTATGCAGATCTAAGCAGTAATTATGAAATGTGCTTATCTAGACACCTTCTGTTTCTATTGATCCTACACGTTATTCTGATGAAAAGCTCATCATTCATAGCATTCTTGATGTTTAGAATTGTTGGAATTATTTATAACTTGCAGTCCAAGGGTGCTGCTAATGAAATGAAGTTTGAAACTGATTTGCAATGCACCAAATTGTCTGTTTTCAGGCCCTGAGCACAGATAGTTACAGCACTCTGCTTTGCAACCCACCAATGGTGAATGCAGCACCACTGTGGAAAAAACAAGACCAGTGTGAGAAAGGGAGGTGCCAGTCTTTCTAAGGGTTTCAAGTCAGGAAAATGGATAAAGCCAGGAGATTAAGAAACTTCTAGAACTGTTGCAATAGACAAAACAAGTGTTGTGAGGAATGCTAGGAAAAGAAACTTGATTAAGTCTCCTAATGCTCATCTGCTAGTGACAGTTACCTCTTTCAACAACCTGTGATGTTTTAATTTCTTCAGAGATTTTCTATGAGCCAAACCATCTGTTGAAGTTGTAACTGCTACTACAATTAGAAATTGCTGGGGAAAAAAATTAATAGCCATTCCTTCTCTGAGCAGCGAGGACTGAACTGAAGTCTTCCTGTCCTTATCACTATACTTGCTCCAAAAATACCTTCTCACGGGGTCATTGTGGGGGAAGATGCCATGTGTCAGTCCTGAGAGCTCTTTCCTGTGGCTCTGCTGTCACCTGAAACCCACACAGGAGGCTGTGCAGAGGATGCAGCTTCCCCTGTGTGCGTTTGCTGGGAGGGAGAAGTGTGGGGGCAGGAAAAAGAAAACAGACAAAAGTGAGAGGGCAAGTGATTTCATGAAGAGCTGATATCGCTCCGACCACAGCCTGGTCTGGGGGTATGTGAAACAGGGGTAAAGTGTCGCAGCATTTGACTGTTCCTTGTGGTGTTACTGGTATTTGACTGTTCCTACATGTGCTTTTCATGGGGATTAACAAGGGTATTCATGGCCCTGCTCTCCCAGTATTGACTTAAGGGGCTAATTGGCATTTCTTTATCCTTTCATCCTATCAGGGACAAATCTTACTGTAGACTCTTTGGGCACCTTTTATATCTGCAGAAAGTTCGTGTGCTATGACAATTAGGAAAGAGAGGGACATTTATGCTAAACACATTGCTCCCTTACCAGATAGCAGTGACAGCAGATCTAGTCCACAGAAGGGACATTCCCAGAGACACAGCTATGGCAACACAACCTGAGAGCCATCAGAGTCATTATCATTTGTCATTATGATACCAGCTAATAGCTTCAAGGACATCTCAAAACTCCCTTTAATGGCAGATTTCTAGTCCCATAGCAGAAAGCAAGCTGGACTAAATTACCATGGAGATTGTACTTGGAAATTCCTGGTCCACATCTAAACACAGTGATGCACAAAACAAATTTTTTATTTTCCTGTCATTATTACCCCTTTGAATGCTACATTGGATTAGGATGAGGACATTTTTCCTCATCCAGACGGGCCTCTCAAATGTCTTTGGTAGACCTTCCATTAATATGCATCTTGGTGTTATCCAGAATAAAATTATCATCTGCCACAGGCTCTGTGAAACAAAATTGCAAGCCACAGATGACCCAGAGGCTGTAAATTACCCACCTCTCAATTAAGTAGAACAAAACAGGGCATATCCAGGGAGCTGTCAGAAACACATGATGCCACAATGAGCTACAGCGCTCTGTCCATAACCAAACACGGCACAAGGATATTCTAAAACAACTCCATAAAGAAGTGCATGTACATGAGCACAACTAATTATAAATACTAAACAAACAGACTCATAGCATTTTTAAAAATCCAATAGAACTTCTTACACTGAAGCCAAATGACATCCCTATTGGCACTGATCTTCACATTCGAAGATTACGCTAGATCTTAATAGAATTAGGAAATTGCAACTGCTCAGCAAAAACAAAAAGAATGAAGCCCACTAATAGGCATGAATCCCAAAAGTCACTCCCATTTCTGTTCAGTGTGTTGCCACACGCTCCATCCAAACAGGTGTTAGGCATGGTATTTACAACAGGAATTTAAATTCTAAAGTAGTCAAAATTGCCTTTATTTAAATTCAGTTATTCTTTGTTGGAGAGAACTGACCAGCAACATCAGAATTTTCCTTAGATGTAAATAGGTAACTGAAATTTCATTTAGGAAAAAATATGGAACAAAAGGGATTATACTGTTCTTTTTCTCATAATGACTTCTTCTAACTCTCTTTTTAGAAAACAGACATTCAAATAAAGAGAACAAAAGAAACAAAATATGTTCAAATAATTCTAAAAACTTAAGCTAAGACTGCCTTTCATTATCAATCTCCTGCGGCTTTCAGATTCATTTTACAGAATAATTCAATGCTACACTGACTTTATCCCTGAAATTGTTTTGTGGAGCTCCTGCTTCTTACATTGACCAGTTATTTCTAATCCTGTGTTTGATCTGCCTGTTTTGCAAGCCCCAGTGTACAAACCTACTCTTATCCGATGCTAATCCCCAAATAATACACTCAACCACACAAATTAATACACCCAGGGGCTGACTAACTCAAGCCCAGCACCGAAGGGAGTAGCCAGACATTGACCTGGAACATGGCTTGCACCCAGAGGGGATGGAACAAGATGGTCTTGGGCTGTGAAAAGCCTATATTTTACCATTAATATATTTTGTGCTTCTGTCTCTGTCCCCAATTTCTAATCAGATGTCAAAGCAGAATGCTTTTCTACTGGATTTAGGTGCAGTCTGTATTTGTCACATCTTTAGCCAAACAGGACTTCATTCTGTAAGACACAAGGAAGTCGGAAGCGAGAATACCAATAAAAGGCATCAGGCCCTGACCTCAATGACCAAGAGACTCAGGGTGTTGGGTGGGCAAGAAACATTGACTATGTCATAAAGCCAATTATGTTAGTAAGTTACTGCATTAGGATTAATTTACTTATCCAATATCACTTTTTTTTTTTCCTATCCTTGTCTCCCAAAGACACCATAATAGGAGCCTTTGGAACTTGGCAATCAATTTAAATGAACTCAGGTTCCCTCAACAACTTAACCAGAAATATGCTCTCAACTTTGAATAACACTTTTTTCATCCTGTTTCAGAGCTGACTTATTTCATTTCCAGATACAACCTTTCTGTAGCGCTTCTGTTCCTGGTCATAGTGTCTGCAAATTCCTGGAAAATGAAATGGACAGTGAGCTCTTCTCTGACATTGAGCCAGTCAGCTGTGCTACCAGCTGTCCTTGCTTATTTGGGCTTTTTTTGGGGGGGGGGAGGAGGGGATGGTTTTGAGCAACGTGATCCTACAAAAGCTCACCCAGGAACATGGAAAGTAGAAGATTCACTCTGACAACAAGGAAGCAAATTAAAGGGTGAGCACCTAAGACTGAGCCAGAGGCTGGGAAAGTTGATGAGAACTGCTTTTCCATGGCCTACTGCTTCCTGCATTTTGTATTAGGTCACTAATGATCTTCAGTTGATGTTGGTTGAACGGTAAAATAAAATATCCGCTGAACTGTAGAGCCAAACTACATGGAACTGATTATTTTAACACATTCTGTACCTTATGTATCATGGAGAATCAGCAGAGAAAGAAAGGAAATCCCCAACTTAGTGAAAGGAAAACCCTACCTTAGTGAAGTTCAGGAAACCTCTCTCACAAGGACAGCCACAAACAGGCTTGAGGTTGCAGGTCTATGGCCAGTGTGGCCTTACAAACTTGGACATAACACCCCAAAGAAGTGTTTTGTAAAATGTCATTTAAGGAGAGGGAAAATTCTCACAGAACTTCGAAAATTTTCATTAGAGCTCAGCCCTTAGGACAATTAGATCTCAGAGCACCTCAGGGGACTGCTGCCAAAGGAGGCTTGATTTGCTGTCCATCATCAGCTTGCTGTATTTTCTTGGAAACTGTTCCTTCCAGGCTAACTCATTATTTTACAATATATCCTGAGGTGACATGTATCTACTGTGAGAGCAACAAGGAAAGGGTATTGTGACTGAAGAGATTTGGTACAGAGTTTTGGTAAAGTATCTTTCTGAGTTTTGGAATAAATCACTTGTATGTCAGGGGCAGAATCAGATTGGTTTAAGACCATCCTTCTTCCTATTTAATTTCTTTGGCCAGAGGGGAACGGCCAGCTTTGAGGGATCTGTTTCAGTTTGGCCATTACAACCTGGCTACTGCATAACCACCAACACAGTGGTGTATAATGACATGCCCACCTCCATCTTTCCTTATCTTCTAAGGACAGTGCGTCTGGTAAAAAGAAATGGACCTGAACAGGAATACGAACAACTTGACATTTTTGGAGGCCGGGATCTCAAACCAACTTTTGCTGCTCTTTCCACACCCTGTCTGTCGCCATGTTGTGTGGAAATTATAAGGCCATTGTCTTTTAAGCAAGGCTGTATTGAACTCAAACACATGATGCTAAACTATTATGGCTGCTGGGAACTAGAAAAAACTTGTTTCTCACTCAGCGCTAATAACAACCACAGTACAGCGTTCTCACAGAATACACCAGATACCTATCACAGATGTAGATGTAATCTAGAGTTAGGGAAAAATCAAATAAAACAACAAATGACACCTGAAAAAAAAATAAAATATGCACCACTTCCAGGCAGAAACTTAACACTAGATGTCAAAGGTAGTCTAAAGTAGAGAAGTGGCAAGAAGTCTTCCAGAGTACTCTGAGTGGACATTCCCATATATATAGGAAATATATTCCCTTATATTTCAAAAGCTATCAATGCACAAAGTGATGAAACTGAGGTTTGCCTTCTGCTTGGGTTCAGAAGCAAATATATCCCAATTTAGTTCCTTGTTCTGTTCATGGTGTTTTCCATCCCTATGTCTTCTTCCTGTCTTCTCTCCCTTTGTGTATTCTGTCTCCTGTCTTTGTTTCTATTGTTCTTGCTTTTCCTCTCTCCCTCCTAGTGATACCTGTGCTGTAAATAGCACCTGGAAAATCACATCAAAACAACTTCTTAACACCACAGGAGATATGAAAAGGAATGCTTTCACTGTAGGCAAACTGGTTTTGCCATCTCTATAATAGCCAGAAATACAGACAATCCTTCTTGTAGAATATGCAATATGACTTGCTAAATATGTGTTTGATTCACACTTCATTAAAATATGCATGTGTAACAATGAGGGAATCCTACATTCTACAGTCTATATTTACATGTTTTAAATTAATTTCATTCAACTATAGTTTATTATTATTAAACGGTTGTGGGCTTTTTCTGTTGGTTACCCAGCTGGCTGGATTTTTTGTTGTTTGGTAAAGGGTTTACAGCAAAACCCCTCTTACAGCATTTAAGCTAAGTTACAGAAAGATCTCACAGAAAACAAACATCAGTCTGGCAAACATAAGTATTCATATGGACTTTGTCTGAAAATCCCCTTAGTCTAGTCAGGGAGCAAAAATAGGACCATTTTACCAGGGGTGGTGTTAGATTCAGAACAAAAGTTGTTGGACAATGTTATTGGCTGAATAGAATGACTAAATTAATAGTACCTGCTTGAGGCATTTGTCAGGCTATGAGATTTTCCAGTAGGCCAGAAAGAAAGGGGGTTTACAAATTATTCATTACAAGTTTTTTATTCAACTCTATAGTAGTCTGGCACTTAGTGTTAACCTTGACACACAATGCCCTTTGTGACAAGGTAATTTAGTACTAAATCCAGCCCCACAGTGAGTTTGCCCAGCACCCAAAAATTTATTCTACTTTACTTTATTAAGGGAAGGGTCTTTGTCTTTCTCAGCATGCAGAGAGCACCATGGATACCTCTACTGCTCCTGCATGCTAATGTTAAACAACAGCATTTATTCAGGATAAGGTCAATGCATAGAGACCATTCCAGAAACATTCACAGACTCTTCTCTCCTGACCTGAAACCAGTGCATTTTCCTGCAGATACTGTGTCACCGAATGTCAGCCCATGCAAGCTAAGGCAGCACTCTCCCATTTCCTTATTAGTCACTTGCTGAAGAACTTCATTAAGGAGTCACTTAAAAAACTGCCCCTTATCAGACTCCTGATGGTGTGAATTCACTGGGAATGAGCAGAATTGATTAATTTAGGCCCAGACATACTTTCTAAAGCCTTCTGGCTGCCTTTTAGCAATTTTGCCTGTATGCAGCCTGCTGCAGAGCTTTTCTTCTAGGTACTTTATTTTTCTCTTTTTCTAATTTAAATTAAAAGCTTGGCATTGATAACTGAAGTATAATTAATCTAAACTAGGTAGATGATTTAAACTTGATTCACTGTAGGACATGGATCCAAGTCCAGAAGGAAGTAAGGAAACACTGAAAATGGAAAAAGCACACATGTAAATGTATACATGGGAAATTTCCAGGAAACTAGTCTATTTTTTGACTAACACTAAACTGGCTTTTAAAACATGAGGAAGAAACCCTGTTTATTTAGAGAAAGCTAAGAGAGCACCTTGATTTCTGTGGCCATAAGGCATATATAAGAAGGGGACAATATAAGAGAGAATGTGTGCATTGTGCTCGTGGCACCTGTTGCAGTGGGGGATTTCACTTCAAGACTATGCTGTGCCTCTTTCCGTAGATCCCATTCTCTCTATAGAGCAAGGCCAATTTGCATTGTATGAGCATCTCCCCTTTCTGTTTTGTTCAGGATTTTCCTTACTCAAACAGCCTGTGCCAGCATATGCTCCATTGTAAAAAACTCACTAGTTCCAGCTTATCCTTATCTTACAGAAGTTGAAATTACCTCAGCTTTCTTTAAGATACAAGTTCAGCTGTGCCCCTGGCTTTGGATATTTTATTGCTGTATATGATTTCCCCTGATTCCCAGCATGTTCTGAATGCCTTTCCTTGCAACTCAAGTATGGTTATTTTGCCTGTCTCTTCTCTCAGGAATGTTTCCTTTTCAGGCAGAGCAACAGTTTCCCTCCATTTCTGCATCTCTCTGAGGCATAGGGCTCCCCAAACTATGCTCTCTCACACATTCTGGTTGTCTCATGAGAAGATTGGTAGCTTTATACTAATTCAGCTAAGATGCTCCTTCAGTGAAATCTGTCTGACATATTCTATGTTTAACATTAAGCTTTATGTGAGTAGAAGGGAGAGACATCAGCAGATCCCCAGCGACAGCGTTCACCAGGCAGTACAGCTTTATCCTGTTATCCGTCATGAGGAAAAAAAATCCATTGTGTTTTGTAACGTTAAATAAGACTGTTTGAAAGCACCATAATAAAAGAAAGAGGGATATAAAGCAAAGAGTAATGAGAGAAGCAATAAACAGCTTTCCAGGGAAGCTGGGAAAAAAAAAAAAAAAAAAAAGAAAAAAGGGAAAGAAGAGTTGATGAAGCAGAGATGGAAGCAAGGCTGCTCCAGATGCTAGGCATGCTACAAGAGAAGAGGGCTGCAATAACGTGCAGACTTCTTGAAAGGGCAAAAACTTTTTCTTAAGCTAAAGTACTCTTCAGCTAGATGAAAAGAGAAGGAGGATATTAGCTAACAGTAACTGAGGCTAACTTAGAAGGCAGTTTGCCCATCATATATTTACAGGAAGCAGATAAGAAGAGAGGCCAGAAGACAGTAAATATTCAAGACCATTTTAGCTAACTGGCAGTCACACATGTCATGAAGGTCTTCAAAAAATAACCTTAAACTACCTGGGGGACTCACTGAATGAATCTTCAGCAATTAGCCTGAGAGACCATGGATAACAGAGGAGATCTCACAAGACTGATTAAGGGCAACTGAGTAACTTTTTCAGGGAAAAGCGTTACAAACTGGTTATGATATTTTTGATAGAATCTGGAAAATCTGGAAAAATGTTGGAACAAAATATTACACAATCTATTTGCAAGTACCTGGAAGATAATAAAATAAACCCTGTTGTCCTAATGGTTCTATCAAAACTGGACCATATCAGACCAGTTTAATTTCCTTGTTTGTCAGGAATATTCTTGTTAGTGAAAAAGTAGCAGGCAGTATATTTAATATACATGGACCTTAATGAAGTTTCTTTTCTCAGTATCATATGACATTCTCATTGGGGACCTAAGGAAATACGGTCAGACTAAAATTATAAAGAGACAGATGCACAAAGAGTTAAAAAATACTTCTCAGAAAGCAGTTATGACAGGTTTGCAAACAAAACAAAGTGATCTGTCCCACCAGTGCCACGTGACACTCCTCTAAATGCCTTGAACAGAAGATAGACTAAACTTTCATGGATGCATCCAGGCTCAGGAAGACTGAAATCCAAAATGACTTCAACCACTGGGCAAATTAAGCTGAAATTAGTATAATGAAATGCAGCAAAGTCCCCCTTGTTGCAAAAAGGATTGGTAGCTGAGCTACTAGATACTGAATCAGCTTCTGCTTTTTCGGTTCCGAGTGGTGTGTGCTGGTGTGTGCACCCACGTTCTAAGTGAAGGTAACACTCACCAGTTTGGTCCTGGTCTCTGCGAAAAATACTGGCTTGGAAACTGCTGTAGGCACTACTCCTTGACAGTAGGTCTCACAGCTAAGACATATACCCCCACTGCAATATCATGTTTCTCTTTACTATCCAAACTTCCTACATATCTCTGTAGCTTCCCTGTCCCATGCGATTCAAATGCGAATCCCAATCCCTCTGTGATTTTGAAAGTTAACATCAGTTCTTGGTTTCTTACTTCTACATTTGAGCATCTTCACTTTAGTTTAATCCCATTACAGAGATGCTGGAGCAATGGACCTCTTCTAGCAAACTCATTACCCTAAGGCGCTTCTGCTTGAACTTGGTGTTTATGAGAAAAGAAGGATGCAGAACAGATGACTCCAGCCATAGCTTCTACCTACCCTGAGGTATACCAGGATACCTCCATTTTCAAACCAGGATTTATAAGTGGTTTCTAGTGAGGTGCACAAACAAACTAGATGCTACAGTATTGCAATCAAATCGAAACGATCAAACTGAAGTAGAACAATTTCTGAATTTAAAATCTGAAGAGCCATTTTGATTCAGTACTATCTTTCTATATCTTCCAATGATAAGGCCAAAGCCTAAAGTCTTTCCTTATTGTTTAATCTGTCTATATTCAGCTCCAGCTGAAGCCCACAAGAATTTAGCTCTTCAAAGAATAAGTATAGATTATATCCTTGTTAAGAAAGATTATATAAAATACACCATGAGTGTATGATGTGCTAAATATGAAAGTTCAATAGCATAGCACACAAAGAGAAGAATATTTCTTTTTTAATTATGCAAAAAGGAGAAAATTAGCATCCAATTGCTTTGCCAGCTTCCTTAGATTCCAATTAGATCTGGTATGCTAACAAGAAACTTGTACTAAGAACATGTCTTCTTTTTAGCATGCACAATGTGACTTCACATCAAAAAGCAGCAGGATCTGGCAGTCAGCAGCACATTCCTACAGGGAAATATCACACATAGTTGTTTTCTACGGTGAAACACAGGCTGGAGGGACTCAATTGTCATACCGGTTGTTACCACCTATAATTACTTTTAAAGATTCATGTCCTGTAATGATCCAAGACACTCCTGTTATCTCTTTCCAGTGATTGATCTGAAACATCTGTCATCAACACCCGCATGGCTAAGAAAGCTATTTTACTCAGGAATGATATGGAGAGCAGACATTGTCATTGAGTTACAGTATGTTATGCATGCAAAATCAAAAGTGTCACAAAGCAGTCTCCAGCTGAAGATTTAATGGCATCTAAATTGAAGCCAGTAGCATTTTGTTTTGCAAGGTGACAATGTAAACATGTTTGTTTACAAGCCTGCTGCTCTGCAGGTCTGATGTGGCAAAGCATCAGCAGAGGATGACAAAGTGGAACCAGTTTCTGATGCCTCCAGCCCCTGCCAAATAACTCCTGGTCTGATAGAAAAGGACAAATTCAGAACCTGCTCCCATTTTGCTAGTTTAGATAATCTGTTAATTACTCTTCCTGCTTATTGCTTCACAGAGTCCAAGCTCAAGAAATTTGATTGCATGGAAAAACTTCCCATTGACCTAGAAGCATTTGTGGGACAAGCTTTTGAACAGATCCAAAAGTCATTAACCTATACGTATTGAACTTCTTACTTTGCTTTAATGAACAAAGCATGGCAAGGTATTTGTAATGTGTAATTAGTAAAGACAAGCTGGCTTCTCCAGATTAAATAATAACTGAAGGCCAGATCGTAAACTGAACTCATTAAAGCTATTTGGATTTGCATTACCTCAGAAGCTAGCTCTGGTACAAATTTTGGCTTCATATTCAAACCAGGCTGACACAGCTTAGGGGAAATTGGCATTTGTTTCATTATTTCCCCATTCGCCTTTTCACATTAGGGAGAGAACAGGACAGAAAAATCTGGAGTTGATTGTTTCTGGCCTGGTTGAAAGGCTGGAGCAGGGAAGCTTTGCCTCACATGTGATTTGCTGTCTGGCTTGCAATGGAAAGGTATGAATTTGATGAGTTTTTCAGTTACACACAGATAGTTGGAAGTTGCTAACTATTTGCTGCTGAGAATCAAGATTATTTTTAAAAATTGATTGATAAAAAAAAGAGAAAATTAAAAAAAACCCCAACCCTCCGGAAATGCGCCATTTTTGTACATATGTGTTAGCGTCTGTGTGTGTGCTCATGTGCATGCATTTGAAATTTTCTTTCTCAAAGCAAGAAATCATGAAATGATGAATGGGAAAGTTTCTTTCTGGTTCTGCTTTCTTCCTGTTAGTGTGTAAGGAAAAACAAAACAAACCCAACCCACAAAAAGATAGAAGACATAGGTTAAAAGTGGAAATACTTTGGATTTTATTTTAAATTTTTGGTTGAAAAGTATCAGTTTTACTGGGGGAAAAAAGAAAGAAAAAAAAATAAATCATCAGACTTTTCCCTGGCACTGTTCCTCTCTCCCCATCTCCACTTCTAATATATCAAGTAACTTTCTTTAGAACTCTACACATCTGAAGACATGGGGAAATATTAGCTTTGATCTTTGGGGCTCCTCATAGGAGCCCTGAATGACAGGCAACAGCCACACTGAAATCCACACTTGCTTTATCCATCATTCTAGGCTGCTGGAAGCAAAGAAATCCAGTTCATATAAAACTTATGTAAATGAACACTATAAGACACTTTCCATCAAAGTTAAAATATTGAGAAAATGTGGGACTTTAAGGTAAGGAGCTCTTAAATAATTGTTACACTAAGAAAAGTATACATTTCATATACAGATCACAGTATTGCATATTAAAAAGAAAGTAAATATCAATAAAACAGACTTCTGAAATGTATATATTTTTATCAAAATTCAAGGAGTCTTGCTGCAGCAATGTTTCCATTTTAAGCAAGTCTTCCCCAAAGCCTTGCCCGAAAAGCGTGACGTCCCTCCAAGTGCCCAGCTCGCCTTGCTGTTCCAGATCATTAGCGTGATCCCCACTGACACACCGTATGGCGGTGAACGGCTCCACTCGGAGCCACAAGCAATACCAAGCTGTTAATGATGCCCTCAGCCCAAAACACGTATTTTAATGAATGCGGTGGGAACTTTCAGTTCTCAGCACGCAGGCATCACTGGCAAACAAACACTCAAGGCTGTGTGTTGCTGGTATACCCCAGAGAGGCACATACACATTCACACATACATATTCAAAGACCAACCCATGTTGAAGCAGGAATATGTTTTGCTTTATTCTGCAAACACCAAGTGGCTGTGGAAAGCCGCCTGAAGGGGTCAGGCTAGCTTAGGAGAGAGACTACAAACGGGTCTGACAACATGTAGCAGAGAGAGGGAGAACTCTTTTTTTTTTTGCTGTACTCTGGTTTTAATGTTTTAATATTTAATATTATTGTAAGGAAGCCTGAAATGCAAGGGCAGCCTTTTGTAAATATTTTTAGGCCATTGAGTCATCTCAATTCCCTACCGCTAGGTCAAATGGTGTGGAAACCCTGTAGCAGCACAAACTTCCAGCACGTTAAGTGAGAGCAATATAAGCACATCCTTTCTTTTCCCCTACTTGCTCTCTTTTTTTTCATTTTTTTTTTAATTTCAATTTCAACTATGAACAGACCACAGATCAATAGCCAGCAGTAAAACACCTAATGAGGGAACACAGACAGATCAAATGAACTATTAATGGACATATGCACAGAGGGTTGACCTCTCTGGAAACTTGAGGGTCAGCTTTCCACATTATGAAATTCCACTGTTGAGGCCAGATATTCAAAACACATATGACTTTATTGAAGCAACCAGCTACACAGCAAATTTTCAAGAGTGATCATCACCCAAAAGGGACAGAAAAAGAAGAACTGCAAATTCACTTTACTGTGCATTTCACCCCATGGGCAAGGAAAACATGGACTAGTTAGGCACCAAAACACACTACAATCTTACTCCTCTTAACTGAACTGGAGGGTTTACATGTTGGGTACATGGAGGACTCTCTAGCCCTGTCTACATATCTGAGACTTCCTTTCCTCACCTTCACCACTTTTTTCCCCACTTCTTGCAAGGGCCAATCCAGGAGTAACACTGTCCATTCCCTTCAGTGCCATTCGGGGCATTTCTGGGCAGGGTGAAAGGTTGTCAGGCGGGCTGAAGGCAGCAGCTCTGCGGTGCCAGGAGTGAGCTGCAGAACAGAGTCTGCATGGGACCTGCCCACAGTAACACTCTGGATCATCAGCAGAAATGGGGAGACAATCAAAAAGTATAAATTACCTTTCTTCACCATCTTTCCCGTGTCTGCTGTAAATATGAGGGAAAAATCCTTCCTCCATAACAGTAATCACGAACAGTTTATTGCTGCAAGGGGAACCTGGCTTTGTATTCCCCAATGCCACATTCTCCTGCAGCCAGGAGGAACAAATAATTCTGAGGATTAAAATGATCACAAAGCTGCTATTCCTTCAAAGCAAAACAAGCCCAGTAAAATGGATGCATCTCATGGTATCCGAGCTGTTATGCCCTATAGCCAGAAGTTTCAGTTAAAGTCATCTGGATGTAAATAACACAGATAACACATTTCCCTTCACTGATGCCGAGATACGAGGTACACATGAGAAGACAGAACTTCAGAGGAATCGCATTGCTTATGGGCAGTGTTGAGTGTTTTTAAAACAGGAGATTAGGGGACTTCTTATCAACTGCTGAAAGCAACTCAGGAAACAAAGGCAGTTAAAGGAGTTTATCCTCCAAGCAGGCAAAAGCAAATGAAAAGCAGTTTCAAGACGAGTATGTAGATGGGTCCTGTCCTCCCTGACTGAGCTGAGCAGAAGAAGGAAAAAAGCTATTTTATTTGTATCAGGCATATTTATTTTCTCGGATGTTGCTGAAATACACATCTGCTCTCTTCAATAGGAACAATATCAGTAACTGGTTTTTATCATTTTCCTGTTTCTCATAGAATAATCCCCAGGGATCACAATGTTTTTCAGGATGCAAACCCACAGAAAAAACCTACTTTTGGTGGTATACCTTGAACAGACAAAACCACTTTTTTTTTCCTGTCTCCTTCAAACAACACTGTCACATTGACTGTTCATCAGGCACAATAGAAATCCCGTGTTTTATGGCTGGATCCACACTAACCAAAACTGACATACAAGAGAAGCTACTCTCCAGTTGTGAAATTATCACATGCAGCTTGATAAGAAAGCTTTGTTTCCAAAAGCATGTGATGCTAGTAGGGAACAGTACTTGTCTTTGCCAAAAAATGCTTTGTATTTTACACAAAATACAGTGGGAAGCTTCTGGTGAGACAGTGTGCTAATAGTTGTCTTAGGACTGTTTTACTTTTTAATGTTTTTCAGGTTGCCTAACATGCTGAAGAAAGATGTAGTCAGAAGCTACTCTTCACATGAACATTCAAGCCTCTCTAAAAATCAAATATTCCTGAGATTTCTCAACTGAAGATAAAAGACTGGAAAGCAAAAGGGCAAGAAAAAAAAAATCCTGGTAAGACATAGACAGATTGCCATGTCTTCCTGCCATTTGGGGTCAAACTGTGTTGTCAATGTTTGTCATTTATTTGTATTAGAGGCTTATTTAGAGATTATCTCAGCTCAGTTTCTGAACAACCATCAGCCTGTCAGACATTAAGAAGTTGCTCACAGGATGATTGCATGATTAATACATCAGGCTGTCACAGGAACCATATGTCCATGTATAGTAAGTAGGCCTACAGACATAAAGAGAAGAAACAGAAGGAAGAATCAAATGTTGAAAAATTAAGTTAACTATAAGTGAAAATTTCTAGGGATGTGTTTCACAAGATGCTCCATGCAGGATGACTATTATTTCCCAGGAAAGGTTTAGGTGGTCACTAGGTTAAAAATAATAACAATAATGGAGATAGTGGGATTTAAGAAACTGTGGACACATCTTTTCACTGACTTTTTGACAGTGCATGAGAAAGGCCAGTAGCTGTGAAGAGCCTATAGTTGGAGAAAGCAGACAGCAGATTTGTAATGAGAAGCAGCCCTGTTTCTTTTCATTGTTGATTTCTTGCCTGAGGGACAAGAGCCTTTCAGTTTGACTAATCTTGAGTTTTGCTTCCTCTTCCCATGCCCTTCAGCCCCCAACCCAAACACCTCCATTTTTCAGCCATATCTCTCGCCTCCTCTTGGCACCTCTCCCATAACCTGCTTTGCAGCAGTCACCAGCAGGATATGCTCAGCTCTCTCGGACAAACCAAGAGGACATGACTTGCCCCAGGTCATTCAACAGACCTCAGCACCATAGAGGGTTTATCACTATGGCCTCCAGATCTCTACACGACAGCTGCCAGGGCAGGTAAGGGCAGTCTGTGGCTAACAGGGACCATCCGGCAGGATCCCACTTATTCAGCAATACCACTGACACTAGGAAAAACCGCATGCTACTTTTCTTAGTCTTCTCAAACACCAGGTAACTTTTCAGCAGGGGAGAAGGTGCTGTTCTGTGTTGGTAACTGAGTCAGGCTTATAAACAACATGGAGAAGGTGGCTTATTGGGATTTCCACACAACAGTCACAAAGCTCAGTGAAAGACAGGTTGGTTTTGTTCAGTGTACCTCATGTTAGGGTCTCACTGGAAATAGGGAATAACCTTCAAAGTTCTGTTAAGCAGAAGTGGGATTAATGTCACCCAACATCAGAGGTTGATATGTAGACATTTGCCTGAGCGTTTCCAAGATCCATTTATAGTTAATAGACAAATGAATCTCCTAAGGCGCAACTCTTTGGAAAAAAAAAACCCCACAGATGTTTCTAAGAGGCCAGATGAAGTTGTGCAAGAGTCCGGAGAATCCATTATTTTATTTCATTGACTGCCAGTGAGTCTGGGGAGACTAGCTCAGTTGAAGATATCTGTACTGCGAATAAACCAAATTAAGAGAGGGATCTCATCTGAGACTTCCTCCTACACATGCTTTTTTTTAAAACAGGTCCTGGGATCACATCTTGGAATTTTGATTTTCAGAATTTTCAACCAACTGAACTTAAAAAGCAAACCACAGAATCAAGTTCTCCCCCCAAAACCAGCTCTGGATGGTTCAGGAACATGGTGCTTTGACTTCTTCCTCTGTTCCAGTCACAGAAAGTGAGCAGAGAGAGACTTCTGTGCTTCTTATGTTATGACCCTCCAACAATTATGTGTGGATGTGGAAATAAAGAGCTATGGATATTATTTTTACAGCTTTCCCTTTCATAGTCTACTAACGTTTGGTCGTATTTCTCACACACAATCATGTGTTGTTTGTATCCTTCATACACACACACACACACGCATATATACACACACAAAAAACTTTTCCACAGAGCAAGGAAGTTGAAATGCTAATCTATTTAGAATTAAACTGAGTGTGGCTTCAAGTTCTACAAATCAAAGCTGTGGCAACTTGTAATCATTGTCCTATTTAATGAGTTAATGTCTGTACAGAGTTTTGAATATCTGAGACATTGTATAAATTGTGTGTATTATTATTAATTTATCCGATTTCGTGACAAGCTGTACATTTCACAGTTTCCAGTTTTGATGCATCTCTAAGGTCTTATCTGATTTTAAAAGGTTTGCAAAGAAAGTGATGCTAAAAAACTCTCTTAGCATAGATGAAATTTATCCTAAGAAAGAAAACAAGAAGAGAAAGACAATCCAAGTCAGCGGTTCTGTTCTGTTACAGAAACAGCTAATAGCACCTCTCTGAGCTGTGCCAGTAAAAAGATTTTCTTGCCATTACACGTGCAACATATATGTAATTTTTTTGCGTACATAATTGCAAGAAATTTATGATATTTACCAGTGTAGATATAACCAAGTATTTCAAGTATATTCCTTTTCAATATGTCAGAGAGTGCCCCAAAGAAAACTTCCATATCCTGCAGCAAGCCGGCAGCTGTAACATCAGGTTACAGGATGACGGCTGGACTGACCTTTGCAGGTGATGTTTTCATCAGATGAGCACCCCAGGGGTCTCGCCATCACTCTTATCCACACTTTCCCTCAACAGAGCTGGTCACTAGATCACAGATCAGACTGACCAGTTGTGTTTCTTGCTCCCAGAGAAACAAACTGGACTACAAACACACACAGTAGTATGCGGTGAGAGTTCATTATGCAAGTCCCAATCCGAAGTGAGTAAGATGTGACTGGTCAACATGCTGGCAAAAATAACATTCCTATCCCTAATGAAAAAAGAAATTGAGCCAGCAAATACTGGAGTGTTGAGGACTAAAGATTCCATTTGCTGCATGATTCTTGCAGTTTCTCATTGAAGCACTCTCTTGCACACAGGGAAGAAATGTTTTGATACAGAGGGAAAATATCTTCGTATTCAACATTCCCCATGTCTTGGGATTCCTGTATTAACATTTCATAATGGGGTACCCAAACTCCAAACACCAACCAAAAAAGTATACTCAAATTACTTTTATAGCCATTTTTTAAGCAACCTTTCATTTTCTGCTGATCTCCGTAAGTAAATAAATGAATAAAACGTTGATGGTCCTTGCTAATCTGGCAGTATATTCCAGCCTTTGATCTCCGTAGAGGAAAGATGATCAGAAAAGCATATAATGTATGTCAAAGTCTGACACTGATCGTCTTTGCCTTGGTTCCTTCATTTACAAGATTATGTTCATGTGGCAACCTTGATGGAGCAGCATTAAATAAGATAAGCCACTAGAGTCTCTTAGAATGCCATGATGGTACATTTTCATGAAGATGTGACTCAGAATATAAAGAAACAAAAAACATATTGAAACTCATTCCAAAAATATGTTCTGGAGTTATTTGTTTCCTAGTTAAGGCTAAGGGTGGAGGGAAAGATATTGAAAGATTTTCTTAATCTTCCAGTCTTGGAATGTAGTTTGTTAAATATTAATCAGTGGTTTTACATTCGTATTGCATCTCCTCCTGAGCTAGGGGAATCTATTTCTAAAGAAGTGACAGAGCTCATACATGTTCTCAGCCCCAGGCTAGCTGTCTTTGATTTTGAGGAGATAGGAAAACAGACTAGTCCCATGCTTCAAGAATCCCACCTCAATCCACCATGTCCCAAGACTAGGACAGCACCAGCAAGGAACAAAGAAAGATCCCTGTTTTTCCTTTTCATTCTTCCTTACCCCTTTGAAGAAACAAAAAAATTGAACAGAAGGGCCAAGACCTCCATTGACTCCAAGAGCTCTACAACTTTAAAATCTGGAAACTGAACAAAATGCATTTTCTCAAAGATGAAATGAGGCTTTGGCTATGTTTTAGCAGAAAGGAAGCTGCCACAGAACCTTCTATCTCTTCTATGACAGGGACCTCCAGCTCCAGTCTTCTCCAGCCCATAGAAGACCAGTATCCAATTCAGACCTCCTCCCCAGGTACACCACCACCTTTCAGTCTTCCTTCCTTCTCATTTCCCAGAGCAAAATCAAATGAATATACCTGAATCATTAAGACCTCCTGTTTCCAGGGAAGAAATCTACAAAGACAAACACTTTTCCAGATTTCCCACTCATTACTGTGGTCCCTGTTATTAAAGTTACTGAAGCTTTGCTGCCATGTCCTAGTCTATTCTTTGATACTGCAAGTTTAACTTATACTACGGACACAGTAAAATTGCAACTCTAAATAAATACCTCTCCAACTTGGCTTTCTCTTGGCACCTGGAAAATCAGGTAGCTGTTCCTATATTTTGATCCTTTGAAGTCACAATTCAGTCCACCACTTTAGCTCCAAGAGAGAGAAACAGCTAATAGATGTCACACACAAACAGTTACAGCAGCATTTCCTCTAGTGCAATGACTCTTTCAAAAGGGCAAAGGTTGTTGCACAGAACTTAATTATTTTAGGTCCTGTCCCAAGACTGCATAATGAATTATACTAGAAACTGAAGACTGCCAGAAACAATCCCCTCTTCTCCTCCAGTTTCACACTGTCTGTCTCACACTATAATTCTCTAACACAAATTGAGAGCCACATGGATGTTTTTCATTAAAAAAAAAAAGTTTTCCTTTTCCTTCAAATCACTATCAGAATAGGACCCAGTAGGAGGCTGAAGAAAAAACACAGAACCAATGAGTCACATTATTCACTGGGATACTGATAGATACACAATCTTTACTGGAAAAATCATGATACAAAGCCCTAACTGAAACAGAAATGCAGCTATTGCTGGGGTGGAACTAAGTAGCAAAGTATATGTAAAAAGTAGCAGGAATGAAGACATATCACTGAAACTGAACAGGAAAGAAAGATTAGTTCTGCCATTACCCCAAATGCAGAAGTCTAGTTTGGGAAGAAGATAGTGGAGGGAGATTATCATAGTTGGAGGTAGGCAGGGGTGCAGTATTACATCTGTCTGTCAGATAAACACCATTTCCTGCAGAGGCCTCCAGTTCTGCAGGCTAATATCTTAGTTCAGCAATCAGCTTGAGAGAAGAGAAACGACCTCTGAATCACCTAGATTTTCCCTTCAGTTCCTCCACTACAAGGAACAGACTCTTTCTGACTCAACTTAAACATGTGAGACGGGGTGAGAATGCAGCAGGAGCAATTAGAGCTACAGAATCTAAACTTTTATGGTCTGCATCTTTGCTATAGCAAAGATAAGATGTAAAGCCTCAGAGGGTAACTTAGTCTTTTTGTTGAGGAAGAAAATAATTTTCTTGCCTGACATAATTCTTCACACAAGGCCAATCTAAATACGTAGTTTTATTACCAAACCATTTACAGTTCTGAAAGAATCAGAAAGCTTACCTACCTGGAAAAGATCGATATCTCCCAGTTTCAGAGTTGGAACTGATAAAACTTAAGGGTGAAAAAACCCATACAAAAAACAACCAAACAAGAAACTCTGAGAAGAATCTCACAAATTTGCCACCAGCTGCTGTATTTATTTACCCCCCCCCCCCCCATCATCTCTGCAGTGCACAGGCCTCTAACACAGGCACAGGAGACACAAATTGCAGATTACTCTTTCGCCCTTGTAGACTTCAATCAATAGAATCACATGTGATCTGAAAATTAAATCTCTGAGGTTTTCATGCATGTGAATGAGAGTGCAAATTCCAGTTCTATTGACAAGGCTATAATCCTTTTGCACGACTGTATCACTTCAGCTGAAACAATATTAATATTGACATTTGACAATGGATGATGCATCACTGGGAGGGGGAATTGGACATGAGTTAAAATGGAGCAAATCTAATAATCAAACCAATAATGCCATAGCACTGGGTTTCATTCTGTTATAAGCTCTGTACATTATGCTTTGTTTTTCATACTACTGAAATATTTTAAATCATTTTTCTTGCAACACTGAAGTGTAAAGAAATTTTACATAGCATGAAAGGGTACAAACCTAATCAAACATAGTTTATGCTGTAAATGCACCCAATCATACTCTTAGGGCAACACTGAGCATCAATCAAAGTTATATTATTCGTTTATGACTTACCGTATCCAATTCTTGAAGGCATGTTGTTTCTCTGTTCCAGAGAGCTGCTTTCATATGGAAAGAACTGCATGTAGCATCAAGTAGGTAGGTTCACCTAAGGACAGACTTTGCCTATGGCTTTCAGTGGTCTATATAGGAGTCTCAACTTCACTGGAGTATGAAGACAACAAAAATTGCTTGGCTGTTCTATAGGGATCATTTCTAAAGCCCAATAACAAAAAAGAAAAATAAATCAAGCTGCAGTAGCCTATCTTGAGAGCAGAGCTTGATGATGTTGAGAAAGTGCAAAGTATGTTCTGCTGTTACTTAAATCATTATCATGATCAGATAGAAACCTCAGAGAGAAGAGATCCACACTGTGGGCTGAGCAGTCGTAAGAAGCACTTAAAGCAAGATATAACGTTTGAATCAATCTTCATTTTTCTCTGCCTGCTACTGACACCTCTAACAAGCCTGGATTGATCTTTTCACTTCTTCCTCATCACATAGAACTAGTGGCACCTGGGTGAGAACAAACCCTAGGTCAGTTCATGTAACCTGGCCTGCAATATACAGGGCTGGAGTCAGGGAATAAAACCCAGGAACTTTGCATTACGAGGGCAATGCACCTGTAACTTCCGTCATTCAGATTCAGCCCTGTGAAAAGGGTCCAGCAACATGAAAGGTGAAATGATATGATGACCAAGCACATCCAGCCAACTCATTAGGCAATGCTCCACAGACCCTTTTAAAAAAAAAAAGAAACAAAACCACAACCAACCTTAATTTTCCACATTAAAAATGAATTAACACATCACAGGAGCACATCCTCTAAAGCCCTGACATTAGTATGCATTTTAATAGCTAATTAAAACACTTTCACCTCTTACAATTGCCAGTAAATCCCAGACAGGACCATCTTCTTGAGGTCCAAGCCAAGAGAGAAGAGAAAAGAAGGAAATGAAAGTGTATCACTATTGTAACCGTGGATTAGAGGCAGAAGTACAGATTTTCATGTTACCTTTTACTAAGGATTCACTATGGGAATCTGACATTAGTTTCAGTCCAGCAGTCTTTCAGAAGAGCTATTTCTCTTTCTGTTCTGGATTTTTGGGTATCGCACTCAGTCATGCTAACCTTTTATTTGATTATTATTTTCAGAAGCGCAAAGGCAGAAATTCAGATATGCACAGTTTTCACAGCTCCCATTGTCTTTAACTGCACTGCAACCAGACAGGGCATTCAGAATAAGATTAGGGAAAAAAAAAACCCCAAAAACAAAAACCCCACAACATTTCTGCTTCTTCTCACAGCACTGTCTGGCAGGTTTTATGATGTTATTGGGTAATAGTGACAGTTACTTATATTCCAAGAAGACCAGAAGATCTATACAGGTGCCCATCTGCATCAGCTTTGTGGAAATTCCTGTGGAAACTCCTCTGGAAATTCTGTATGCATATATTTCAAATCCCAAGGCAGGGGAGCAAAGAATATGATGTTTACAGAGTTTACAATGAGAGTTTATATTTATTTTTATCACAAAAGCTCTGTAGTTAGGGTAAAACCTATTTCCCCCATGCAAAGGAACATAGACCAAATATAACACCAAAGGTTTTACAGAGGCGTTCCTGTGATTTGGCAGAACTATTGCAGTTGGGTGGCCTGTGGATTCACATCTTGAAAGGAATTTCCTGTATTCTTGTGGCTGCTTGTACTATCTAAACAGGTAAAAATTGATGTATATTTAAGATATCCCCTTGTCATGGTTTAATGCCAGCCGGCAACTGAGCACCACACAGCTGCTCACTCACTCCCCTACAGTGGGATGGGGGAGAGAATCAGAAGAGTAAAAGTGAGAAAACTCATGGGTTGAGGTAAAGACAGTTTAATAGGTAAAGCAAAAGCTGCGCATGTGTATTGGCTTTGTGTGGCAAGGTTTTGGTAGCGGGGGGGTTACAGGGGTGGCTTCTGTAAGAAGCTGCCAGAAGCTTCCCCTGTGTCCGACAGAGCCACTACCAGCCGGCTCTAAGATGGACCCGCCACCGGCCAAGGCCGAGCCAATCAGCGATAGTGGTAACGCCTCTGTGATAACATTTTTAAGAAGGGAAAAAAAGTTGGGACAGACAGAAAACAGCAGCCAGAGAGAGGAGTGAGAACATGTAAGAGAACCAACCCTGCAGACACCAAGGTCAGTGAAGAAGGAGGAGGAGGAGATGCTCCAGGCACCGGAGCAGAGATTCCCCTGCAGCCCGTGGGGAAGACCATGGTGAGGCAGGCTGTCCCCCTGCAGCCCATGGAGGTCCACGGTGGAGCAGATATCCACCTGCAGCCCGTGGAGGACCCCACACGGGAGCAGGTGGGTTCCCAAAGGAGGCTGTGACCCCGTGGGAACCCCACACTGGAGCAGGATCCTGGCAGGACCTGTGGATCTGTGGAGAGAGGAGCCCACGCTGGAGCAGGTTTTCTGGCAGGACTTGTGACCCCATGGGGGACCCACGCTGGAGCAGTGTGCTCCTGAAGGACTGCACCCCGTGGAAAGGACCCATGCTGGAGCAGTTCATGAAGAACTGCAGCCCGTGGGAAGGACCCACGTTGGAGAAGTTCGTGGAGGACTGTCTCCCGTGGGTGGGACCCCACGCTGGAGCAGGGGAAGAGTGTGATGAGTCCTCCCCCCATGGAGGATGAAGCGGCAGAAAATAACATGTGATGAACTGACTGTAAACCCCATTCCCCATCCCCCTGTGCCGCTGGGGGGGGTTCGTAGAGAATCCGGGAGTGAAGTTGTGCCCGGGAAGAAGGGAGGGGTGCAGGGAAGGTGTTCTGAGATTTGGTTTTATTTCTCATTACCCTACTCTGGTTGATTTGTAATAAATTGAGTTAATTTTCCCCGAGCTGAGTCTGTTTTGCCCGTGACGGTAATCGGTGAGTGATCTCTCCTGTCCTTATCTCGACCCACAAGCTCTTTGTTATATTTTCTCTCCCCTGTCCAGCTGAGGAGGGGGAGTGATAGAATGGCTTTGGTGGGCACCTGGCATCCAGCCAGGGTCAACCCACCACAGCATGCAAGCAAAGCAAAACAAGGAATTCATTCACCAATTCCCATTGGCAGGTGGGTGTTCAGCCATCTCCAGGAAAGCAGGGCTCCATCACGCCTAATGGCTACTTGGGAAGACAAACACCATCACTCTGAACATCCCCCCCTTCCTTCTTCCCTCAGCTTTATATGCTGAGCATGACATCGTAAGGTCTGGAATATCCCTTGGGTCAGTGGGGGTCAGCTGTCCTGGCTGTGTCCCCTCCCAACTTCTTGTTCCCCCCCAGCCTACTCGCTGGTGGGATGGGGTAAGAAGCAGAAAATGCCTTGACTCTGGGTAAGCACTGCTCAGCAATAACAAAAACATCTCGGCATTATCAACACTGTTTTCAGCCCAAATCCAAAACATAGCCCCACAGCAGCTGCTGTGAAGAAAATTAATTCAATCCCAGCCAAAACCAGCACATTCTCCACCCTGCTTCCATCATCATCTGATCAAAATTAGCCCATGAGTTCAAAGGTAAGCAGGAACACACGCGTCCTGTTCTAACAAGTCTAGTTTCCTTAGCTGGAAAGGAGCGGATGCTATACCAAAGGCTGTATATAGGGTACTGGTGTGTTCTGGGTTTTTCACATGTGGACCTTAGGCCCAAGGCACCTGCATACATCAGGCTTGGAACTGCTGCACTGAACTGTTTGTTTGGGGGTTTTTTGTTTTGTTTTGGAAGCACATGGATTCACAGGCCAACACCTGCAGCAAAGAAAAGCAAATTTCCTAAGAATCAGGGTTGTACATGTCCATGCAGAGAGGGCATAGGACACAACACATAGTGAGGGAAAAGCACATGTGGAGCACTGGTCCATAACTGGCAAAAGCCATCATTGAGCTGGCACCATTTAGTTTTATACCAGGCTCAGACAAAAACAGATTTCAGGTGGGAAAGACAGGGTTTGAATTTTCATCAAACTAATTAGCCTTGACTGCCTCTCCCTTAGACTCAGATAAACACTCCTTTCAAGAGTGATTAAATAGAAAAAGGAGCCAGTACTAGAATCTGTTCATACCTTACACTACAGAGAAAATTTAAGTGGTAAATCAGTGCTGTGGTGCTGCAGGAAAGGATGTGATTGAGGGAGAAGATGGAGGACTTCAGATACTCTGGGCAAGAGTTTGGAGAGAGATCCTGAAGTCCTGGTACAGACGCTTTGTTACTGTCTGGAGCCAGTGTTGAGCTTTCTGCAGCTCCTTCTGTTTCCAAGCAGGTAAAAGGCTGAAGAAGGCATCAAACCTTCCATGAATGGGAGAAATCTGCTCTTTGTGTCCTGCTTCCAGACCGACAGGATTAAAGATACAGTCTTGAGGCAGGTGCAGTGATGGGAAATGCTGGAAATTCTGCCTGTATTGTAAAATGCAAACCTGCTTGCTCTAAGATGCTCCCTTTGAAATTTCGTTGTCATCAGAAACTAAAAAAAAAGATCCAGGTTTGGGCGAGAGAGCAAAAATTAAATTCCCCTTCACAACACATTTCTGCAGGTGTTTTTTTTTTATGATGAATCTAGAAAAAACCCAGCGATGCCCCACCCACAGGGTCACATTGCAGAATTCCCGGGGGACTGCTCTCTCCCCAGGGAGAAGGGCTTTTCCCCTTTCACTAAGCTCATGGAGGAATTAACGCCGCTAAACATCACCACGTAAAAAAATCCAGGCGGCGGTTCCTTCTCCTGGTATACGCTGCATCTCCACGAGGGGTCTCCGCAGCCGCGGTTACGGCCGCCAGGCGCGGCGCCGTGCGAGCCCCCGGCGCGGGTGGGCGATGATGCCGCGCTGCCGCGGGTGGGCGATGCCGCGGGTGGGCGATGCCGCGGGTGGCTTGGCAGCTCCGCCCGGTTTGATGGAGGCAAACTAAGGAAGAGGCCAGAAGGACACGGACGTGTTACATCCTCCTGTGCCCCACCTGGGAGAATGCCACGGAGGACCTGCTCCCTCTCCGTGCCGGTGCAGGACAGGGCTGAGCTATAAACCTTACCGGTGGGGGAGGCGACTTCAGCGGTAGCGCAGCCTGTGCTCCGGGCTGCTCTGGAGGTCGCTCCCTTGGCCGGGCCAGGCACATGCTGTGCCAGCACCGGGCCGTAACCGCACGCCCTCAGCCCCCAGAGGCCAGCAACAACTGCAGCTCCGGGCATTCACTCAAAAAGAACTGCACGCAGCTGCGGCAGATAAAGTTTTTTCTGCCCTCTTCCTCACTGCATTCATTTGCAACGCAGCAGAGCAGAAGTAGGAGCTTTCCAAGGTTTTTTAACTCTTTTAAGTAGCCCTGGAGTTCCCGTGGTTCCTTTGTTAATCCTTACTCCTACCAGTAGTTTGCTGATGCAGGACACCAAGCTGCTCTTTTGATGAGACAGCCTAATTTGATCATCATCTTGAAGGATGTTTTGCTTTTTCTTCCATTCTAAATTTCAAACAATTAACACCACAGGCATTGTGTTCACGCTCTTCGTGTTTGTCTGCCTGTGCGTGTGTGCACACAGAAGGACTCACATTTAACTGTCAGAAAATGAGTCATTTTCTATAACATAATTACGAAAAATATAGAAAATAGAGTCAAAAGAGACCTCAGGATGACTACCTCACCCACTCAGCTTCAGGAAATAAGAATCAACTCTGTGTAATGCATTTTGGGTAGTTATCAGTGCAAGTAGTTCTTTAATGCTTGCAATGAAGGAGATTTACAGCCTTCCCAGGGAATTGATTTCCATCTTTCCCACTAGTAGAAGATCTCCTGGTTTCTTACCTGTGGCTACTCTGATACCTTTTAAACCCCCGTGTCCTTGTACTCTTGACCATAGCCATTAAAAAAAGCTCAATCCCTTCTTTGGCCACATGGCTAAGGACATGCTTTGCTCTTCCCTTCTAACCGCTGAACTGCTCTCACACCAAAAGGACTCCGGTTGAATCAAAGCCCAGTCTAGCCTGTGCCTGTTGACTCACTGTGATGGACAACTTCTCAATTTAAAATGTGAGATATTTTGTGTATATATATAATATGTATATTTTGAATGTATTCACTTTAATAAAAGACTTGTGGCTTCAGTATGAAACTGGCATATAAGCAGTACAGGCACTTAGACCTCTCTTGCGTGACTAAATTTTCCAGTTAATTTCAGCTTATTTCATACCTTGAAAAACTACACTGAAACATGTCAAACTGAGAACCTTTTCCATTATTTTGGTTTAAACACTGCTGTGTTTAGGGAAAAATTTGAGTCTTTCTCCTCATCCGAATCAGAAAATCAGATCTCTGTACACTGAGAGTAGCAAAAAAATCTGTCCTGGATTCAGATATTCCCAAATGATGCCTAATCCCAGGCCTCAAACACAGCTGCTTTCTGTGATGCAGAATTCCTCTTTAGTGCATGCATGGAAAGGCTCAGAGTTTAATGCTCTTATTTTCATGCTCACATTTTGATACAGAAAGCTGATCAGATAGAGGGGAAAGGTTATTTGACGCTTTCTTAATCTAATCAATATTACAGGTCTCCATATCTCTTTAGTGAGTCACTGGTCTGGAAAAATATCTTGAGGTGCAAGATGCGTCCCACCTGCTCAACTAAAGTAAAAGGCATCCCAAACCCTGGCAGCACTGAACCTGAATGTTCAAGGTCTTAGACAGGTTCCTGTTCAGCAAACTCTGGTTTCCTTAGTTCCCAGAAAGAATGAGCCTCCAGAGCCTCACAGGAAAAAAAAAAAAAAAAAAAAAAAAGAAATCCCAAACCAAAAAACCTACAAAAAGTAATCAAACACTTTCCTGCTTCACTAAGTTTCTATCCTATGAAGCATTAACCATTTATAATGTATACAGCCTTCCCCTTAAAGACTACTGGAAACTTTTGCAAGCATTTTAAGCAAGACTCAGATGTAACAGTGTTGAATTCCATGTTTACAAAGCTTGACAACAACTTACTCCAGATTTTGAAATGAACTCTGTGTGTATGAGTACGAGGAGTTTGAGGTACATATTTTCCCATGTCGCCTTCTACTGCCTTTTCCTTACAGGGTGGGAGAGGCAATGTGTTCATATTAACTGTGAAAAGGTCTCATCTCAAACAGTGTGGGCTTTCACACCAGGTGAGGCATCCACCTCCTGCCTCTTTGTTTGAATATGGCATTCTAGGTGTTATTTCTTGGCTTTTGTAAGCAAAGAAGATAAACACCAACTAGTGGAACCAGTACATGGACATCAAGCTCTAAAAATATCCCAGAAAAAAAATAAAAGCAGACATGTCCCTATTGTCTTTTTCCATCAAATTTTGTGTGTTTCTTCTGCACATCATACTAGTGTGCATTCTATTTTGGCTTGGCTTTGGTTGATGTAGTTGCATACCAACACTACTCCAGCACACTGCATGAGTGAGTAGGAGCCACCTCTCTCAGGAGACTTAAGGTAGCTGCATGGGTACATCAAACTGCAATTCCCTAAAGCAAGGAGTGAAAGCAGGGAAACTGTTACCAAGAGAAATCTGGCATGTGATGGGTATCTCATAGCACCACTGAAGGTCTGGCATGTGGTGAAGTTATGGTCAAGTTGATGTAGCATAACAAACAACTACCCAAGGTAACTTGTATTATTCATATTCTTTACTTCTGAGGATAAAAGCATGTTTAACAACTCAGTTTAAAACCACCTTTTTGGAAACTTACAGCCACTTCTGAGTAATGGATCTATGTTAGACCCTTTTGGGGCCTTACGGAAAAAGCTGTTTTCTGGTTAATTTCTATCCTTTAAAGAAGGTTGCAGGAAGATTTGTAGAAAATAACATCGGAAAGAAAGTACATAAACCCAATCAAAACACACAGACCCATTAATTCAGTGAGATAGGTATTGAAGCATTTTCTGGTCCCAAGTATGCCTCACTGGGGACTTTTGGGCTCTTTCTCTTCTAGTTTGCAGGTAAGCAAATGTTGCTGAACTAGTCCACATGGATTTTAGTTCTATCTATATAATCCAAGGGGATGAGAATTAGTAGTGACAGGGGCTAATTATGGTACTTGAACAGAAGAATCCTAATTGAAATAAATCAATGGCGGTAAGGATGGTAGGAAGAAAGAGCTGATTGAAGAGATTTAAAATGGAAAAGAAGAGACTGAATTACCCTTTTAAAGTTTCCAGAGAGTCTGTGACTGGTTGAGGGCAGAAAGTTTTTTCACAGGGGAAAAACAGAACAAACCAAACCAAACCAAACCAACCAAACAAACAAAAAAACCCCAAGCCCACCACCACATGCAACTGCTTTGTTTTCTGGTGCTCAGAGTTATTGCATCGCCATAAGCACTTTGCAGATGTGAAACTGAGATGGGTTGCAGTTGTTATGACTGTCTGGCTCAAAAATTCAAGGAGATATCTAAATCCTGAGAGAATTGGAATACAGAAGACAAAGGCCAATTAAGAATATGATGGCCTGTATTGCAGCTCTGTTCTCCCTGAGCAGTGTGATCTGTGGACAGATGGTCATCTGAGCTTTCGTGGGTCTCTAATGTTCCGGGATTTAGAAATGTCTCAGTAAACAATTCTCTTCAATCCTTTTTTCCTTTTCATCTATCAAGATCCTAGTAGAAGTGGTCAAAATATTTCCAACTACATTATCTCTCATCAAAACTGAAATGTGGTCATAAGAACTGCTTGATCTTAATTTCTTTCCCACCTCATAAAAGTTTGGGTGGAAAAGTTCTGGAACAGATTACAACTGATAGCAGAACATTTTCTTAAGTTTCATCCTTGTTTCTGCTGCACCAAATGAGGTACAGCCTAGTTTCCAGTATTTTCATTGGCCAGCTTTTTCACTCACTGCTACACAGGTACAATGTCTTGGGTGAGTGAATCTATAAAGATTTACAATGGCCTCATGCGGACAGCAGTGGTAGAAAGTAAATAGATGCCATCAACTGTTGTTGCCATAGAAGGGTCAGAGCTGAAGACCAGAGCAACTCAGGTACCAGAAGCTCATCATCAGCTATCCATCCTTCCACCCTGCAAACTCACTTATCCTTCAGAATTCGAAATGACCGAATCAAATTAGGGAAGATCACCTGGCAACACAAAATTTGTCTCTCCTGCTTAGACTCCATTTAATCTCAGTCCCTGGTTTGCCTTGTTTTCTTTCTTGTTTTATTCATTTCCCTCCCATCTTGTCTGTCTCTCTCTGAAACAACACTGCATGTTACTCTGACAGATGTTTTTATTGTCATGTATCCTCCTTGTTTATTGACACATGGCTAGACAGCTATTAGAAATGAATTAGAGGATTAATTACACCAAAGTCTGCTCCTGCACACAGCATTAAAGACTATTGCCAGAGCTGAGGTCAGAAAAACAGCAGAAGGAAAATCAAGAGGGTTTCATCTTTCTCCACAAGATTAGAATTAGCCATGTGAAGCAGTATATTCCTCTGTTTAGGAGGGATGATAGTAAGGGTTGATCACTGCTGAGGGTCAGACTTAAAGGTTTCCCTCAAGGAAGGCATCAATGAAGTTTACCACCACCCTTCCACTTATCATTAATGGTTTTGTTGTGCACAGTGTGACAAGGTCAGCTGGCCATGGAGGACAGAGATCTTTCCCAGCCTTGCTCCCACATTCATTTTCTGTTTGTATTTTTCAAGATTACTTTTGCCTTAAGAGATTGTCCAAACCCAGAAGTAATAGCTAGAATCACCTAACATTCAGGAGGTCTGTTTAGAAAGCAAATTCAGAACTACATCTCTACTGGCTTGGAAAGTTAAAAAACCTGATCTGGGAAACTACAAAACTGAACTTTATTCTATTTTCTCTTGTCTTCCTCTACAATATTGAATGTTCTTTTAGCACAAGAAGGATGTTTCTGCCATTAAACTCTCAGCCAGCATACAGTTTTTTAGAAAAACATGTTATCAATATGTTAGCAGCTAGACTGAAGTTTTATTTTGCATGACCCAAATTTGACCATGACATTTTTTCCAATATGTATCTGCAAAATATTTCCCACAAAAATATCTCAGTTATCTTTCACTTTTAATACCACTTCTTGGAAATACAGAGGTCAACAATTAATAAGCTCATTAAAACTTACAAGCTGCTTTGATTAATATTCCTTGTCTAGTTCCTTGAGAAATGTACTGTATCTCCCAGGCTAATGAAGACAAGGCAGAGTTATTTAGGTGTTTGTTAACAAAGCTGATTTGCATATAATTAACTGAAAAGATCCCTGTATTTACAACACAAACTCTGCCAATCTCTTTTGCTAGAGTGTTTTATGTAAACAGACTAACTCCATGCTGAATTAACAAAACAAGTTATGTTCTTTCAAAACTAAATTAACTCAAAGGGATACAATTTTGGGGGCCATAACTGATAAAAACTAAAGCGCACATTAGAAAACAAACTGCGTCTTTCAAATGCTGTTTATTCCATCATGTGGAATTTTTTTGTGTATGCTGTCATTCTTTTAATCAGTTAGATTGTTTTTAGACGTTTAAACAAACAAAGACTGTCACATTGGATCGCTCTTTACTCTGACCTACTTGTGGGAAAAATGAGTATCATTTCATGCTTTTGCACAGATGTCTTCTATAAAATTACCTATCTGTCACACACCCTGAAGCTATGAATATGAAAGGTTATATAAAATAACTAGTACACGCAACCTGCAGGGTGACCAGACGTTCATTTAAAAATATATCCCAATTCAGACAAAAATAAAGGCATGGGCCTTTTGTCATTCACTTCCCATTTTGTAGGCTTTTCAGCACATAGGTCATCATGATTCAGAGGGACACTTGAGGGAGCATTTTAAGACTCAAGATGATGCAAACAAAATCACCCTAAACTAAAACCTAACTATCTATCTAATGAGATCTTAAAAATTAGGATCGTAAGGGGTTGCATAATAGCATAACACAGTTGAAGGCAGGTGAATTTGTAGATCAAATACTGGAGAGGGACACAAAAGCTCCTTGTTCATGACCCAGCTATGGTACAGGATGCTGTGTGACCTTGGTCATGGTATTTTTCTAAGGCTAAGAGGTAATAGATTAAAACAAATTTAAAAGCTATAATCCTATTGAAACCTTACCTACATCTGGTTACATAAAAACTGTCTGATCTTGATGATTATATTCAACTTCCAATCTGCCTCTTCTACAATTACTCTACCTATTACTTCACCTTCCCACTTTATAACCATTTCTCCAATTTATTTATTTATAAAACAATTAATAAAAGAAAACAAAAGACAGCACATCGCAAGCCAATTCCTGCAGGGGACAGGAAGTTTTAGGAAACTTTCCTGAAGAACTTTGTCTACACCAAGGGAAACTCAAGGAACTCAGCAACGCATTTAGGTCCTTAAATAAATAAAACTCCATATTAAAGCAGAGACAGACAGCAGTGAGCAACAGAGCTTCCAGATGTCCAAACCTTTCTCTGCTGTAGTTGCTACTGTAGCAGCAGTATGCAGCATGAAGAAGAAAAATAACTTTTTAAAGAAAAGCTCATGGACACTCTAGCACTTCCAGTTATGGCCTTGTTATGTGAGATGTTAAGTTGTTAACAGAGTCTGCACTTTGTGGGGAAAAAACAAACAATGAACAAACAAAAAAACCAAACCACCCCTCCCAAATCATCAGTAACAACAAAAACAGTGCATCCAATGTTGTTTGATCAGAACTGGAGACAAAAAACCCAGAACAAAACACAAAGGAGCTGGAGCAGACCAAAGAGGGGAATGGGAGCAAGGTGGAAACAGTATGCTGAGTTGGAGGATCTTCCACTCTGCTGTGCTCATTTAACCTCTTCATTTCAGAGAGGTTGGTTTCTCAACAGTCTCCGTAGTTTACATGTGAGATGCTCAACACAGCCCTTTGCTACTGCTGATAGCCTGCTGGTGCATGACTGAGAAGTGACCTATTTGCAAAGAAGAGACGAGTAAACTGCAAACAAGCAATAGTTGAGGAATGGTCTCTCTGCTACTGGTCTAAATCATACCCAATTACCCAATGAAGATAGCAGAGAAGGCAAACTATTCAACAAAAAGCCTGATTCTATCCAAGTGAAAAGGGTCCACACCAAATTAAATCACTTTTAAAGTAAAAAAATTAGTAGCATTAGTTTTGACTTTGGAATGCCGTGAGGAAGTCAAAAGCTTCCTGGTCTGAGAGGTCTGCTTTGAAATAGGGTATCCTATACAACAATTTATTATTGCTTTATTTTAAGTGTATTACAGCTGAAACACTGCTGGTCAGGATCATTCTAAGCTAGTGTGTGAGAAAGTACCTTGGTGACTAGTCCTACTGAGTTGAGTACAAAAGCTGGTGGTGTAAAAGGTACTGACCAATATAAGAAGCGGTCTTCAGTTATAAGTATAATTAGCAGCCAGAACATTGATTATTCAGTGATGCTAAGCATAATCCCATCGGAAAGAAACCTGAGGGAGAGACTAGAGAAAGGTATTAAAAGATAATTCACCATTTTCTCCTGACCTAGATAATTCTTATTTTCCCTCCTACAACATTTGTACAACTTTATCACCTCATAAATACTGCTCAAAAAAAAAAAAAAAAAGAGATGCCACTAAAGAAAGTATTTCTCCCACTACTACTGGATAATTCAAGTCACACACAGATGAATGGACATACATGAGTTTTATGCCAACTCTCCTTTTGCTGCTTCATTATTAATAGTAGGATACTTACTCTAATCACAATCACTACTCTCTAGACAGAGTCTACAAAATACAATAAATATGAATCAAGCCATTTGCAAAAATTTACTGCTGGAGGTGGATGAATATTCCTAGAGAAAAAACGTCTGGCACAGAATTGCATAGACCAAGGGAGACTGATCTCAGCCTCAGCATCTCAAGCCTGAAAGAGCAAGACTGCTGTCACCAGGCTTGTTCCAGGTAAAACTGTGATAAAGATCCATTCTCTAGAATTCTTCCACACACACAGTTTGTTTCTAAAGCTAACTTTTATATGAGAAAATTTGTGCCACCTTAGAAAACTGCAGCAGTTCGTTCAATGCTGTAAGGACAGAGCTGTGGAAAGGGACCCATATGTAAAAGGATCAGGCCCCAGAAACCTATCTCACAACTTCCTTTGCATCGACCTGAAACATCAATGCTGTGTTTACTGGTGTGGGTAGGAAGTCCACACTAAATCTAATTAAATTGATGAACAAAAGGACCCTGGAGTGTGCAGAACCATGAATGGTGCCTGCCTTCTAGGCCATTTGCTCCGCATGATTGTGTTTTCCCAAGGCTTTCAGAGAGTTTCTCTTTGGAAACAACGAAAGAGTGAGAAAAGGACTTTTTTTCCTACTGCAAGGTGAGGGAGTTAGATAATGCACCTCATTAATTACAGGGAAATCACCACCACAGCACATGAAGCCAAAGAAGAGGCCAGACTGACTTTTTTTTTTGGTATTATTGTTCAGCCACAGTGACAGGAAAATAAGTAATAAATCAGAATCAGAGTGCACTTGATGGTTTTATTTTGCAACTCATCTTGCTATTGTGACAGGCTGACACTAATTAGCACTCGATGCACGGGGGATGGATTGCCGTGGCCAATGGATCTCATTAACCGCTGTGAAATTTTCATGCCGAGACCAAGCACGGCAAAGAACAGACACCCCAGCAAATCGCCTGTCAGCAGCTGTAAGCATCACCACAGAGCCATGGGTGCATAGATCAAAGGGCACAACCAGAGTCCACGTAGCCAGCTGCCTAGATTTTAATGAATTTATTAATTTATTTTCTCGTGAAGGCAGAGAACCTGCCGAAGAGAAAAGCCCAGTGTTCACAGTTTCTCACCACCGTTTGAGTTGAGCCAGCCCACAGAGAGGGAAACTGAGGGCACACCAAAGCCTGTGGCACTGCTTTTTCATGAAGCCATGTATCAGCAGATGTGCCACTCCAGGGGTGACCCAGTTTGTGCTCACCTTGGGGGCAGGGGTTGGAAAGACACATTGTGGACTTTCTTCTTTGCCCAGCTGCCTATTTGCATTAAACTTATAAGAAATTGATTCTCTGAGACTTGTCAAGCATGGCTGGAACTGCCCAGCAGCTTCATTAATAAAAAATGAAGGGCAGGAGGGAAGAAGAGTCAAGAGAGATATCAAAACAACAATACCCACAAGCACTGAGTGACTGCATGAGCCTCCTTCTTTAGGAAACTGGGCTATCAGCCTGCTCTCTCTGGTGAATCCCTTCAGCTGAGCCTGTCTCCTGTCCCCATATGCCCACTTACCACGGGCTCTGTCAGAATGGTCCTGGGCACACCACGGGCACACCACTGAGGACAGAGGACTCCATGGCCAAAACCCTAAAAGTCAAGTGGATCACTGCAATAGTAGAGACTCCTTTGATCTAGACCCTTTTTAGGTCAACTGAGACCCAGCAGCCACAAAGTTTCCCCCAACAGCCTGTGCTTTACCTAAAACATCAAATAGCAAAAGAGCCAACAACATAGGCTCTCAGGTGATCTCATATGAATGGTGGGGTGTGATTGACTCCCATGTCTGAAATAACAGGGAACCCATGGCGATGGGCTTTCCTCACTTCAAATTGTACTGCCTCTTGGATGCAGGCACAGCGAGCAGCTATACCACAGCCATTTAGGTGACAATTTATTCCCCTGCTAACTGCAACGGGTGAGCATGTGCCCCCATTACATAGTGCCAGCAGGAGTTGCAAGGCCCTGCTGACTGTACCAGACCTCCCCCAAGCCCCTCGCTATGGCAGGGGTTCCCCAGGCCAGGCACTATGTGCTTGACAAAACAGCATCTCCCTTCTCCTACAGCTCTTCTAAGAAGCATGGAGCCAACTCTGCTTAAAAACATGTTTTAGGGAGAAGGAAAAAGAGTCAGCATACTTTGTTACACCTTGTCATGAGCTGGTTTAGAGGCAGGCAGGTCCTTTGGCTTATGGCCTCTTGCAGGATGTAAAAATTCAATCAAATAATAAAACAGCAGGGCTATGAGTGGATCCATCTTCTTAACACCCCTTCAAGGAATAAAGAACTTAACCTAAATGTTTGTGCTGAGTGTATAATTAGTCTTTTTTTTTTAAAAAGGCTGACTTCTGAACTGAAAATAGGAATAAACCTTTTTCTTAAAAGAGGATCATTTAATGTAAAAAGACTGTATGTAAAAAGGTTGCTTTTTAACTAAGATTTTATTTTCCTTTCTGTTTTCAATTTCAGAAAGTAATAACAGATCAGATTGGGTATTAGAGTAGCCTCAGTGATCTAATTGCTTTTAGATTTCTCTTTCCCCAAAGATGTGAGTCAAGACACAGCATTTAGACTGGAGACAGTAAGAAAAGGTCATTAGTACTTTTTCATTTTTTGTTTTTGAGATGAAAACCAGGTATGTTTATTCATATTCCCTTCCAGAGATTCCTTGGGTTATTTTAACCAAGAAGCAAGACAAATGTCTTCTTACGTTTATGGTACAGCAGCCAAGAAGGTAGAGGTCTGCTATGTACCCACAACCTTCCAGGCTCAGCTGAATACTTCATCAAACAGAAGACAGTTTCTGGTGTACAGAACTGGAGTATCTTGGACCATGCTGTTTCTGGTCTGGCCTGTGTACATAGCTTATTTATTTATGGCATTTTTAATAGATGGAACATCAATATTTGATGATGTCCTATGAATGATTAAAAATCAAGAAAATCAAGAACATGAAATACAAACATCTACTTTTAAGTGACGATGGGGTTGTGATATCCATAAATAAATCATGTGGTGGCCAGTTCCACCTTTCTGAGACTGAGTTAAACGAACAGGCACTTCAGTGGATTTACAGCATGTTTACAGCCATGTCTGTGGGAGCAGAATCTGACCAAGGGATTTCAAAGTGGAGTCTAATGAAGTTATCCCAAAGCAGTGTGTGAATTTTTAGCTCCTTAGAAAATGTATTATTTAAATAAATATATATAAAATCTTTGGTTAGAAAGGGACAAGCAAATTAAATTTAGATAGATGTGGCTCTATTTTTGCTTTTTGGCTTCTTTATGATAAACAACAAAGGCCTAGGTTTACCTCAAAGAAATTTGCTCTAAAAACAGAAAAAAAGCTTTGAAAACATGTGAAATAGTACACCTGAAAATAATTTTCTGCAGCTGAAGACTTCTTTATGGTTTATGCTCTCATAATTTAATTGACAGGTAAAATTCATTAGATTTGCTGCTGTTGTTTAGCTTTTTATTAAACAAAAAGTGTTAGCCAGTAGGAAATACTCATTTTCTTTGCAGCAGTGAACTGAGATAAAGGCCACAATAGCTAAGTATCTTATCTGTATATAATAATAGCCTAGAAGTGTTTATTGCCTAGAATGACAAAAGAGAAAATATGGGGGTAACCCTAACATCATAGTTTCACAGATGTGGACTGATTTCCAGAGAAATAAAGTAATTAAGTCAGCCTGGTAGTGCAATGACTGAATATACTTCTCACGTATCCTCTGTCTCTAGCAATAAGAAAATTCCTTTGTTCCAGCATAGTTTGAAGAGTATGAAACTTTGTAAAAACCCACCTTCTTTTCTTTGGGGATAACTGGACACCAAGGAGGTAAACTTGTGAGAGCACAGAGACAGCAGACAGAGAACTAGGGTTTAGGGCAGCTAAAGTTAAAACTTCTACAAGATTTTATGTCAAACCGCACCAGACTACCGAGGACAACTCAAGAGAGGCTGCAGTCACCTCTAAAGGAAGATACCATGAGCCAAAATTCAAATTTTTCCTGACGTGGTTTGAATCAGCACAATCATATTAACAAGTTGAGTATCTCTTTTCTAAATCCCAAATTAACTTTTTCCAAATATATTTGTGTGTGTTTGTGTGTGTTTGTAGTTTAAGAAACAAACCCAACTGTATTAGAACAAGTAAGTATATACGTATGTGCACGACAGTGAATTTAACAAGTGAATTTTGTCATTTTTCTGTTTCTTGGCACTAAGTGGATGTCATCTCTTTCTTGCTTGGTTGCACTTTGTTACTGCTTTGTGAATATCTTTCTGAAAAGTACCTTAGTCATCTCCGACTTTTCTAGACCCTATAAATTGTTCATGAACTATTTGTTTCTCCAGTGAATTTACCTGATTACCTCACATTTTTTGTGTGTGTATGTGCCAGCAGGACATTGCAGATGTGCCAGTTTTACCAATACGATAGTTTTATGTGTAGATCTCAAACACCACTATAAGGTTGTATGCATCATTATTTCACAGCAGATAATACAGGGATGTGGATAAGATAAGAGAGATGACCAAGAGCTGACAGCTAATTAATAGATCAACCATGACAGAGTTGAGGTCTCTTGACTCCCAGATGACTGCCAAAAGCTTTCCAATAGCTCTATGAGCATCAGTATCAGAACAAAGTACAAACTAAAGTGCTGGTCCTCAAATGAAGGGACACGGAGCTTGCTTAACTAGCAGCATTTCTTTTGTCCCATCTATAGATTGAACATTCTTGAGAGATACAGTCAGCTGCAGTATCATTATTCTTATGTGCAGTATCACCCACAGTGAGGGATGGGGACCTCACATGACAGATCCAGCATGTACCCTGACATAAAGATGTCCCCTGACACATAGATTTCTATTAAGGACATGAAGCCACTGAAGAATCGTGCTGACAATATTATAGGAGTGACAGCAATTAACCAGAATCCATCTGACACAGGGCTATCTTAAAGAACTGCAATTTTAATTAAAAGCTGGAGCACTTCACAGGTTTGCACAATACTCTCCTATCTGTTTCCTCTCCGTGGTGGTTGCAAATTACAGCTACCCCTTCCCTTCATTTTAATTAAATGTTGTTAACCTGACATAATCAACTCTGCTTATTTGGGTTTTTTTTTTAACAGTCATTAAAGAAACAGAACTCAAGTGCTATTTAGTATTTGCCAGATTCACTGGTGGTTAAACACAATAATGCTCGTTAGACGTCGCAGGGTTAACTTGATTAATTAATTTACCTCCTTTAGAAAATTTCCTTCCATGCTGACAAAAGATCAAATCACAGCAGAAAGGGTCTCTGCTCGACAGGGACAAGCGCATTGTCGATGTGTCAAATGCAGTTGGTGGCGGTTTCATCTAAAACATAGCAGTGGCTAGATAATAGCCTGTTCTGGGGACACAGAGTCCGTAGCATTGCGTTCCATTCTGCTCGGTTGCTGTGAACTACATAGCTTCACTCCCAGCAATGTTGGAGAGCTACAGGTCTGCAGCAGCAGATTTCTCCTCTCCTGTGCAATTGCTGACCCCCTTTCTTTCCCAGGGCATGTCCAGAAGGGGGAATTTCCCCCAGAGACGTGACTTTAGCAGAGTTTAGCTCACGCTTTTGCTGAACCTGATGTCTCTACTTACAAGACCTTTCACTTTCCAGAGTAACATCTCAGGCTAATGTTCAGAATAGACACAGCCCGTTCTTTATAAAAGAAAACAGATTTTATTTGATAAATTCAATGCAGTGTTTTGAGGTGGACCCTAAGGCTAGAACCCTCAAGTGCAAGGATCCGTGCAGACTGCTCTCCTGTCTCTGACACTGGCCAGAAACCTAGAGAAGAGCAAAAGAGCCAGGTAAGGATACAGAATGCTTTCCCAAAATAATCTCGTCTCTAACCACTGGAGGGCTGGAGCCTTCTTGGGCCAGAGATAGTTTCTGTGTATTTAATAACAATCAGTGGATTTATTTTTCATGAACTTGCCCAGCACAGCATGAACCTGTGTAGTCCTTTGCCTCCCATAGCATCCTTCAGCCAGGAGCCGGGGCACACATCAGAAAGCCTCATTGCCCTCAAGGATGCTGGGCAGAGAGGTGGGCTGTCGGCAATGGTCTGACTCTCTTTTTTGCTCCACTGTGCAACTGAGACTTTAATGCCTCATGTTCAAATACTACCTCATTTTGGTATTGCTGAACTTAAAGCGTATAGTTTGGGGAGGTAGGTTAGGAAACCAGATTCAAGCAGAATGGGAGAGAGAAGCAGAAGCTGCTCCAGAAAGCCATACAAAGAATTTAAACTATGATTTAAACTAAAAGATCCATTCTATTTTTCCAAAAGCAGTTTTACCACCAGGGAGTGTGGCAAGTTTGACAGGGGCTCAAGGAGGAGCTCAGGTTCTCCTCCTAACAGGAGACATGTGAATTGGTCCCTCTGTTTCAAGCCCTCATTGCTCTTGCTTTCACATAAATTTGACTGGTCCACCCACGCCGTATCCTGCCTTCAGCCATGGCCAGCAGCAGATATTGTGAGCTGCCTCATTTAATTTCCGTAAGGAGAGTCAGTCACAGCATCCAGCTAGACTAAGAAGCAATTTATGAACCTCCCAGGGCTTGGCTCATTGAAACTCCTCCCAGGCTCCTGTTTACAATACCCGTGAAATAGAACCCATGAATGAGATACTTTCCCAAAGCAAACTTCTCCCTTTAATTTCAACCTCATCTTCCTAAAGCTTCTCTGATGTTGCCTGGCATCCTGCCAAACATTCATTCCTGTGCGTCTTTGTCACACACCAGTGAGCTTAATGTTTTTTTTTTTAAAGAGGTTAATTAAATACTGATTCTAAGGTTTGGTGCATACAGTCACTTGTCCAGAGGAGAGCTAATTTATGTGTCCATATCCTTAAAAATCTCTGTTGTTTTTTATTCTCCCTCTTTTGCTTCCAGATTTTTTCTTCTGTGGATTTGTGTAAATCACTCTCCAGGGCCAGGAATACCATCTTTGGTTGACTTGATTTGTTCGATCTGTTTTAGAGCTCAGAACACTATCATGGTAAAGCAATATTTTCTGCAGTAAGTTAATAGGAAAATGGAAATAACTAATAATAAGAGAGAGGAGGTTTTCATTTTTGAAACAGCTCTTTGCCAACATTACTAGACCCTGGGCTGAATTACTCTTCCTGCCTAGCTAGTAAATCCAGCTTGATTGCATTTACTGAGGTTGGAAGTTTTGTAACAGAGGGTAGGATTTAGCCAGGCAAAAAGGGAAGCTTAAATATACAACCTTACCTTTTCATATCTCCTCCTGTCCCTGATGCTCTGTACTTACAGCTCCTACATCCCTTTGAAAGTGCAGAAGCCTATGTAAATGTTCATTATTGTTATTACCAACTTCACATCCCTATTCCACATGCCTTTAACAGCATACGGTCCCCTATTCAGCAAGTTACATAAGCATATGCTTAACATTAGGCTTCTTAAGTGCTTTTCTAAATGGAGATAGCTGTTAAAGCTGGCTGATGCTTTTATCTAAAATATTTGCTTTAGCGTACACAGAGGTAAAACGACCTCTGTTCAGCTGCTTTAGTGCTTTAGGTTGAAAATTAAGGCTGGGCATCTACCTCAAACTGATCTTTTTGGGGAAAGAGTCAGGAAAATTGATTAATTATTTGATTAAAAAAAGAACATGAAAAAATGCCTCCCCCTTCACAGACACATGCACATACACACAATCACTCACTCTTTTAGTTTAAAAATAAAATACAGTAACTCTGGCAACCACTTAGGTAGGAAACTGTGGTGACCCCAACTTCTGGAAAAGCACTTGTATTTTTGCACAGTTACCTTAATTCCTGCCCAGAGGAGCCGGGGATTCCCCCGGGATAGAAGGAGGATGATTTAGTTCATGGCAAAACCAGTCATCCTCTTGGAGCACTTTCCTGGTGAACGCAGAGCCTCAGTGCTCAGACCAGGGCCTCAGGAGCAAGTTACAGGTAGGCAGGCTGAATCCAGCTCTGAATGCATAAGCACTCAAAATCAGTAGCTTCATTTATTTTAAAAATGAGATTATGAACAATTTCCCCATGCCTCAATTTCTTTTCAGTAAAATGGAGGTTACAGCATCTCTTACCCCAGAAATGTGACACGGAAATAAGCACTTTATAATTTTAACTGGCTCCAATACTAAATAATAAGAAAAAACCCTACCTTCATGTTGGTCTGAAAGAAGTGAAATTATACTTGTTTGTGCAACCTTCAGCCAGTGGTTCCTGATTTACAGTCAAGCACTCCAACTTTTCATATAGGATTTTTTTGTCTGTATATGTTTGCACAAGTAAGCTTGTATATCCATACACACACACACATGTACATGCATAACACAGAGCAAAATCTGCCCAAGGAAATAAACAACCTCCTTCATCAGAAAGCAAGAGACAAACACAATGTCCAATTAAGGGTAGAGCCATTTTTCTCTTTATCTCAATCCTTGATGTGCTTAAATTTTAATCATCTCAGATGCTAGCTGTAACAAAGGTCTGGTTTTACTGAAGGTGTATGATTTTTATTTTGACACACATCAGTGTCCCAAGGAGACTTTCTTGGCAGCAAGTTCATTAACTGGAGGCTGTGTATTATCAGCCTTCCTCCAGCTCCTCTCCACTCTGTTTTGCTAGGCTCCAGGTACCAAAGTTGTTCCTTTTTTCCATGCTTTTTCAAAACCTCTCAAATTCAAATCCATTTGGTGATCACGTGCAGTTTGCAAGTGATTGAGTGGGTCAGGCTTTCAGCAGACTAAAAAAAAATGGGGGTCACATCGGCTGGGGACTTAACAAATAAGAATAACAAGGAAAGTCAGTGGCAAACAATATTAATAATTCACCTGTCCGTCACTCCAACTAACAATTGGAGGAAGATCCTCACTCCTCTTGATAGATAGGCAGGAGGAAAAGCCCTGTCTGAAATGATTAAAGGAGGCAGTATATAACAAGCTTTCCCCATGCTGACAGTGCCAAGAAAGAGGCTGGTCACTGATATTTAAACACACATTATCCTTCCATCTTCCTGTCATTTTGTTCTGCAAGCTGTTCAGGTTTGTCTGTGCCAGTAAGGCGGCTGTGAAAAGCAGCTGAGCAAACAAAGAGAAAAATCAGTCTGAGAACAGGATTTGGATTTCAAAATCTGTCCCTGGATTTTTTTGCCCTATTTCCTTTCTTCTTTTTCCTCCCCCTCCTCTCTTTCAGACCCAACATCCCATTAACTTTCAAATACACCAACACCCAAGCAGAAGAGAAGCAATGCAGGCGAATGGAGAAAATGCTGTTATGTGGAAGAGTGCAGAGATTTTTAACATGAGGAGGAAAACATAGCCTCAAACTTTTCTAATCCCTTCTCAAGGCAGTATTTTAAGCGTGGGTGTGGGATTAGTTATGTCTCTCTGTATGCCCTCCCTGCTTCACCCCTTTCTCAGCAGGACCAGCCCATTGAGAACTTCAGGGCTATTGCCTGGTGCTCAAGGACCACTGACTCCAGCTGTCTGGTGGTACAGCACATCTCAGATATGTAAAGTTAAAGTTCCCTAGGTTCTCGTTAGATGTTGCTTCCTTCTCTGCAGAAAGAACACTCAGACTGGTGGCCACCGTAGCGGTGCAGGACCTGTGTCCCAGCAGGGACCTGCCCCAGCCCTGCCTGCAGTCCTGCTCTCGCCAGACCTGCAGAAGGCTCATCGGAGGAGCAGTGTTCCCTCTGAAGAGATGGGGAGGGAGCGAATCAGGAGACAGAGGCCTTAGCTAAACAGGAAGCCCTTCAGGATTTATACCAATCTGGAATGATGCCTAGATTTTGTTTGCAATGTGAGTGATCACAAGGGCACTTGAAAACAACATGTAATGTATTAAAAATGGCCGAACTTAGCCTCCTCTCACTTGGACATAAACCGAGATCCACAGAAGGCAAAGGAAGTATTTATTCAGCCTTTCTCTATAACAGATTTCCTTTAAAGCTTTAACATCAGGCTGGCTATGGAAACAAGGGTGGAGTTTACCCACCAGGTACACACCTGGATGGCAAAGCAAACCTGGTTGTTAATAAAATTGATCTGCATGACTCATCACAGTTCTCATGGAGTTTGGCTAATCTTTTCATTTCTAACCTTTATTACTCTTGCCCAGCCGCTTCAGGTCTTAAAAAGGCCAACCCTCTACTTGTCCCCAGGATGAGCTGATGCAGGCAGGAGAAACCAAAGGTGGCAAAGAACTTAGCTCCTGGTGGATTTTTATTTATTTATTTATTCCAACCCTTAGTAGATTTTGAAAGTGTTAACCCGTAATATTTGGCAGCTCACAGCATCTTTTATTTAATATGCTCCAAATCTCAGGCATACGTGAATTAAGTCATATTTATTTAATCACTAGGAGATAGGGATGTAATCTTGTTTATAGAGGAAAATGCCTCTGAAAGAACAGAAATGCTAATGGACTTTTTGGACCCCAAAACCGCCATGCTATGGGAAAGCAACTGTATGCTTATAAACCCATCCGTAATAAAAAAAGTACTTATGACTCCCTTGATTTACAGGGAAGTATGTACTTAAAAACTTTTCTAAGGTGAAATGAAAGTGAATGAGGCAGTCAGAGCTTCCTTCTAAGACTTCTTTCAGGACCCTGTATTCTATATGTACGTATGGAAGCTCTTGACATTTGTAACAGCTGCCAACCATATCAGCCCCAGTTTAGACAGATTAGTGATAAGATACCTTGGTAATAACAACCAGCAGCCCAAATTAGATCTGCAAGAATAAAACGATCTTTCGATTTCACAGTCAGACTAAATGCATTGGTTTGGAAAAAATCAATTCTTTTGGAAACAGATTCAAAATTCTGGAGTTCAGGAAGTTGCTTTGTTTAATGTGAATGCTCTGATCAGAGGAAAAGAAAATTCATTCAGCTACTCAAAATAAATCCAAGAAAAGAAGCAAAAATTACCCGTGTGTATTGGATTGCCATCGAAATGTGATTTCTACCACATCGAGCCAGGTTAAAGTCTCTTTTACTTTATTAATAGCCAGGTGTAATTCTCTTTAAAATCAGAGATTAGGGGGTGTCCTATTAGCTGAGCTTTATGTTCAAACTACACTGTAACCATTAAGTTGTCTCTTTATTTTACATTTCAAAGATTTAAATAAGATACACAAACACAATCTATGTTATTTACTTTAATGGAGTAGCTTAATTGCTCCCCAAGCTTTTCCATATGGGTTATAAATTATCACAAGACACAGAGAGTAAAAGGAGCAGCCCCACAGATGACACCATAACCTTCCAGGGACACACACTGCCACTCCTCTGCATTGAGCACCTAACAACATGCATTAAATACATAGCACCTCAGAAATAAAATTGTTTAAGTCCAGGGCAAGTTAAAGATTTATTTTTAAAAGGAAGAAAAGAAGATGGTCATCCCAATCATGCAGTTGAGACCAAAAAGCTGTAAAATGAAACACCTATTAGTTATGTTTTAATTGTTGTTACTCCCAGCCCATGGAGCTGGCAAGAAAGCCACGGCACGTAATCATTCTTGGATGCATTAGAAAAGATGTTACAGACCACAGCTAGCTATACATGTATGGTGGTGGAAATGCATCTCGTTACTCCCTGCCACGAAGAAATAAATCTCTGCCACTGGAGCTGAGGATAGTATGCACATTGGAGGCTTTCTGAGGAAAATTTGTAGGGAGTGAATGTTTGCTGCACTGGGAGATAGGAGGTGGAGGGATTCACATGTTACTGCTCGTTCTGGAGCCCTCATGCCCCAGAGGACAAGCATGAATGTCCCTTGGTTGCTGGGCAAGGAGATACACCTCCGAGGTCAGACCTTTCATGCATGCCAGTGAATGAAATGTTAATGCCTTTTGCCTATACTTCTCATGAGTTCCCTCAGATCTCCCTTTGCTTTGTTTCTCTAAGGAAATGACACACAGATACATGCTGAGGTCTAAAACTGATGATAAATGTTAGCTCTTCAGAAATGTTGGGCTTGATCTCATGGAACAACCTGAATTACTCAAGGGAAAGTGAAGACAAGTTTTTCCTGCACAGTCTGAGTAGAGCTAGTTAGAAGAGGAGAAAAAAAATCCACAAACCAACCCACTTTCCTTAAAGGAATTATCTACTATTGCTAAACACAACAATGGTTTGCAAAATCAGCTAGATTTTTTCCAGAACTGCATTTTGGATAAGGACGTGCATGCATGTTTGCGTGTGTGTTGCAGAGGATAGTCTAACAATCTCAAGGTGTCCTGCTTCAGCAGTTTTGACATTAAATAATTTGATTGCTTTATCAAAAGAACATTCTGCTGAATTTAATTTTCATCATTACATTTTACTTTATATGATTAAAAAAGAGAAGGGAGGGTAGAAGCAGGTCAGTGAAGCTTGTTTGGATATATAGTGTGGAGTTTCTTTTGCAATTTTATTTCATACAGGATTTTTTAAAAATTCCTTTTTTATCCACTAAGGATAGGAAAATAGGAAATATGGAAACCTCAACATCATCACACAAACAGTGAGCTCACCTGAGATCTGCAGAGCTTGGTGGTTTTTAACAATCTTTCCCATGCTTGAATTTGACAACCTGACTGACATTGAGCTTTGTGGGACTCTGGGTGGATCTGTTTCCCTGGGTCTGCTCTAATTACAGGAATTGGGACTTTGCAGTCCTCAGAGCTGGCTGCAGGAGCTGATCAGGAAGCCTTTGAGCCAAGGGAAAGATCTCTTAATATCAGGGAGCTTTTGAATCAGATCCTATAATCAAATATTACTGTGATGAGAGTCAGAAAATGTAGGTAGGCAGATGAAAAGATAGATCACCAGAACTACTTCAATACCTTTTTGAAATAACTAAAACAAAGGGACACAGAAAACTTAGATATTACAAAAAGAAAGAATCAAATTTGTATCTGTTATGCGAGATACTGTGTTCAGTCATGTGCCTGCTCTTTAACCATGTTATTTCCACATGTGCATTAAGCAGATAGTGTAAACCTCTTGGTGTACCAAATCAAATCTTTGTCACTTAAAATAACAAAGATTTGCTAGCATGACGGTCCTGGTAGAAGACTGATTATCTGCAAGGTGGAAAACTGTGACCCACTAAACCCTCTTCAATTTACTTTACTATAATTTGTTAGCATTCACTCACACAAAAAAAAGAATAAAAAATAAAGAAATAAAAGTCAGTGTGACTTTGGATTTGTTTGCTTCTAATATGCAGCACTCTACTACCTCCTCCACTCCTGTGATTTGCCATCGGCTCATCCTCCTCAGGACATGAAAGAGCATTTCCAAGCAGCAGAAGCTGCCTTTGATCAATGGAGTTTGTGTCACTTGACCACACAGAAAAAGTCAGCAATTCACAAAAGGTCTCTTCCACAACTGCAAATTCTAGTCCTTCTCTGCTGAATTGAATAAAAGTGCCATCTGCCTGTCTAAACCCAGAGCATGTTTTTATGTTCTTTTGTTTTATACACACCTGATACAAGCAGATTTGATTAACGTTCTCCCAAACAGAAAAATGTAACTGATCAATCTTAGCACTTCTAAAGATTTAGAACCAAACTGCCAATAAGTTGCAGGTGACTTTCCAAAAAGGTCTCACAGGAAGTGGTGGAGGATAAAACTGGGCCTGTTGTGTCAGGCTCAAAGTCTGCCCCACCATCTTAAAAATTTTCAGGGACACAGTGAATCTGTGACTTATCTGATTTAATAGGTTAATCAGATTGTTATATTTCATTGTGTTACTTTTCGTTACCCAAATAAAAGCCCAATTTGGTTTTCAAGTTCTTTTTCTCTGGGATGTCTCGCATCCATGATTTCCACAGCTTAATGTTGCACTATAAGAAAGAATCTAAAGTTGGACAGAAGTTTGTCTTTCTAGATTCTTCTCATCTGAATAGCTACAGACTAGCTTGAGACAACCAGGACATTTAACAGCTGCTTGGTGCTATCAGCTTAAGTTGAGTAGTCTCCGATCTCTCTTTGAAATTCTATACTACCTGTGATCAATACATTTTTGATGCTATTATTAAAAGGACTCAATCAAGGAACAATTAAGTCTTAAGAAGAAAAAAATCCTTAGATTTGACTGGAATTTTTATGAGGAAATATTTTTCCCATGGAAATAACTGACTCATTAATAGCTCTACAAATTGTCATGCAAATGAATACATACACTGAATAGCCAGCCCTTTCTTATGTGTGTTAGATAGCTGGGATCAGTACTCTTTAGCGGCAGTCATGCAGCAGAAGTACTGCACCAGGAAGAAAGAGTGCTCTAGCACTGGTAGCTAAGTTGTAGCTTAGCTCAAGTACAAAACACACGGTAGGACCAGAAAGATTGAAAAGAATGACTTGTGCTTCCACCAGCATATTTCACAGTTAGCTATTCTCAGTGTTGGGATTTGAAGACCCCTCACATCCTAACTGCATATCAGGGTTAAGTCTTTCGTGCGCACGCTAGGTCAATATTTTCTCCCTGAATATCTGAGGAAGCCAGTGAAATCATCCGTTGCTACAGATAAGTTATTAGACCAGGTGGTCTACTGACCTGTACCCCAAGATTGCAATTTTTGCACTGTGGAACCAAGGATCATATACAACCAAACACAACACTGACCAAATGCTGCACATGGAGTCCTTCCAAGGGTGCCATAGACAAACATCTTCACAATGATCTTCATCTTCATGAAACACATGCAGAATATTTATAACGCATTGTGACAACAAGCCTTGAAGGACTGATTTTTCAGTTGCAAAGGCACTGTGTGATCAGTCTCAAACCACAGGGGAGTGATACCCATTCTTCTGAAGACAAAGACATTTCTCATTCATAGATGGGATAAGATGGAGAACCTTGTTGGGACAGAATATAGATGGTGCTATAAGATACTATTCAGAGATATTTTCTTATTTTTTCATTGTTGATATGTTGATATTTTTCTGTGATGAGGCTATTTAAATTCCTGCAGCAAATAGAAGCAGTCTTTTTGAAAGAAACTCCTTCCTTTTGTGAATGTTTGTACACTGGCCAGGAGGAAACTTAGAATTCTATGAAAGCTCTGCATCTTGAAATTGGTATCACATAAACTGCTAATAGGCTGCATGCTCTGAGAAGAGTCTGGTGTAGTATCTTCCACCAACCCATTTCACCACTGATTTTACAGCTCTCAACATGGAAGTCTGATATAAAGGGCCCCAACTGAATTAAAAAAAAAACAAACCACCAAACAAAAACTGAGTCCCAAGCTTTGAAGGCACTTAAACCCCCTTCTCCTAGGGAGGAAAGGTGACTGAATTAAAACACCACCTCCCTGCCCCCAATCTCCCAAAACCCCAAAGCCAGCAACATAACAAGCCTTTCCTCTGATGTTGGCGTGGGGTGATTCATACATGAATTTGTTTAAGAAAGCAGGTAGATGTTGTAGGTGTTGCAATTGTCTGTTATCAGTAGAGGTGGAATAACTTGCCAGCAATATTATCTGAGCAAGACCATCATACTGTCACTAATGTCTATGCAAAGACTCCAGATCAGCATTCCCCTGATAGATTTATACTTCTTCTAAAGCTGGGACCTTGATTCCTATTGAAGTCTTGGCTTCCTAATCATCTACTGCCATTGCATTGAATGCCATGTATTTTAAAACTCTCAGTTATCTCCCTCTCTCTTTTTACTGATTTTTTTTTCCTACATTTTACAAGGTATGTCATTTCTGAACATTAAGATTGACACCTGGCACCCCTCTCCAGTGCATAACCTGTCATACTGAAAATGTACAATATGTCATCACCTCACACAGAGGAGAAGAACATGCTAAAATGGGACAGAACCATTTCCTTCCTTGGCTCACTGCTTACACCTTTTCCCTTGAGTCTTGAGAAGTTCCACATTATAAACCTACAAGGTCAACAACAGTGAAGTTCTTGAGAATTTCCCAGTAACAGGGATATAAAGAAGGAATAATCTTTAAGTTACAGTAATGGGGTACTGTGGTTTGGTGGTTTATTTTTTTTTTAAAGCCAGGATGTTATAACCATTTAATTAAGATAATAACAGGGCACGCACTTACAAAAGAACAGAGCTTGCTTGGTATATATCATCTTGGAAAATTCCCCCTCTCACCCTCAAACTAACAGGTCATATTGGATGTTATTAATTCAGCTAAGTAGCTCTAGGGCACTCTTGAACTTCAACCCAGAGCACAAGGGAGCAGAGGCAGGCTGCCAGCTGGTAACTCTGGGGAAGGAAGAAAGAAGGGGGGGAGGGGGAATAAACTAAAGGAAGTACAAGAAAAAATGGCCTCAGTTACAATGACTTTGATCTAACTCAAGATGGGCTGCCCAGCCGGGTTAGGAGTTAAGGACAGTAAGGAGAGAGAAGTGCTTAAAATATATTATGCTGAAGTAATGCCTGTGGATTCCTCACCAACCAAAATTCTTTTGTTAGGCTGCAAGCTTGCAAACAAGTCTCAGAGACTGAATGGTCTGCTTTCTGGAGTGTAACTCCATCCTCAAGCAAAGACGGGATTTAACATCAGCAAGCAAAATGTTAACATTCATCCTCAAGCTTGGCATTTTGAAGCAAGAGTCTGCGGAGACCAAGTCTATCCTCCATTGCCCCAGCAGTAATCACAGAAACCCTTGAAATGTTGGTTTCAGTTAGCTCTGGGAACTGATGGCTGCCAAGTCATTCCCAAAGAGCCTACCCTGGAGAAGAGTTTGGCTTTCAAAAGTCCTAACAATGACATACTTCTGTGGCTTTGAAGACTGTGGGTGAAGAAGAGCTATCCAAGTGATGAGTTGAGGGAAGTGTTAGTAGTCTTTTCCCAAAACAACTGTTTTCCAGTCATGGTTGTGCTGAATTCAACAAAATGGTGAATACAGGTGGACATGCAAAGTCTGAGGGATTAAAGAATATATGCTAGTCAGTAAACTTTTCTTAATGAAGAATAACTGTGTTAAGGAAATCACGAGCAGATCTCTTGTCCTGGTTTCAGCTGGGATAGAATTAATTGTCTTCCTAGTAGCTGGTACAGTGCTATGTTTTTGAGTTAGGCATGAGAAGAATGTTGATAACACTGATGTTTTCAGTTGTTGCTAAGTAATATTTAGTCTAAAGTCAAGGATTTTTCAGCTTCTCATGCCCAGCCAGCAAGAAGGCTGGAGGGGCACAAGAAGTTGGGAGGGGACACAGCCAGGACAGCTGACCCAAACTGGCCAAAGGGATATTCCATACATTGTGACGTCACATCTAGTATAGAAACTGGGGGGAGTGGGGGTGGGAGGATTGCCAGTCAGGGATAAACTGGGTATTGGTCAGCGAGTGGTGACAAATTGCATTATACATCACTTGTATATTCCAATCCTTTTATTATTACTATTGTCATTTTATTAGTGTTATCACTATCATTATTATTTTCTTCTTTGCTGTTCTCTTAAACCGTTCTTATCTCAACCCTCAAGTTTTACTTTTTTTTTTCCTGATTCTCTCCCCCATCCCACTGGGTAGGGGGGAAGTGAGTGAGCGGCTGCGCGGTGCTTAGTTGCTGGCTGGGGTTAAACCATGACACTCTCCTCCTGAAAAAAAAAGTGTCCACCACTTCATGGTGGCAGGTGGTAACAAAATCCAACATAGGACGTAACAAAGAGCATTTTCACATTTCTACAACTGCTCTGCAAGGAGAGTTTTTAAAGGGAGCCAGAGGTTCATTTCTGACCTGGTTTTAATCTTGGCCATAATTCTTCAACCTCATTAGTCTGTTCACGGATTTAATCTTTTCTGACATCAGCCTTACAGAGGGAAAGATTTCATCTACTAGAACAACAGATCACCTCAGACAAGACTTATCCAGGTTCCTAAAGCCAAAACAGTCTCACAACTAATATATGCCAGTTATGCTAATAAGTTTCACAGTGTTTCATTTAATCAGCATGGATTGTTCAAACAGGCCTGTATTTATAATGAAGCCACTGAAATACTAATTCCTTGAAAAATAAATAAATAGAGAAATTAAACTCCCTGGGGAGAAGTACAATTGTTTATCACCATCCCTATTAGCAAAGAGTAGCCACTTGTACACTTAGCAGAAGGCGATTTCTAGCTACAGCAAGACTGTCTCATAAGTGCTTCCTGGATTCACAGAATAGTACTGATTGGGAAAAACAAAATGAAAACAAATGCAGTCTGTGGACACTCTAATAACACCTGAAATTTGTCATTACATGATTTATTTTCCTTCTCCTCCATGCAAAGGAGTTTTGCCCCATATTTATTTTAAAAGCATCCTGATGTGTCCCAGCTGTGTGTTCTCTTTTGGGAATGGATCTTGTGAATTGTTATATTTGAACCACGAGAAGAGAAATTCTACATGCATAATCATGCCCTAGATCTTTACAGAATTGGACCCTGAGAAAAATGGTATGTTAAAGCTTACAGAAGAGGGAAAACAAAACACAAAGAGAATGTGATTCTTTTGAAAATGAAATGGGAATGGGACTGACATAAGCAGTAACAGCAGCCTACCCACATTGTAGCCATATGTTCGAGTTACGGCCTAGCCGTGGGGATACTGCTCAATTCAGGGTTAAACGTGATGCATTGTCCTTAAGGAAGACCAGTACTCGATAGCTTCACTATGCAAGCCTGATTAATTTGTATAAACTACGCAGGCTTTGCTAACGACTGTGCTCTTGAAGAGGGAACTAAAGACTGATAAAAGGAAACCTCCAGCCCCAGAAGGCACCGAAGGCCGGATGATTGCCAAAGAAGCATTAACTAAGGGAGAGGTAGCAGGGGGACATTGTGACCTCTGACTCAATTCAAGGCTGGAAGAACTTGCCCCCCTACCTGCAAGAAGCATGTGTGCTAATTTACATAGCAAGCGAGGCTGATTTAAATATAACTGACCAATAGTAGATGAGAGAGTGACTACTAACCAATGAATGTCAATTTAGGTGGGTTTTTACTAACGATGTGACAGAATAAATTTGTTGTAGTTCTTTGGTGTGGTGTGCCAGCTTTGTGGAGTTACCCCCTGGCACCCACCTCTGCGCAGACATGAAATAAACAAATATCTCGGCTCTGCATGTAAGATTGGCTCATTGCACACTGGGTACCGAACCCCACTTGTGGGACAACAGCATTATTTATTTTTACCACCCCAAATCCACTTTTAGCTCATTTTGAAATTACAGTACCTATATTTCCTACAATAAAGAATACCAGATCAAGCATCCCTTTCTACTCCCTCCCTAGGGTCTTTAAAAACCTCTTACAGCAGAGAAAACTGAAGTGTCTCTGAATTATCCTTGTCCCTTGAATCCATCACACCAACAGGATGCATCAACTGCCTTCTTCAGAGAATATAAGAATGCCATGGTCCCCCACATGGTTCTACAAGGTCACTAATGGCAAATATCACTGAATAAATTTCCTCCACCTGTCAACTCCATTCATTCTAGACAAATATAGTCCTTCTTTCTGCTGCAGTGACCACTGCAGTCCAAAGATGGGGTTTGATTTCGGGTGGGCATATCAAAGTTACGTGTGTGCTTACTGCCATTGCAATATTAGCAGCTCTGTAACCTCTACCTTCGTTTCCCCATCAGTCAACCTCTAAACTGAGTATGTTCCTATATGAAAGGAGGAGACTAGGGAAGGTCACAGGAAGGCAGAAAAACTGAGAAAGGTGATCTTGCAGACCAACATGTTCATCTCCAGTCTCTGATAGTGCTTTCCTATTACATAAATTCAGTCTCGTTCTCATATATAATGAGGATCGCAACCTTGTTGTTTATAACCTCTTTCAAGTTCAATAAAATCAAGGCGGTGCATTCACTTCTTACCTCTTCAGCCATATGCTCATGTGTACTGTCACCATCTTGGTCAAGGCATAGATAAAGCTCTGGTATTAAATGCTGCAAGTTACCATATGGATTCCCAGCAAAGAACAGAGAGACTAGAAAGCAGCCTACACCCTGCACCATACACATACATCCAGTCTCTTCTGGACAACATTTTAATATCGCTCAGGCTGTATTTTTATTAAAAAAAAAAAAAATCTACAAGCCTCTCAGAAAATTCCACAGAAGCTTAGAAAAAAAAATGTGCTCACTGTTGCCACAGGGCACAAGTGTGGTCTGCATGAGAGGTATCTCTCCAAGTAAGCACTTCATTTGCAGATGAATTGCCAATAGACTCCACTCCAGATTGTATATTCCAGTTACAGGATTTTGTAGGAGCAATACAAAAGATAAAAATGTGATGTGGTTTCCTCTATGCAGCTTTTTACCTGAAACCTCTCAAGGCAGTCTACACTGCTACAAACATTAATATCCATGCCCTGTCTTTCAAGCAAGGCTAACAGCCACCCCATAAGGCAGAGCTTTGGGGCCATGCAAGGATGGTAGCTACTTTCTGTCATCACACATCCCCACGTTCTTTTTCATAAGGTATGGGCAGACCAAAATAACAAGAAAAAGAGGCATAATCCAACACCACCCAGCATCAGGTGTCCCAAACTCAGATCTCTCTAAGAAGAACTAATGAATAACAGGCTGACAGTAACAAGACTAGTAAACTCACGGATCAAATGGGATTATGCTAATTCAAATCACTTTTAGTTATGGGAGACTTCAGCGATATTCTGAAAAGTTGTCAGGTTAAACACAGAAATATCACTGCAATCCCTTCTGCTTAATTTATTTTTTCCCTCCTCTGTGTTACCTAAGTTTTTGCAATGTACTTTCCTGCTTTGTTATTTGTAAAAATGTTTGAATTATATGACTGAGCCAGATTGGCATGAGCTAAAGTTGCCACAATCTAGTCAACACTTTTATTACCTTTGTGAAATAGAGGTCTTCTGTTTTCTGTTGTGTTTTTTTCCCCAAAGCAATAGTTCCTTGAGTTATGTGATTAAATACATTAACCTTGTCCTCTTTAAAAAAACAAAACAAACAAAAAAACACTGAAGTGTTTTGAGCTTGCTTGACCTGTAGAAAAAAAACTTGAAAAGAAACAGTATCAGCAGAAGGCTCATCCACTTTATACTAGGCAGAAACAAATTAAAAGAGACTTTGAATCCATTATCACATTTTGGAACTCATGATCTTTAAGCCACTTTATGATAGAAGCTCCTCCATCATCTGGAAGGTTTGTGATTTGCAATACCAAAATGTTACAGCTGTAGTCCCAGAACTAATCCATATCCCTGCCCCTTTTAGGTGCCTTGTGACCTAAAGGTTGCCGGTAACAAATGCAATATGCGTTGGGGAGCAGGTAATGGATGAAACTGCCTGTGGAAGGGAACTCCTCTCCTGTCCTGCTGTTCAGCCTCTGCACATCAGCCTGTCTTTTTGCAACCTAATCATGTGTATAAGGTTAAATACATGCTATGAAAGGTGAAAAACTCCCTGGGATCCGTTCTAGTGCTAACCTATATCAGATACAGACCCGGCTGAATCAATTAGGTGCAACTGTTGTTCAGGGTTTTCTGAGCTGACTGTTTCCAGGCCATTTTCTCTTTGTCTTTTGTCACAGCTGTTGTATACAAACCATTCAACCAGATGTAGTGTTTTAGTTTCAAATTACTTATTGATTCATATACAAGGAAGGGGATACAAGGGGCAGATAATTTAAAGCTAAAAATATCTCTTCCACTCATAAAATGACACAGATTCTTTTTTACTGGATAATAGAGAAGACTAAGTGTTATGCTGTGATGTTCCTTTGACTGAGACTTGAGAAAAGTATTGCAGTGAACTTCTACTTGAGAATGTCAAAACTCAAGGCATTTCAGCTAACTCAGGTGCTTAGTTTTCAGAAAAGGCCTCTTCTCTTGCTTCCAAGGCTCTTAAACTGTACTAAGAACATGCAGGTCAAAGCAAGCTCTTCTTGAATTTGAAATTTTTGTGTTTGTCATAAGAGCTGCTGTGCTATTTTATTTCCCCCTCCCCCCCGGAAAATCATTGCTTTCTGTGACAACTGTAAACTTTCAGCTTCCCTCCAAAACTATAGATCAGATCAGCAAATTTAGAGATGCAGTAACTGAAATATATAAGAACAAAACACCAGCAGCATCACCAACAAAAAGACTTTTCAGGAGAAATCAGTAGAGACATTCTATTGCCATATGAAACCAGACCTACGTCCAACATGGTCATGCCCCACCATGTTTAACCTTAGTCTTTGATCAAATAGGTTCAAATCTTAGATAACCATTATCAAAATAACTGTTGTTTCATTTATTCATTCAGTTCTATTTCTCAGCACAAATAATCAAACGCCCAAGAACTGTCCCATAGATATTTGTGGTACCCTGGTAGCACGCTTCAAACCAACTTTTTCACATTCAGTGATCAGAATAATATTTTCAGATCTATAACCCTGCCTTACACAGGTAGGATAGCCAATACATAAAAAAAACTTGTTATGGTGGAAGGTGCTAAATACAACAACTGCTTTTTATTCAGTAATAAGAGTCATTTACCTCTATGCAGATAGCAGCTGGAGAATCAAAGATCCTACTAACTCATCAAAGAATTGAGTAAGGTCTTGCTTTCAGGCTCAAAAAGCCCATGTTCAGTAGAAAAACCTACAGACAAAGAGGAGATCATCACTCAAGGTGTGAACAGTTTGTTATGTGGGTGGGCTGAAATGTTCAGGTAACGTCTCGGAGGTAGCAACAGGTTGGATGACAGAGAAAAAGGTGTGAGGAAGAACATTACAGGAAGCAGGGAGGATGCTTCATCTGGCACAGAGCTCACCAGAGTCACACAGGTGGGGATTTCTGCACAAAGATATTGCCTACCATTGTTTTTTCACACATGCTGTACTCAGGTTAATAAAAAAAGAAATATCTAAAGGCTATTTGACTGATATCATCAGTGCTTCCACTTAAGAGAAATAGCCCTGCAAGCCCTAAATGCTGGTCAACTCATAACAAAGGGAAATCATCTCTTTTTTAAAAAAAATAATTATATAGAAATAAAAAGCAAGATCATTCATCATTCCTGCTATAACCTTATACAGCCTCTGTGGGTCAGTTCATACGGTAAAAGAGAACATAGCTTTTTAATACTTTCAAAATTTTTTACTCTTTACTATTGCCTGCTATTGAAAAAGCTATCTTGAGACCAGAACACTCAAAGAGAACATTATGTCTTTCCATTTCTGCCCCCCCAAGTAAAGCACTTGAAATTCATTTCTAGCTAAGTTTTACTAAAGAAAATAGTTATTAAATAATTATCTACAGAATACATTTTTGGACTGCTAGTAAATTTTAACTAGCTCTATATAATAAAGTCATTGTTAATTAATTAGCAATAAATGTATCCTGTATTTTTATAAGCAAGTACAAGTGAAATGTGAATAAGGTGACTCATGAATGTTCGTTATAAAATCCTTCATACCATGGGAGATGAGCTGGAACATTAAAGCTGGGACAGATAATCTTCTGATTTCCTGCCACGCACTTTGATTGAATGTGTCTTGAAAACCAGTAAGGAGATATCTACATTCATGCAGATACTTCCTTAAGCTTAGCTGCATGAAGCAGGTCTTTGAGGTCTGATGTTGTCCCTCTGCAATGGAAGGAACTGTATGATAAAAAAAAAAACCAAACAAAACCCCCCAACAACCAGACCTGGAGGATCTTAGATGTTAAAGAAGTGGCTCACAACTGATTTCCCCCAAGACCACCTGAATTTTTGCTTGTTTCTATTTTCTTTCCTGGGCTTCACGGCTTCACGTTCCAGTGGATCAACAGATCCACTAAACAGCCATACAGAGACTGGAGCAGGGCAGGGCAGTGGTACAGCCAGGGCATGTGTTCATGGGGCTGCACATTCACCAGGGCCGAGCCCTGCGTGTGTCCCTTCCTGCTCATGTGCCTCCAGATGTGCCAGCAACACACAGTGTGCCAAGGTAGCACACTGGAGACGATTCAGAGGCTGCAGAAGTCCCTCGTCTTAACACTTCCTTATGTCTTTAGTCTTCGGTTGTTTGATTCCAGAGGTGACTTTTGCCTTATCCTTGAAGAAGAGAAGGAAGGATCATCCTTTCAGGATTGTTTGATGGTTCCTTTGCAGCTCATGGAAAAATGTGGCTCCATAAGGCACCAGTCTCAGCTGGAATTATTCCAGCGGCTAGATAGTTCATGCAGAACCAGGAGGATCATTTCTATAGTTCTCACAATACTGCGAGCAGAGCACTAGGGAATGCTCACCCTGTTTTTCACTGCTCTCATATTTTGCCTCATGTGAAAGGGAAGACAAAATATGAATCTTCCCCTCTTGTACTAGAAGGAGGTAACAGTCCAGAGGTTCAAATTCTGCTAAATTACATTGTCTCTGAAGAAGAACCTGCTTCATACGCTAACACCACACGAAGGGCATTTTCCAATTTAATTATTAGATATTCCAGCCTCTTTGAAACACTGGGTGTTGCTCAGGACAGCAAGAAAGCTTCAGTAGCATGACAAAAGCCATCACCTCCAAAGCCCTTCAGACATGCAAAACACAAATCTTAGAAGACTGCTTAAGGAAGCTAATTTGACGATGATGATGACAAAGATAAAATTTACTGCTTCAGACTGAGCAAATTGTCAGCAAAGCTTACTATTGAGGGAAGCAAGTTGCAATACTGCACTTCAATGTATATTCCCCCTTACGTAGAAAGTGTCGTTTTAATGATCATGGGAAATAGCTGTACTGTTATCTGTTGAGGAGTCACTAATCTCTGTGTTTCATTTGGAGGATTTCCATTGTAATGCCTGCCTAAACTAGGATTATCATTGCTGTTAAACTGCCAGAGAGCAAACAACAGGGAAGTGAACTTCTGATCAGCATATATTACATTTTTATCTCTGAGTAATATTAATGAACAAGTAACTGCAGAGCTACTGTCATGAAAATCCTGTGGCAGCATGATCCTGAAGACTAGATGGGCCCAGGAAACAACATAGAGTTTCTCTCAGTTGGACTGTCCTGATATTTATTGGTGCGCAAGTGTCGAGGGAGCTAAACACAATGAGGTAGATAGGTCTCATAGTTCTGCCTTGCCCAGCACCATGGTACTTCCTTGTCACACTTCTGCTGAGTTTGTCAATGAACTGATTGCCCTTCCTTTGAAATAATCTCTTTGGTCCCAGGAGGAGAGAAAGGAAACAACTCTGGGTGAAGATTCTCTAGATCATTTTTGGTGGCTTTGGGAGGACATCATTCTACCATCTAGAACATAAAAAAAAAAAATTAAAAATGAAAGAGTCACTCAGTGTGAAATTTGGGTTGTTCACCTGCTGATCAACATCTGCCAGACATCATATGGGATTAAATTAATTTTATTGTTTATCCATCACTAACTTCCCCCAGCACCCTGAGTACTAGCAGTGAGAAGAGAGAGGTGTAGAGGAGAAAGGACTGGGTTACCTCATAAAGCAACTCTTCAGTCTAAGCATGCTCAGAAAATAAGAATCTGTTGTACTGAATAGCATATCCTGACCTCTTTGAAAGATTCAGGCATACAGCTATTGAAAGCTCCGCCTACGTTCTGAATGTGTAATCCCTGCAGCCCAAGTACTCCTAAACACACCTTTGATTAGCTGAAAATGCAATTATTTTTATAATAATACTTTGCAGACAGCTTGTAAGAATATCAATGATCTTTTTTTCTCTCCCTCCCCTCCCTATTTTAAAATCAGTTTCTGTTAGAGGAGCAGAAGATTTACTGGAGAAATAAGTGCTTCACTTGCATTTAAACCATGTAAAAGACAGATTGGCTGTGTTTTTAGACACTTACATCAAAGTAATTACAGCACTATATAAAGTATCGGATTCATTAAGGGGCTCTAAAACAATTTTTATATACTATTAAGTAAAAGGAAAAGAAGAAAAGAATGGGAAACTACAAATTAAACCTTACGACTTGCCTTCTTTGTCAAGTAAACTCCTCCCAGCTTTTGTCTAAGGAACAAAGACCCCTGATAAAGGGCAACATGAGATGCATGATGGAAGAATATATAAAGTGTTGGACTGGGGCTCAGGAGGTTTACATGCAGTGTCTGTCTTGCCAGAGGTTTCGTATGTGCAGTGAAGCAGTTAGTCTATGTATTCATGCAATTAATCCTGTACCCAACAAGACAAAGGTAGGATTTACTTTCTGCTGGTCCCTTCAAATTGCAGCCTATTTGGGGAGGTGAGGGTCTCATTTCAAGCATTTATTCAGTGCTTACAGCAGTAGGACATTGGCTTTGCTTAGCTACCAAGATGACAGGATTCTGCTATTTGAAGATACAAATAACAGTATGAGAAAAGGTACTTCAGAGGGTTCAAAATAGCCATAACATAAACGAGACAAAGTTAGTAAAAAAGATGGTTAACAAAGAAAATATTCAGGTCACGAAATCTCTAACCAAGAACACTGTGTTTGTGACGAGTTTCTCAGGTGTTCAGATGTGACAGTGTATTTTAAACTAGACTGGGTAATGTAGCTGGAAACATTGCGGAAGCAACTACGGCTGTGGGGCTGACATTTGCTAGTGCGTGAATGAATACATCTGTCTGAGGTGGTTACAAGAACCACAGGCTTACTCTGGAAATTCAGGCACAGTTGATTTCTAAAATTAAAAACTGTTTCCTGTGAACAAAGTTGATGCAAAAGAAGTGGGCTCTCTTCCCTTACTTATAACCTTCATCCTATGGCTTGAAAATTGGGAAAGAAAAAGAAACTTCCAGGAACCAGCATGCTTTGAATGCTTTATTTTGTCTACTTTACACATTAATTTCCCAAGTGTTTCCTGATTCTTATTTGGTTAACACATTAGGGTATCTAATTCTTATTTGCTACACAAATCGCTCATTTGCAATCAAATTTCCATCAGTATTTGCTATCTTATTATCATGGTTAACATCACTTTGCACTTTGGTATTAACTAGAGAGACATTCTAAAAAGCAACTCAGTGTTATAAGTTGAGAATACTATGACTGTGTTTTTCTAACAAAGAAAATTGCTGTAATGTCGCTGGGTCATTCTAGTTATTGAATCCCAGCATCCCAAAGGTTTATCAAGCAACCATCTCAGGCTTGCAGTTTCACTGCTTGCATTTCGGCGAAGCTAATTAAACCTCAGTAGGATAAAGCTGGAACTGCAACAACTGGACTAAAAGTCATCTTCACCTCAAGCTCAAAGCCACATCCATCCCACAGAGAATGGCGTGGCTCTATCTGAAGTTCGCCATGCTTCTGGGATGCCAGCAGGATAACAGCCCCTGTGTTTAGTTCTGCTCCTGCCTATGACTGTATAAATTGATTTATCAGACAGTCAAGAACAGTGAAAATCCTCAGTGGTGCAGAAAGGTGAGAAAGGCTAAGATTGGGCCACAAGAGAGACAGACCTTCTGGTACTTTTGACTGTGACTAAAAGTGAGATGCAACATCCACGAATAAAGCTTTTATGGCATGTCTGTCAATTTATCAGGATTCCCATCTGCATCAGCAGCCTTGGAGACTTTGAGACCTCAGACAGTGGTGGGGGTCTCAGTACCACCAGTCTCTGCACACTACCTTGCACTGCTCACAGGCACAGCTGAAGAGGACCTTCACGATCCAGAACTATGTATCCTAAGATAGGCTCATTGTGATCATATGAAACCCTTTTTGACCTTTCTTTTCCCTTTCATCTCTTCATGGCAGAGCACCTGGTGTTAGCTGCTCCATAATTCAGGCATGTGGATGTGCTGTAGCGCCACAAGAATGTAGGTGTGGTCCTTTCCAGAGGTCAACCTTTATGCGAGTTTGTGTAACCTACATTTTCAAAAGTCTCTAACAAAAATTAGCTTGAGATTTCTGTGAACACAGAGTTACTAATTCTGGATTTACTAGGAATATGTGCTGTCAGACTCAAAGGCATCTAAAGAATCAATGCCCCTGATAGCCAAATGACAAGGAAGTTAAGAACCAACCTCATCAAACTTGGCTTTAATTTTATCCCCCAAGCTTATCTTGGATAATTCAAAATTATACAGATGAGATTCCTACCCAAAGAAATGTGTTTCTGAGTCCTGAAAGTATGGCTGAAGAAAAGATTTGAAAAGTGTGTGATTCTACATATATTGAACCGATTTTTTCCTGCAGCTATTAAATTTACAGCCAAGAGTTACTGAAAATATGGCAGTCAGTGGAAACATTTACAGTAAATTATCTGTATTTTGAATTAGGGACTTCTAGATACTTAATAGTAATTGCAAAAGTGTTATCTCTTGGTAAAATGCACATTAATCTTGCTCTTTCCCACTTTAAGAAGGATCATTCCCTGGTTATTATTCAACTCGGTGCTCCAGCAATTTTCAGTCCTATCTTCTCTTCTACCCTCAAGTTCTGCTGACGCCAGAAGAGAGGTTGCTTGTCAGCTGGGTGATGCTGCCTGCTGGTTTTCTCTAGCATTAGGATGGTTCCTATAACCTGGGGCTGCCGCATGTTTTTGGAGCCTGCCATGTTACCAGGCTTTCACAGGGTCTGAAGTAGTTGGAAGGGGACAAAGCAATCCAGAGTTTGACTCTCACCTTCTCCAGGGGTAACCTGGCTTTCCCCCATGCCAACCAACCCTGAAAGGCTTCCCTGGTGCTCACAGCTGTCTCTGCAGGAGCTCTCTCTAACACTTACCCTGGAAGCCTGTGGGTAGACAGAGCCGCAGCGGAGCTGGAGGCAGCTGGAGAAGGGCCCTCCTTCTCTTGACTATTAATTCATTTTCCTTGTCTGCTAAAAAGTGGGTGTTGCATATGCTGATATCCCTATATACTTACTAATTAGTGTCCCATTCACCTTGAACTACAGAGCTCACAGCTGCCAGCTGCAGCTTGTGATATCTTGAGTATGTGTTTGATGAACTCTGGAGACATTTTCATCTGTTAAATATAGAAAAAATGAACAGCTTCCCAGGACAGGCAGTGCAGCACGGAATCATATGCTTGTCAAAGCCATGTCTGCACTCCTGACTTCAAACTAATAGAGCTGCAAAGTTAGTGAAACTGTGCAATACTGGCTGGCTCAGTCCCAGGCTAATTTCTCAGACAAATATCCATGTGACAGAAATTAGCTGCTACATTGGGCATTAACTACTACTTTCACTGGTTTGATGACCAAGAGTGTGCCATAAACACTATGCCAAAAGTCTGCCAGTTCAACGTTGGTATAGTTAATGTCTTTGTTTCCATATTTATGAAGCTGCTACTGGAAATACTTCAGATGCCAGCAGGTTTCTTCAGCACTAAGAGGAATTAAAGAACAAGCCCAATACTTCTAAGAAAATTAAATGCAAGGGAATTACCACTGGTCATTTAGACCAGATTTTAGAAGATCAAGCTGAATATATGTTTTCTGTGCGTTTACTCAGTATTTAACCATTATGTGTTTATTAACATGCAATTACACAGTTGCCACTGAGTAACTAGTAGAGCCACCCTGTACTCTGACTTTCTAGAAGAAAAGAAATTGGAAGCCATGAGCAGATTCTGTGCTAATGTACTACTGAAAATATTATGAGATTAAACACATACTTTGCAATTACAAATAGGGGTAAATGGTTAACATATTTAGTCAAAGCACTGCTTTGACTTCAGCTGCTTTAAAGAAAAAAATATCTATTTATTATTGGAAAGATTTGTATGAGGATAGTTAGATATCCTGATTGTTAACCTTAATGCATAACCATATTTACAAGGTAACAGGCAAAGGAACAAGATTTTTGATACCCTGCTTCTTCTGTATCCTCCTTTGTATCTAGCTCGTGCTTTGGCTTTTCTTTCAAGCTTCTAGCTTCAAAATAGGCCAGCCTCTCTCTGAGATAAGAGTGCCTTCCTCTTCCCCATGAAAAGGGATTGGGATTCTTTTGCATACCCTCCATTCAGAAATATTACTATAAGCTAATTACCTCATGTTATGAACAGTAATTTTGGAGGCTTAAAAGTGTGGGGGGAAGGTTTTCTTCAAGAAAAGATTAATTGTTTACTTTATATTAATATCTTAAAAAAACCCAAACAAACCAGATGTTATGACATGATGTGTAATTAACTGAATTAGAAGACATGGCACAAGGTAGGAGAAATTATGTTTCCACAGTGATTTTTTTCCCCATCCTGGGGTAGTTAGAGGGGGAAGTGCCCACCAAAAGATTTTGCTAAATTATTAAAAGTGAAAAAGGTACAGAATCAGAGTAATATGGATTAATGGAGAAATTGGAATCAATATTTTATTACAGTTGCTAATGAAATATTTACCAGACTAATTTTCTTACACACTATAGAGTAATTAAAGAGTTACAACCCTTATATTAACACCTAGGTTAATGTGCCACCTCTTATGTTTGTGTTTGTATGAAAGTCAACTAAGTAAATTCACCTTTGATGAGAAGATTCTCATCTATGGCTTATGTTCGAGCTTTTTGTTTCCATGGTATCTTACTTCCACTTTTTGCTAATCTTAGAGAGCGTTCTGAGGGGATTGATCCAATGTCCATTGAAATGAATACATAGCACAGGCACTGGAAAGTATGAAAATCAATGCAAAGACTTGCATTAACTTCACAGTATTTTGGCCTGAACTCATCACTCTTTAATGACAACTATGAAGAGTTGCAAGTCAGTAACAGATTCTTAAATACAATGTTGACCACCTTAGTATGAAAAAGAAAAAACAGGATGTTAGAAAATACCAGATTAGAAGCAACATGTTGAGAGAGGCAAGTAAAATCCCAGGCTCAACAGTTAGTGAGGTAGCACTCATCTGCACTGACAGTGACCAATGAGGTGAAGGGGGAAGGTAAGAATATCTGATGCAATAGAAAGTGTCTTCTGTCCTGCTCGGTTATTTTAAGATGCAAGAATGACACACAAACCTTTTTATCACACTGTGCTCGCACATGTATTTTGTGCGGGTCACATATTTTAAACAGTTAAAAAAATATTTTAGAGATATTAGCTAAACAAAAATAATTCAAGAGCATGTGTGTTCTTCTGCTTGTATAAATGGTTCCCATGAGTGAAATAAAACTGGGCTCAGAGGGAGTAAAAATACCCACAACTAATCAACTGGAGACATCTCCAGACATGATTTAGGATGTTTTCTTTCTATAGAAAAAACATCAAATACATTGAGTCAAACACCAGAGGATCTTCCAGAGTTTGAGGAACTGTTTGTCACTAAGGTAAAGCTACAAATTTCTCTTTTTTTCATAAAGTTTGAGTTCCTGCTTCTACAAGACCACTGTCTGTCAGCCTTCACAACTCCTTCAGGAATATGGCAAGATCCATGTAGGAGTGATTTGGCAGTAAGAGTGAAAACTGAAAACATTTCTCAAATAAGCTGGTTTCAAGACTCAACCTAAAAGGATCTAATGCATCAGTTTGAAACTGCAGCAGAATGAATCAACTTCAGTGGGGAAAGCAGAAGTGAAATAGAAAAAAAAATGCAGGAAAAGTGCAACTTTACCGATTATTACTGTCTCTGAGAGCTGTGCTTGTGACATGGAAGTCATTATGGTGCCCACCTGCAGTCGTTTGCATGCAGGCACATCAGTCATGGAGGTAGGATCCAACCTGTGACTCTCAGAAGTTCGTGATCCTTATTGCTTATCCGTACTCCCGCAGTGGTATCTCATGGATACAGGTCTGCACCATTCATGGCTGCCATTCCAAACCCTTTCTTTCCTTCCAGATTTCAGTCACACACACCTCAAATCCACTCTACACAGTACTGAGAACCATAAAAATATAGAGCAATTATGCTAAAGTTCCTCTTTCAGAAAACAATACCACTAGAGGAAAACATCTCCTACACTACATCTCCAAACAGATGATTAGTATGTTCTTCTCAGAAGAATTTAAAAGCCCGTAGGTACAGGAAAATACCTACCTGTAAAGCTGACAATATACTCTAGTGCAGACAACACTTACTCTTCTTTTTTGACCTCATTAGAGAGCACAGCCTCCCCTAGTATCAAAGTACCCAAGTACTTCCTCTCTGCTCCTTCCCTTTCCACCCCTGTTTCTCTCCCCCTGTTGCCAACAAGAGCTTAAAAGCACATTTGGAAAGAGGACTCTCCATGCTGCCATTAAACATTTTAGTCGACACATTGTTCTTTTTCTGGCTTTGTAAACATGCAAGCTGCAAGGATGGCCTCTACATAATTTTGCAGCTTATTTTACTCAAGAAAGGCAAAAGCAGAGCTTGGATTAAAGCGAGCAGGAAGCAGTACTTTGCACGCCACATTGTATCTACTCCTTTTCCCTGCTAATTGCTCACTGGCAGTGTTGTAAGAGTCATCACCTTCACAGCTTATACAAAATTCAGGAGGAATTAAAAAAAACCCCAAACGTTCCTTCCTCAGTTTCACATTGCTTTTCTCATCAGAGTTTTCTCATCATTCCCCTCTTCTAATCTTATCTTGAGATCAATAAACTTACCAGCGTTGTACACCAAATGGACATAACAATACACTACATTTGGCCTCCATAATGTAAATATTACTTTTACCATAGACAAAAAATCTCTCTCTCTCAAAACCACACAACCCACCCAGATGACATGTTTACTGAAAACATTTCTAAATCCCAAAGCCAGTCATTATGAATGTAACTATGGCTCTTCTCTGATGTAAGTTATTCCCTGCAATATGCCACAGGTAGAAGAGAAATTTGAGGAATGTTAATCAAGAAGCAGGTAGAAATGAAAGTGAAGTAGACTTGATTTTCCCGCTCTTGACTGGAAAGACAAAAACATCTGCCACAGAAGTATCTGGTGCAAAATGCACTTCTCAGAAGTTATATTGCTGTAAATCTTTACCAAATGAAGCTAGGGGACACTTCCAACACAACACCAACATCTCTTGGCAGGAATTGCTCATAAAGTAAACTGTAGGAGCAGAAATTGTTATTTTAAGATGCCCAAACTCCCCTCCCAGGAGGCAGCAATAACAGAAGAGATGCACACACCTGTCCAGATGTGATCCCTCCTCAGAAAGGCACCTTCAGCATTGCCCAGCAATGGCCTTGCTCCATACCCTCAGAACTAAAGGCAGTAGAGATTGCAGCCCCAGGTTTATTCAGGCTGCCAAATTTGTAAGGCTTGCTTGTAAAAGTCTGGGATCTCACAAAAACAATGACAAGGGCTGTCTGGGTTATGAAATGCTACACTCAATCTACCCACAGTGGACAGGTAGACAGATACAAGAATATTTGTATGCACAGGCTGGTCTGCCCTGCTTCCCCTGCCCTCTAGCCATGCCAGCCTGCCCCAGCCAAACCTTGCTCGCCTCCAAGCCACCTTCAAGCGAGAAGAATTTGGTACATTCCTGGTATTTCCTCCATAAAACCTGGGGCCACGCTTGCAAAATTGGCATCCGCAGAGACAGCAGAATTGGGGGGTTTTGCACATCTTCAAGATTACCTGTATAATGAGATGTTAAGTAGTAGCAGAAACCTGCTTTAAGGGTAGCATTGAGTCTGCTATAACCACAGGACCACAGGAGCTGTGGCTTTGCTAAGAAGCACCAAGCACCGCCTGTGATAAAACCACACCTGGAAGCAACAAGGCATCAACCCAATTTTTTGAAGGTCTTTTGTTTTAAAGCCTTTTTCATAACAGTGGTCTTCAATTTATACATATCACCATTTTAAATGTAAAGGTCTATATTTAAAATTAGAAGAGTGAAAATGAAATTAAGATTTAATGACAAAGCTTTTGAGGTATGAGAACACAAGATGATTAAATCAAATCTTAAGTATGGGCTCAGGCCAGACGTTTGTTATTTTTTCAAAAAGCTGAAAGAAGAGAAGGCATTTATTTTCATTATTTCTACACATATATTTTTAATGCAAATAAAAAAGGAATAAATAAAGTTTTGCAATTATCACTAAACTGCATAAAAGCCATTAGCAGCTGCCTGTGTTTAGCTGTAGAGGAAGATGAAGAGACAGCTCTATGTATTAAGACATACTCTCCAAAGTTGTATTTTTCAATTTTCTTGTGGCGTCACTTCTTTTTCCACTAGGTGGCACTCTGGAAATATTTCTAAATTCTGGATTCCTTTGCATTGGCTTTTAAAAAGCAAAAAAATTAGCGATTTCCCTCAAACCTTCTATTGTTTACAGCCTACTGAAAAAGGCAAGTGAATTACACAGAGCAGTAGAGAAAATTAGCATTGTTAAATGTGTCACATATATCACTAATAAAGTTTCATTATTTATACTGTCAACTTGAAAAGCACTTATTTCCTAATCAATCAACTCACAACTAAATAAACAGTCATATATGCATACAACATGAAAGCACAGTACTCCTAAGTCAGATCTTCCTAAGATTAAGAGTATGCTGTTTTTTTGTTAGGAGGGAAGGAATAACAAAGGAGAATGCCCCCCAATTTACTCACTTTCACCCCACCTCCAGATACCTACTTTTATTGAAGAAAAAATACATGTATGTATTTTAGGATAGATGTTCTCTTCTGCTTGTTTTTTTTTAGATAATAAATGCTACATTTAACCCCAAAGGTGCTCCTGAAACACAAGTTAGGACAGTCACATCAAATTAATTTGCAAAAGCTGGAGATGCATTTAAAATTAACCCATCTCTATTTGCGGACCAAGGATGCAGAAGAGAAAAAGAGATTTAAACAGTCACTTGAAGGGCTTTGTACCATCTAAATCCAGCTGCAGTCTCACAGACATCCCTTTTGATGTTCACTAAAGCTGGAGATGAATTCTAGTAAACAGATGTCCTTGTCAGGGAAAATAAACAAACAAAAAACCATCAAATTTGGTACTATCTGGTGTTTGGAAGTGAACTGCAAACAGTTCTCCTTTTGTTTGCTGGGTTGCTGCAGGAATGGGCTGATGTGGCACAGGATCTAAGAGTGGAGACATACTGATAAATAAAGGCAAGTAACACGTCTCCTTGGTTGTGAAGGACCTGGGCAACAGGGCATTTGGTATGTGCCAGAGAACCAGCTGCTGCTCTTTCTACTCAGTCAAAAGTCAACCTGTCCTGTGTGGCTTCGTTTGAACTTTGTCTTGTAAAAGGTATGAAACAGGTCATGCTGAGAAGCAAAAGCAAAGTGCCATGGCCTCTTATCTTCCCGGCTTTCCCTCCTGACCCCAGAACGTTGTGCAGGTATTTCTTAAACATTCAGGTTATATGTTTGCCTGTGGAAGAGGCCAACCACAGTCGCAGCTGCCAGCTAGGAACTGTTCTGTTCTTACTTCTTCTTACTCATTTGTGACAATTTTAGGCGACTATCAGAGAGTTTGTAAATCAAAGGCTTAGCACAGAAGTCTGTAAGTAGCAGCAGAGGTTGGCTGGATGACACGGGCAGGGTTTGTGTGCTCACAAAAGGAAGATGCCCTGCAGAAGCAGCCAGTCTCTGTTACTGAGATTTGGCCATCTTTGAACTTACTTTCTGACACACTGAGCCACAGAAACCCTCCCCGGAGGTGGAGGAAGCCTGGATCACTGACCTGGCTTCTTAACTGGAAGGCAGGGCCAAAATTTCCCAATCGATTAGGTCAAACTTAGCTCAAAATTCAAGTGTGTCTTGCAGACAGAAAGTGCAGAGTGAGCCTTGTTGATCCAAATACATTCAAAAGTGCATGAAAATACAGACCTCATAATCTCCTGCAGACCAGGAATTAAGGGTAATGAAACTTATGAGGCTTTATTCAAGAAAGGAGATGAGCTGGCCAGCTCACAGTCCTGGACAGCCATTGGCAACATGAGGGGTCACACATATCACTCCACACTGTTATGACAGAAAATCTTCATCTTCCTGTAGACAGTGTTAACTCATCACAGAACTGAGAGTTTATCTGGGATTTCTGTGTTCCTAATAGAAACACAGGACCCAAACCCAAACGTAAGCATTTCGGTCCCCGGGGTGTTTTTCATTACCCGTATTGCTGACTATTAGCCAACAGATTGTTCGAGTTCATTAGCTCAGCTGCTTAGGAAAAGGCAAGGTGGGACAGATGGCAGGTGAAGAGCTCTTCCCTGCCTCCACATGTTCTTAGTGATGAACTTCTTAGGTCTACTGACAAAGATTGGCTTTTCCTCCTTCAGAAAGCCTCTGCAGCCCACAGCGAGCCTGCATCAGAGCATAATCTTAATTGTGAGCCACAGGGATGGTGGGCAAGTGACTCTCAACACAGGCTCCATGCTTGGCCACGTGCAAACACAGTCCCCAATGCCCTCATTATCAGAGGCAGATTTCATCAAGCAAGAGAAGCTTTGGTCACTTGAGTCAGAGAAAGGCAGAGGATTTGGCTGTTTGTCTTTACAGCAGTATGGCTAAATCAATAACTTGTGGAATGAGAGATTTAGGGTGGATGAAAGGTGCATTATCTTATATATGTGTGTTGGAAAGTGCTGGCAACACACTGCAGTTTTGAACAAATAAATGAATTTACTAGGTGGAAGAGAGAGACTGCTGATAAAACAGAAAAAAATACTATACTCAGGAGGTGATTTTAGTCCGAGTGCTAATATTTTATACAAGGGAATATCGAATTTAGGGAGAGGCTTATTCATTCATTTGGCTTTTTAAATTTCCAAAGTGCTTTTATTGACTGATTTTGTTTGTGGCAGCTAATATTACTGTCACTGTAACAATATTTTTTCCTTATTTAGTTCTCCTGATGCAGTTTGCCATCTGAAGTCATTTACCTTTCATTTCTTTTAAATAAAGCTGCTTTTTAAAAACTCAGAGATGATTCACATGGTTTGAGCCTGCATTTGCTCAGATAAAACTGAACTGCTAAAACTTCAAGAACTGTTGCATTAGCTGAGACCCAAGGTCCATTTGCTGTGAATTTAACTGCAGCAACATTAATTGACAAGACATCTGCAGAATGCAAATAGGAGAGGTACCCTCTTCCTTACATGTCAACCTTCCCTCCAAATTTTATAGCATTTTTTGTCTTGGTGACAACATTCATCTGCTAGGAGAAAACATACATGTGAAAAGAATTTCTTCAGTTTGAGATCTGGTTTGATAGAACTTCAGTGTAGCATGTCCAGGCACCCTTAATCACCTAGTCATGGAGATGCCAACCCCACAGTGGATGTACAATAGAAGATATTCCAGCAACACCACCTTTCTCCCATTTAAAACCCATTTCATTCAGCATTAAACTTTTTCTAAAGCTGCAGACAGCTTTCTGAGTCGTAGTCCTGCCATTCCAGCAGACTACAGAAGAGCAAATGCATTTTGAACTTGAACTATATTTGCTGAGGGCAAGGCTGCAAGCCTCAGCTAAATCAGCCATCGGCTCTGAGCTCCTGCCTTTGGGTGAGAGGCTAGGAGGAATTGCTTCTGCAGAACCCTGCTGAATTCAGTGTCAAAATAAAATAAAAATTGCTCCCAGATCCATGAAAAAAACCAGTTTTTCTGTCTCTGAAGGAGCAGAGTTTATGCTTTTCATCCTTCCTTGCAAAAGCCAAGCAGACCACCACCAGACCTGGGGAACTCCAGACGAGATTCAGCTCACGGGCACGAATGTTTATTTTACTGAATCTGCAGTGACTTACCACCTTCCAGTGGGATGAAGTGTTGTACTTTGACTTTCAGTGAGAACAGAGAAGCAATCCACTTGATAGCCTCCTTTGCCAACTTGATCACAAGGCCTCCAGCAGGCTGCAGAAGTCCTTGGGGCTGCAAAAGTGGCAGCTACACCCCAGTTATTCAGTGTGACTCAGTTCTTGGAAAGAGACTGCATCCCAGATGGCTAAACAGGAGATGAAGAGGAGCAAAAATCAACAAGGGAGAAGGACAACTGCAATACTTTGCCACCTTAACAGTGCATCGGTTTGATGGTGCAGACAGTAAGCAGTGTTTGCATGTTAGAGGGTCCTAAGCCACCATGTCCATGGCATAAGCTTTCTGAGCACTGGAGTGACACTCTCCACTCTCCACTGACGCATACTGAGTCCAAGCCCCAGCTGATATAAATGTACCTTCATACCATGAAAACAGGCATTGATACCTTGATGCTGCACAGGGTAATTGCTTTTAATTATTCACTTGCCTCAGCATCAGTCCATACAGACTTAGGACCCATGACTTTGGAGAGCCTCTCTTCTTGCTGATCAAGAAAATGGATATGCTGCTCATTAACTCCTCCCTTCTGTGTCTGTTATTCTCAATGGCAACCCAAGGATATCTGAGCATTTTCTATCATCCTTAAATTCTTTCAAGAGACTGTTCAACTCTCCCTATTTGAAATTTATTAAATTCTTTTTTTGTTTGTTTAAGGTGAAAATATCTTGCTCCCTCCATATTGCTTCCCTAATGCTTTCAGAAACAGCCTTCCCTCTGCTTCAAGCTATACCAGCTTTACCTCTAGCATCAATAAGATGTAAGGATATTCATGGAGAGCTCTTTGTGATATTCATCAGTCCCTCTCCCCCAGTCCCATCTGTCATCTGCAAGGGAAATGGTTTAGCTTATTGCATATTCCCTAAGTGGCCACATGTGAGATGGCCACAATCTCATATAAATGTTTTGAGAATGGGAATGGACAGGACAGTCTCAGATTCACTACCAATCAGCCCATGATGGCTTTAGCAGTGCTGGTTGCCCGGGAGCAAAGACAGTCTCTCTTTTTCCAAGCCAATTCACATGCGTTGAAACGAGCCAGTGCTGATTGTCTGGATAATTGAAAAGCAGCCCTGACGCTGGTGGTGTCCCTCTTTGTTCTGGGCAGATTGTTCCAGAGATTTTGGTGTGCTAAACGTTTGGGGATTAGTATGAAGATAAGGGAAGAGTTTGTGATATTTTGTGCAAGATATAACAGATAGAGACTGGTTGCTGTGGGATGGTATCATGGGAACCTGCTAACAGTATGATTGATCTGCCTAAGGGAGCTGGGATTGGCTGCTAATTCAGTGATGTAGTAGAACTAATGATAGATGCTGATGCAGTCTGATTTTTTCAAATATTGTTTTTCCTGGTGATTTATGGTTGCATCTACTAGTTAAAATTAACAGCCACCTTAGCAGGAAGTTCTAGCCTAATTGGTGATTCTGCACCGAGTTTCTCAAATCTGAGCACCAAAAGGATCAAAAGAAGAGACAGAATTCCGAGTGAAGCTGACATCAAAGAAGAACTAGGGATGAGCTGTCACTGAAATCACAATATTTCCAACATTCTGGGTGTTTAGTCCAAGATCTGTTGTTTCTAAGCACTGCAAACCCAGCTGCAAAGTTTGAACCTGGGATTTGGGCTGCCCCACATCTCCTGCGTGTATATCTATATAATTTTGGTTTGGACCAGTCTAAAACAGAAGGGGAAAATATTAGAAAAGCTTCTGCCAGGCAGATAAATGCCTTAGCAGGTGCTGGAGGAAAGAAAAAGCTTTCTGATTATAGCGGTTACGGACTAAAATTCACAATATCTTAACATAGTTTCGACATTACCCAAAAGGTTCTAGTGTTACCTTGGACATATTGTTCATCCTGTTTAGATAAGTTGCTACAAGTTAGAGTATAAGACAGAAACTTCCATTACTTCTTATATAACAAAAACCATTCAGCTTTCCTCCTGACAAAATGTTTTAGAAGCAATTCTGATTATTTTTAAAACAGCATTTTTAAAAATGTAACACCACCTTATCTTTACAAATTCCAAAATGTTTTTTCATGTTATATAAAACAACCTCTCTGCGTAAAACGCTTAGATAATTATACACATTTATATTTTTGTGCACGTGCCCATAAAGTGGACACAAAAACCCAATATCCCCATTTTATCAAAATAAAACCTTTTCAGGTTTTCAGGGGTGAAAGTTTGATTTCACAGGACACATTCTCCTAAAATCGCTATTCACTCTAGATCAAAATAATATTTTAAAAGCACAAGTCTTGCCTTGTGTTAGGAAATCCATTCCTCACTTTCCCCTAGCAACAGCTGTATTTGCTAGGGAAACCCATTAACTTGGAAACAGGACATTCTCTTTCCTCATTGAGGCACTCATTGCTAACAAGAGTAAAAGAGTCGGAGTCTCTGCACTTTCCTTTCTTGTAAATAATAGAAGTAGCCCAATTCACTTCTTAAGAATCCAATATTTCTGGAGAGGTGGCAGCAATTTACTTACCTAACCTGATAACTGACATCACCACCATCCCTGAAAAACAGCAACAACAAACATTCGAATGAATTATTTCACAAAACAAGGATTGTCAGCACAGCTTCAGGGCCTTCAATGCAACACCTACATTTAAATTAATACAGGAGGGGAAGCAATGCCTGAGCTAATAATCCCAGACAGCTTTTCTCTGCTAGTGCATCGGCAATGGGTAATTGCAGGTGCATTGGCACCAGACAGCCACGCACAAGACTGCGAGGCAGGAAGAGTCCTGTTGGATTCCCAAACTGTTATTAGCCAAGGAGGAGAGCCACTAGGAGGTCCAGAGAAAACACAGACAAACAGAATGCTAATGAAGAAGAGGGATAGCAAGCTACAGCAGCACCTAAAAGGCATCTGTGGAAGTCAGACAAGACAGGCACCTAATGTTTTAGCATTTCAATCAGAAAAAGAAATAATGAGGAACATATATTTCCACAATGAATTTACATTCATGTGATAAAGACAGTTCATAGATTAACAAAAATCTGAGGAGACAGATGATTGTCATTTGCTTTGATGTTAGCACTACCCAGCAAATTTGAAGATCCAGAGATATCCATGTGCCCCGCTCCTACCGGTATCAATGGGCTTGTCTCTTTAAACAAGAAAGTTAGATATTGAATTCTCTCTGTAGATCTGAGCCTCATGCTCTCCCACAGTAGGTGCTATGTAAAAAGACGACTGAATCCATCTGACTTTAGGAACTTAACTGAGCAGGTTAATCAAAGCTGACTTTAGTCCCTGGGGATAGAGGCACCGCCAGCAGCCCGGGAGTTCAGCAAATAACTCAGGCTCGTACTCTGAATATGTTTCTGGAGGTGCCTCTCAATCTGTGGAGGAAAAATGCATTTTCACCACATGACCAAAGCTGGGGTGTCTGAATTCCTCCTCCTTCAAAGACATTTTATTGTTGTTGTTGTTGTTGTCTTTCATACGATGACATAGAAGGCATGTCCAGTCACTGTCATAAGGTTGCAGAAATCCTGCAGGTTTTTTCTCTCCTCCATTGAATATGTATTTATTCAGAGAGTGAGAACATTTGTAGTAGAATTGGTCTGGAATAACCAAAAGTGTAAGATATGTGACACAGTGGGAAGTAAAACCTGATGCTGCTACAAAGCTGGTGAGAAAAATCACTGGTCTGTTTCTACTGAGCTGTATTCCTTTTCAAAATACTCTTCCCATCCTGGAGCTGAGAGAAACCTTTCCAGACAAAGTTCTCAAAACACATCCAGATTCATTAATAACTTTAATCAATCAACATTTTCTTACTGTATTTTCTTCTGAAAAACTCCTGCCCGGCTACAGGAGCTTTAAGCCCCACTAACGTAGTATACAGCAGTGCACTTACCGTGGATCAGTTACCCATTTATAGTCCATTTAACTACAAAATCAGTCCTTAGACTTTGCGTTTGCATTCAGTAAATGTTTTTGTTTACTATCCGTCAACACACAAGGGACAACAGTGACATTTACAAACTGGTAACCATTAATCTGTTAGGGAAATATGACAATAGATATTTTTATTCCAGTAATTCATGAGCTGTATTATGTATATCCCTAAGCAGAGAAGGAGAAATTTGATTTGAATGGAATCCCAGAGAAAAACAGATACATATGGAAAATAGGTTTGTCCCCATATCAAGAGCCTGTTCTTTGGAGACTGTGTAGAGGAAAATAGACAGTGATATAAATATCCTGTTAACTTTTTAAATGGATGAACCAGACAGCGAACCTCTTGGAGCTAAGCTACTGTTTAGTTAGTTATAAAAAATTTGTCTCTTATTTTGTACTACTAAATATAGTAACTGTTTACATAGTCATTGCATTAAGATGAAATGAATGCAGTCTTTATTTTTACCTTAAATTGCTTGGTACTAAAAATAATTTGGAGATGGCACATTGCATGCACCTTACTCCTATCAAAGGAGGAATCATTGAACATGAAACTCCCTAAATCAGGATCAAATATACCCAACAGTAGACAGTCACACTTTCAGGACACTCAATGTCCTGGCTGGGGACAGACACCTTGTTTGGCCAGCTGAGAGGAAGGGCATCTCCCAGAAGAAAATATTAAGCAGATTACCTTGGCAGGCAGTGGGCTAGGAGGAGAGTGCCTGAAACACAGGCTTAACTTTGTAGTTGTAACAGTTTAAAAACAAAGTAGTTTTAAATGTTAGGAACAATCTTGAAGGGCTGAGACTATGAGCACCTCAGTGCATCACATTGACTCTCAAAAATACAGAATCCTCTGCAAACACTTCCTCTGTTCTGGCTGTAAAACCACCCTGTCAGGTAAACTTCCACTTAGTGTCATTTTACTGTCACTGAAAACTGGGAATCTCCATTTCCATTCTCACTTAGCCACTGACTCAACTAGAAGCAACCAAGTGGCCTGAGCTTTCCAATGGTCCATATTGATTTTTAAGGACCTTCCTTCTGGGGCTGTCTGCCTTCTATTGTCTAAATGTATGCTTTCATATGCCAAGATGTTTTAAGGTGTACATAAAAAATAATCTACAAATGGAGGTACTTAGACATTTGAACAAAGTCATTGTGGAAGTGTTCTCTCCACTCCCCACTCCCCTAATTTTTGCTTTTGCCAAGAATGGTAGGGGTACAGAATTGTATTTCTACCTCAGAAGAATGCTGTGAGTTCATCACATCCCCAGAGAAAGTCTCCAGAGAAAGATGCTGTGGCACACTCTACCTGTTGATGGCCATTTGTCCCAGCTGGATCATACTCATAAATTCATCTCCTTGCACATCTTATTGTACAGTAACCCATACCTGGAGACACCCATTTTTATAGCATGCATAACACACACTGCATATCCCCAAGTTACTAAACTAATACAGACTCTGATATAATTACTCATCTCCTCAGGGCCAACTCCATGACTTGGATAGAGGTGAGAAAAAATTAAATTTAATTTTAAAAAACCCACCAAATTTAGTAGATCTTGTCCAGCATCCCTTGGGACCCAGGTGAGGAGTTAAAAAAAAAAAAAAAAAAAAAAAAGGACTGTTAATAGCTCAAAACAGAACATTTCTCTCATTGGTGCTACTGGGTGTAATAACAACAACAACAACAAAGTAAATTTGTCATTAAAAACATTACTTAAGGCTTAATGCAGCAATTATTCCTCTGAATTTGCTTTGATTGCAGGGTACAAGTTCATTCAGCACTGCATCAGCCTTTCATCTGTTAAAGGTCACTGACTGCCCATAATGACCAGGGTGGGGAAATGAGTTAGTCTGTTGGAAAACACTACTAATAGCAGTAGTGCTTGGAAACAGTGATCATGGCAGGACATAGTTATTACACTAGAGACAAGGGGAAGAGTAGATGCAAAAGCTGAAGTATATCTGCTTGCTTATTCTCAAATTTGGCCTTTACACAGATCCCAGAAGCTCTCATCCTGCATTTCCTAGAAAAAGTGGACTCAAGATCACACTGAGAGAAATTTGTATGCCAAATGATTTTAAGGATCCAGGAACGGGAAAAGGCTTACATTGGAAACAGCCAAACCTTGAACTTTTATCCACAGGAAAATCAGTTACTTACTAGTTTTATAGCTCAAGAGTCCAGATTAGATGAGCCCCTACAGTGTGGGATGAGGGGCAAATGGAGAAAAGACCAGGCTCCCTTTTCTGAACAGCAGCAGGATGTTCAGGTGGGTGCCACTGTCTTACAAAAGGATCCAAAAATTGTTTACTGAGTGCACTGTGCGTGTGTCTATTACAAATGTTTTTATGATGGCCATTTCCTTTTGCCTTTTGGATATTTTACTTTACTTATGCACTGAGAGTATTAATTTTACACAAGATAATTATAAATTGATACAAATTACTCCTCATAAATATGAATTATGTTCCATTTTGTGATCTGGAGACACTGAGACATACAAATGCATTCAGCAGACAAGATTTTATTAATTTTTTTTTAAATTCAGAAGTCTTGCATTTTGTGCCTGTTGCTTGCTCTTGGTGAAATCTATATGCCATGTGAGATTATTGGTCACAGCTTTGGTTCTGAGAGCAGTTTTCCCAGTGGAAGAGCCCTGGGGTGTGTTTGTATTCCTAAGCCTTGTTTCAGCTGAGTGACAAGAAGGACTCTTCCCCAGATGGTGAATTAGCCTAACCATAGCTATGCAACCTCTGAAGGGAAACATATACCATAATATAGGCAAACTTTTAATTCCCTTACAGGTGAATCATCCATGAACAAGGGGGTACTGTGTCTCATCTTCTTCTATGGAGCAGATGGGCCTCTGGTCCTACCCACCATAGAAAACTAGAAATTGTCTGATCTGGGAGTTTGGCAGTGATCTGATATAGCCCTCAAGAATTGAGTCACACAATTTCTGGGAATTTTTCTTCCCCCATTTTTTTCCAAAATGGGACAAAGATCATCTCCAGGCTAAATGTCCTCAAATAATTGTCTTCTGAACTTTGCAGAAATGGCCTTCAAAGACCTTCCGCTCCACTGAAGTATCATGGGAATTGCAAAGGGCCAAACAAGTATAAAATTGATAAAGCTGACAAATCTAACTTGGAAATCAACTGGAAGATTTGCTGAGAGCAAGAAAATAGCACAAAAAAGCAAAGAGAGAAAAGCAGGATGATTTTTCTTTAGCTAGGAAAACTCAGATCTGTTTCAAACACCTTAAACTTTAAGGGATCTGTTCACAGGGTTTTGTACCATTGCATTTTTTCCACTTTCCATGTCAGATGAAAAGTCTACCTTTGATACTAATTGATTGTTTTATTTTCACTGGCACACTTTTGAAGCAGATGGTTGCCCCAACATTTTGTTCCTAAGCACCAGCCTGAAGATTGGAAATAACCGGTGGTAGAAATTAACTGAATAATTGAACATAACCTGGTTCTGCCTGTCCCCCCTCTCCGCTATCAAAGCTGACTTCTAACAGGGGTCCAAAAGCTCATGTCCGCTCTGGCCTTCAGTCCACAAATTCCTTCTACAGAATTATTTCACATCTTTCTGTCTCTTTCTCCAGAATTTGAGCCGGTGATATTTTTCAGTCATAGCTGTCTACTGATAGAAAATAGGGGGTTTTGGGGAAAGACTATTTCAGCAGGAGTGCCCAGTTTTTATGGGGAATTTCACTATGTAAAAAGAAAGCACACACAATCACCTCCATATACTTGAAAAATGAGATTTCTCCACTTTTCCCTGAAAATGAGCGACATACTTCCCCTTGGGTAGTGCTGTGATGAATCATGGGAATTATAGTTCAATTCTATGGATCTCTGTCCTGCTTTATAGGCCAGCTTCTAAAGCCAGACCACCTTCTAGAAATCCTTCTTTTCACCGAAACAGAGACAAAGACATAAAAACCCCCAGAAATCTATGAAGAAAATAAAGAAAATTAAAGCTTTTAAGGGGGTTAATATTACCAAAAAAAAAAAAAAAAAGCAGCCCTCTAGCATGAGGCTTTATCTTAAATAAACAGAAACATAAAATGTATGGATCAGTAGCTAATCCTTCTCAACAGCTTCTATTTAGTGTCTTAATTATGGCATAAGGTTGCATTATACATGGGCATACCAAATGACCCCAATTCTCCTCCATGCAGAATCTGCCACATTACATTATCTCGCTTCCTGTCATATCGCCTGCAAAAGGCCTTGGCCTCCATTTGTGAAATCACCCCCTGAGTTGAACATTAGCTGATCAAGCATCTGAGAGGATTGGTTATTTCTCACTATAACAGTGCAGTTCACCAAGCCATGCTACTCACCATTGTCTGGATCAGACCCCAGTGGTAAACAAAGCTGCTAAAGTCAGTAGAAGTTTTCCTGTGGCCTCGTAAGGCATGATCCGCTACGCTGCAATGAGACTACTGCAGCTGGTTTCAATGCATATAATTTGATCCATGGAAATGGAGAAGGAGTGCTTCTTGTGGTAAGCAGGGCTGCAGACTTCTGAACATCGTGCTTACCTCTAAAATCACCAGCTTGGAAATTAGACACTTGGCAAAGACAGCTGACAGTTAAGTTCCTGTCATTTATTTATTGTGGGAATAGCTAATCATATTGATCAAAATATTCCTAGGTCTGTTACTTCATTTATCAGATTAAAGCTCCTCTGATTTTATCTGTATGTTTTCAGGGAGGTTGCAAGATTCACCTTTAAATAGAACAATGATAAAGGCTGAATTCTGGAATGGCTGTGTCACTGCTATAGCATGACACAAGAATCCTAAAAATGATAAAATAATAATGTCACTGAAAGAGATAGTTCATTAAGCTACAAACAATGTTCCATATATCTATTGGCTTTTTAATTATTATTATTTTTAAATTGCTCCAAATAAACTCAGGAATTGTATTTATGTAATAGATTTGCCTGATTCCAAGCACACAGATAATGTAGGCTACCTCTGAAAATGGTCTAAAAACCACAAAGATGATTTGCAAACCATACAAAAAGACTAAGAAAAAAGTCCAAAATTAAACACTGGCAATGAAAAATTATAAACAACTTAGAATGAACATGTTTGTATAGTGATCAGGAGTTCCAAGGCACAAAAAACCTCAAAAAGTTTCACATAAAATCCTACTTTCCTTTTAAATTGTTTGATGTTACATACACAAACAAACACACATTTGGGTTATGCATACACAAATCCTTTGACTTCAACAGCTAGATTTCAGCTATTGACACTACAGGATTTCCAGCTCAGAATTCTAATTTACAGATGTGAGAACTTTTGTTAAGTATAGTATTTCAGGACTTCATCAGTATTTGGGAAAAAAGAAAAAAAATCCATCAAAAGTCTGCATGCCTGTGAATTTTGAGGACTGCTGAAGTTGTTAGAGAAACCAGGGTATAAAGGTCTTCCTGTGCCCTGTATGAAAACAGAGGTAGTTAGTTGATAATCCATAAACCTGATCTAAATGCACTTGGCCCCCAAATATACCATTCCCCTTTTTCCAAATCAGACCGCAACATTCTCTTTTCACCACTGTTAATCAACTTAACACTCATATTCCCCCAGTAATTATTTATTTACTTTTACAAATTACATGTTCCCTCCTTACACAATCAAAATCTCTTTAGAGCTGATCCCGCTTGCAGTGCTGCAGCAACAAGGGCTTTGGAGAAGGAAAGAATCACTGAGTAAAGTTGGGAACTACCATAATTCTGCCAGCCCTTGGCATTCAAATTTCATCACATCTCCAAAAGCTCATTATAACAGAAATTGGACTTGATTGGTCGAGTGGGCAGTCAGACAGAGTCAACATGCATGAGGGAAAGCGAAGAATTTTTAAAACTGATCAACAAGCAGCCCCAGCAATCGGATTTATAAACCAGGGACTTACTGCATAAGACACAGAAGAGATTGATGCTGTTGAAGAAGAGCTGCAATTATCTAAATTAATGAAATCAGGAAGCCACACCTGCTCCACATGACTGACTCACTCCACTGGCTCCAGCCCCAGCTTGAAAAGGTGGATTTAGCAATTGATGGGTTTAACATGGGATGAGCACGGTAAGTTATGTGCATCTAACAAGCTCCTTCGAAGTGTTGCGAGAAGCACAGCATGGGTGAGAGATTGTGGCAGTTAACTACTTCCCTGCCTCAGAAGAGAGCCACACATCCCTGGAGGGAGTCCTTGCATTTCAACAAAAGCCTTTTCTACAGGGAGGGAAGTTTTACAAGCATAAGTTGGTTAACGTACCAGGGTGATCAGAGACACTTCTACCTTTGAAGGCACAGTCAGTCCTTGCAAGGCATTATGGTACAACTCCTCATTCTACCACCTGGTAAATGTTTTTTTAGAAATATCCAAACCCAAAGCTATAATGGCTGTAACATGTACTCTGCGATAGAGGATGGGTCATAGGCAGGGCCACCTCTAGCCATAGGAAGACACTAGGGCTTATAGAAACAGCCTTCCCTTTGCTGCCTCCGACTCAGCTCTGGAAAGGTAGAGAGTCTGTCCCTCTAAAAGGAAGATTTAAGCAATATAGGAGACTGTAGAGTAGCAAACATGGGTCCTTCAGGGTGTTTACTGTCACTGTCTCAGGTCTGCGCATTTTCCCTCTCTTTTCTGGGTATCACCTCACCTCAGGAGCCAGCAAGAGTTTTGGTGGCAAGACATACAAACATGTAAGACTGGAGGCAGGGAGACAGCTTCTCCAGTGAAGTTATCCAGTTCCATTCGCATGGAGATACTGCCCAGTGCCACAGATGGCAAATGAGAATGACAGTCTCACCATTTCTTAGAATCATGCAGCTAACGCTCAAACTTGAAGCTGAGTAGTGATAGGAAGGCTAAAACACAAAGTAAAAGACATTGAGACCAGAATATCCATCTTGACATAGTGGGTTGACTTCAGGAACAGATTTTATTTTTTTCTGAGACATACAGCATGTTTACAAGCTTCATGAGTCTGACTGCAATTCATATGCAAGAACCTCAAAACCGCTAAAGCTCACGGAGGGATGTAATTCCATGTAAACTGGATATAATTTTCTTTTTTAGCCCCCTGATATCTTATTTGGCAGGGCCAAAGAGCATGATTCTATCTCTAACAAAGGCCACAGCAGAATTACACTAAGAAAGAAATACTGACTTTAAAAGAACAATATTTCTTTCTACCCTCAGTGCTTCAGAAAGTTACCAATCTTCTGAAAATCAAGTTGACTTGAGAATAAGAGTCATTTAACAAAGATGGAGACAAATACAAGTACATAGAAACATATTGACAGCAAAGAAGGATGCTTATTAACATTACAGTAGCCCCCAACCAAGTCTGGGCCCTGCACCAATACATTAAAAAAAAAGATTGTTTCTGCCTGTAAAAGCTTAGAAATAACTGGGCAGAAAGGGGAAGAAAAAAAAAAAAAAGGCACAAAACCAATGTGAGATCCTAAAAAAAGAAAACCAACTGAGATCAAATTTCCAGAGTGAAGTCTCTAACTCTTTCTTTCCTCAGTTGTCTTGAGGTGATGCAGATGAGTGAAATAGACCCTAAGTAGTCCAGAGTTTCTGGGTGAACTGGAATTTCCTTTGCAAGAGAAAAAGTAATCTGTGTTTGGACTATAAAGCAAAGGGCTGTTTCAGATTCCCCGTTGTTTTAGGTTTTGATCATCACTGTGCCACCTGTGTTTTATCAGGTTAGTGCATACTCTGAATTTACCATCTCATTCACATAATCAGCATTCTGGGGGGTGGGGGGGCAGGTGAAAATTATTCCTTTAATGATTAGTAATCATTCAATTGCCAGACTAAGTTTGCTAATGTACAGTGCCTAATCTTTTTTTTTTTCCTACCATCATTGTCCTTCAGTTTATATAGTTCTTCTTCCTCCCCCATGCTTAATCCTCTCTGATGCATTTATTTAGAATAATCCTATCTCTTCTCAGCCTTCAATTTGCAGGCTAAGCCAGCTAAGCTCTTTTCATCTTCTCCTGAAAACACGCACTCGATTCTTTGGTAGTCTCTCTGCCCTTCTCCCCGTTTCAGCTTCTTGAACTTAAGTGACAGAATTATACAGTACTTTCATGTAGCCTTGGACAACAGCTAATTACCTTATACATGTTGGTAACCTCTCCCCAGTACACCACTGGAGTTGCATTTGTCTTGTTTCACGTCAGCTGTACAGCAGCAGGTTCAGGTTCATCCAGAGAATTCCTCCTTTCGAAACCAAGGTCTTTCTCCTCTGCTTCCAGAGGATGTGTTCTCCAAGTACAGTAACAACTCCTGCATTAGCCTGTAACAAATGGCTTTGCATTATTGAGATTAAACTGCTGGTGTGCCATGTCCTCATCTGAAATGCAGAGCGAATCTTGACTCATTTCATTAGCTAAAACGAAGTGACCTCGGATTTCCAGCCATGTAACAGATTCATCTTTAAACAGCCTCCTGGATGAGCTATCTACAGCTACTCTGGAGGCCATTAAAAAGTAGTGTTTATAACATACTGTGTTGCGCATAATGTTCTACAAAGAGAGGGTGCTTTTGCCATGACATATGGCGTACAATGTAAATGAACTCTGGTGTAACAAATTAAAAAGCTTTTACAGCAACCTCTAAATACTGTTTATGGCTCCCAAGTGCTACCTAGGCTGGCCACCAGTCAAATAATTACAGTCTCTACACCAAGTGCCAGAGTGCATTTTGTTGACTAACTGCTGCTACAGCGAGCTATGCAATCTATTTCCATGAGATATACTATCCATAAACCATCATCCATTCTGACAGCAAAATTGCAAAAGCACAATGTGTTACCAGGTGTCATTCAAAGAATGGAGGCTGTAATGAAGTGGCCATTTTAAAAATCTCTCTGATGATCTTTCCTTAACATTTGCAGCTTTTGTTACAGCAAAAGAAACTCATCGTGACGTAAGGCCTCCCTAAAGCTTGCTGAAGTCTCTTACTGGCACAGGAGCATGCTCCTGTCTATGCATGATGGAAAAGCTGGTGAGTAGGGCTGGCTGAAATACAGCAACTGAAAATGTTTCCAGTGAATGAAGGGGTCCAGTTCTGTGGGGAGGGAGAAACCTGCCAGAAAACATCCAATTTTCTGAAACCTGGTTTTGTGTTTAAGAGAAAATTCTATTCATTTGCATTAAAAAAAACCCCCAAAACTTCCAGAAACAAACCCAACACAAATCATCATCAGCTTTCACTTCTCTTGGGAGCTTAGCAAAAAAAAAACCTTAAGATGACCTCTTTTCATCATTTAAAGAGATTTATCTATTAAATCACCTAAGGGTTGGGTTTTTTTTGTGTTGTTGGGGTTTGTTTGTTTTCCAAATCGGTGCAATAGGGTACCTAGTAAAATCCTCCTCCTTGTTTGTCCCACCTGAGTACAGCAAAAGGTAAGGTGAATGATGGGTATTCCACAGCTCTGAAAGTGGTCCGTTTATCACAGGAAAATTGCTTCTTGTTTTTCTGGCCTATGTTTATTTAAATACAGTTATATTAGTATTGCTATATATCTCCATGCTGATTTCAAAGTGGAAAGCAAGCAACAGGCATAGCCCTAGTATTTGAGATCACATCTTGTTTTGAGACACACATCCTAGAATGATGGCTGCATTGCTTTATTACCGGACTATCCCCCTCAAGATGTGTGGCCAGGCTTAAACCTACACCACAGCTTTCTGCAGTCAAAGGTTTGCTGTCAAATGAGCCGTACTGGTTTGTGACAAAATTGCTATGACATTATGACTTTACTTTAATAGGCACTGGCAATATATTCATCAATCATGGATACTATATTTAAGCTGGAAAGCACTTGTCCTACTGTCTGGCTTAGAACAATAGCATTAAATACCTACATAGCAAGTGAGAGTATATGTTTGTAGTCTTTTGGTGTACAGAAGTTTTGAAAGCAGTTATTTTCTGGTAAAGACTAGCAAGAGGATGCATGCAGAATTTAAAGCAAGGAAGAAGATGAATGACAAAGAGCAAAGGGTTCTGGACTTTTTCTGCATTCTGTATTATTAACCCTTTTATGACCTTGTGAAAAAGATAGGTTTAGAAACATCTGTGCCCAGGATGCAAAGTGTTCTGCCATAATTTAGGAAATGCTCTTCCCTCAGGTATACACAACCCTTTCTTCCAGACACTGCAATCCCAAACACCCTTTAAAAAAAAAAATTAAAAAGTTCTGAAATGATACTATCAGAAAAGCAATGCTTTATAAGGAATAAAGGAGGCAGCAAATTTCTGAAACACCATTCCAGAACCCTAGCTTAAAGGGAATTAAAAAAAGGCAATAGTTTTACCCTGTTATTTGTGACTAGCAGGTTTCTGTCAAAGCCAGTTGATGCTCCAGGCCAATATTGCAGCGTGCTTGGAGCTGTGTCTATCACTTTGAACAAAATACTGTTTACAAAGGGGAAAGGTTCCCACAAATCACAGTCCAGACACACTAGATTTTGTAAGTGTCTAGACAAATAGGACCATCCCCATGCCAATGTTAATAAACCTTCACACATTCCAGTAAACACTTGATAGCTCCATCTCTCAGTCAATCATTTTTAGGTCCTAATGAGAATGCTTTTAACTGTTGGTATTTGACTGTTAACACCAATTACGTTAACTCAACGTCTCTTTGCCAAGCAAACAACTTCAGTCTGGCTCTTACGCGTGGTGGAAATCTACATTTTCCATTATCAGTGACTGCATATATATTTGAAGTACTAAAGGATTTTAAAAGCTTAAGGAGAAAATATTCTTGGTAGCTGACTTGAACAGACAAAGAAAAGTGTTAACCCTAGCAAGCAGAGATTGAGTTGAAAATAAGGTAATTAGAGAGAAACTAAAATTTTTTACAACACAAGTATAACAGAATTAAGTCTACACCACTTCAGACATTAACATGCTTGCATTTGCAAAGCAACAATAAAAGAGAGGAAACTTTAACATCAGGCTTTAATTCTTCTAATATGTTCTAATGACAGTGAATGTGTCTCTAAATATCAGTGGTCTTGTACCTTAGAAGTTACAATTTTGCATTCAGATAATTTCATAAAGTAATATTTGTACAATGAATCTATTATATACTACTTCTCTCTAAAAATGAGGAGGTTATGCTTTTAGATATAATTAGATAATAATATAATATTTAAATAACTTCCCAATTGCTTATTTGGGTTTAAATATGCTGATTTTTAATCTGATTAAGCAACTATGAACAATTTTCTATTATTTTGACCAGTCTATTAGCCATCTAATTTGGATCCTGAGGGTAGTAGATGAAAAATAACAACTAAAGCTATTTCAACTCCATAGCTGGGATACAGCAGCAGATTACCAATTACACTCAGAAGATGAATTACCAGTAGATTTCATCCTCCTTAAATAAATACCAATTTAAGTCAAATAGGTCTGAAAATCACTGCATGCTGAGAAGTAGTTGTATTGCTACCTTTAATGGAAAATTAGCAGTGGGCTAAAAGATCTGTGAAGCAGCTGAGGACATTCTCTGTTTTCACTGGATTAGGGCACAGCTGCTTCAAGCGTAGTAAAGGTATACTGAAAGGAGCATAGAAAATCTGAAGCTGAAGTCCAAAAGCTGCTGCACTGTCACTGAGAACAGGATTTTATTTAACATTCACATCCATTTCTGCCAGACCTGGCTAACAGACTTTTCAAAGTCCCTAAAAATTAAGGGCATAACAATAAAATGATAATGCATTAAAATTACATTTTCTCAGTATCCAAAAAAGTCTGTTCATACAGAGAGTAACTGTTTCCTGTTTAATCATAGGACTATTTATATTGTAAGTTGTATCTTGTTATAAGTTAAATATACAGTTTCTTTGGATTTTACTCTACGATTTAAATGCAATTATGTAGTAGACTCAGTTATAAGAAACATAATTACTGTACGGGTTGGGAAGCTGGATTAACATTGCAATGTAAATGAAAGCACCCTTAATGCTCCTGATACTAACACTGAGCAAACACTTAAATAGCTGACAAATTTTTATTTGTTCCTTTGGTCGTTATCTGAATGGTTCATGGACTTTGGTTTCAGTATGGAAAATCAAGATTTCATGTCACAAAAGCTGTAAGTGGCCAGGTAACGGGAAGGCATTAGCATCAGGCTTATCATATAAATCCAGCCTGTGAAATAAGCCCAGCTGGCACTGATACCATACCTGCTCTCCACCTTGCAGATCACTGTTCATACCTTTTTCTTCACAAACCCCATGTTTCCTTGGGTACTTCCTCTTCTTTTCTAGTGATTCAAGTCTGGTAAGATTTGGTGGCTACTGGTCTCTAGGTGGACTAGAAATTGCTGCTGGTCCCTGCTGGCACCCTGGTTCAGTATTATCTCCCAGGTGAAGCAGCCACTTCCCCCAAACACCTTCCTGCTCCAACCCAAAATGCTCATCAAGACACAGCGTGCAGGTCACTGAGCTGAACTTCCACATCCCTGTTCCTCCTCTGTAATACTGGTTCCTACCCCAGTGAGCCTTGTTTTCCAAGGTAATAGCCTGTTAAACCTCAATCACTGAGTATTTAAGGGAATACCACTGGTCTGTGAATAGTAGTATCTAAAATAACACAATCAATCCCCTGTTCCCCAGTAAGGGATTAATTAAATTAATATCTCCCACTTGTTTCATGGCTGCCCATTGACTTTGACAAAATAAAACTGGATGTAGCAAGCTCACTTCAGCTCCCATGTCACATAGTCTGGTTGCTTTGATTAAATTAGCTTTCATTCATTTATCATGAAAATAAAGATGACATCCCTTGAATATAACATGACTGAAACTGCTGGGTTCAGATAGAAGTAAACATCAGCCATACCTAGCCCACTGGCAAAAAAGAAAAAAAATCCAGCAGCAGAACAGCAGCTCGCCAGGTTTTATTTGTAGTTAAATGGAACAGGTGTAATAAATGTGAATTGTGACCAAAAAAAAAAGGGATTATGTGAGAACAAATAAAGTATCATTAGTTCTGAAAAATGTTTTACAGTTGTCTCTTCTCACTGGGTACTGTGAGTTATTTTATAATTGTTTGAGTTTCAGCAACCACACCCCTTGGGTTTTCTAATCTCAATAGCCTAGGACAGCTAAACATACATGTTTTGTGAAAAAACCATGTTTTGCATTGTTTCGACTTGGTAGGGGGAGGGGTAGGCTGATGTGTCATACCTGGAAATAAATAGGAACAGTCAAAATTTGAAACCACCTTAACATATATTTCAGGAAAACAATGGTTGCAGCAAATATTTGCAATTCAAATCTCAGCAATTTTCTTCTCTTCTTATGAAAAGTCCTTCCAGCACTTTTCGAAGGATTAGTTATATATTAAAAGAGAGACTTTCTCTACTGGAGTAAACTGTCTTTCAAATATTTCTGACTCAAGCATAAATCCATTTACCTTTCACAGGCTGTTTTGTAGTTCTTTTTGTTGTGCTCATTAATTAATAAACAAAATCTTCTGCATTTAAGACAGCCTGTTTTTCACTCAGCCTTATCTTCTTTCATTTACTGCAGTGAGACTTCACCAACTTACCAAGAGTAAGTCTGTGCGAAATGGTACAAAAAGAGTTCTGAAAAAATAATAATCAGGAAAGCCAAAATATTTAGGAGAAGTTCATGAAAATCTCCAGGTAGCCCAAATTATGACAGTGTAGAGATGTCAGTTTGCTCTTGTCCCACACTGGAGCAGTTGTCTTTCAAACTCTCATTCAAATGTTTCCATGAGAGTTAATTATGTCAGAAACACCTGTTTTCTTGCTAAAAAGCATAAAAGATTTTTGCAATTGGAAAAATCTCTTTGATAGGCAAAAGTGAGCACCAAGTCCCTGGCCTCTCAAATGTCATTGACAAAAATATCTCTCAAAATCGTGAACTCACACCCACAGGGTTCCAAGATTTGGCTCAAGCAGCATGTTCTTGAAATTTTATTTTTGGTAAAAAGGGATCCAATCACATCTAGC